>NW_027185447.1:12972183-13349683 GCF_022577435.1 Embiotoca jacksoni
CTCATAAATATACTTTGGAGTCTGCAAGTGAAAGCTTGGCAAACATAATTATTTTTTTAATAAAGATTGTTTGTTATTTCCAAGTTTTTTCAGTGCCATGTTCAGAAGTCATAGCTATCATCCACTGGAAAAAATGTTCTTGCTTATAATGTTTTGGCCTGTGGCGTTGGACTTTCATAATCTGTACTGGTAGAGAAACATCTTAGAAAGTTACTTTTTACCAGACTCACTGTAAGGGGCGAATAGCACAGAAATATCCACTACCATCTGTTATCCTTGAATACCCCCTGTGTAACCAATAACAACTAACAAGTAAGTACTAATTTACTCTCAGATAGTCCCTGTAACATTTATTCAACTCTAATTCTGAGGAAAGGTATTATGTCCTGATCAAGGCATTTTTTCGGTTTCACCTTTTTTGGAATTCCATTGGCCAAAAGCTGTGGATAGTACCTGGTATTTCTTTTGCTATCACCTTTGTCGAGGTTCCAAGCGAGCTGAGATGATACTATAAAGTGACGTGAAAACACTGCAGAGCGCTGATTGGTCATCATTGCACTAAACATGAAAGCCTTCACAAACCAGATATACCTCTGTTTGGTTGCCGTCAAAAGGATCCAGCGAGTGTGTGCGTTGTGTTGAAGATTACGTAATGTTTCACACTGTCACCATGACGATAACATACAGTTTTAGGGTGCTATCTGCAGTGGGAAATTAAATCCAGAAAAGTAGTTGAGACGTACCATGTGGTGCAAAAGAAGCATAACACGCACACTCGTACACAGAAAACACAGACTGACATGAGTATCCCGTCAGCCTTGCTTCTCTGGCCATCTGACAAATGTATGTTTAATATTTATGCTTCTCTTATGTTGGATTTGGCCCACAAACTCATGGTGAAGACATATTTACTCGGAGACGCATTCAAATTCCTTCACCTGCCACTATTTACTCTGACTTTCTGTTGTTTGCTAGAAGACGTGGCAACCATTTCATGAGCAGCTAAAATCTGCGTATCTCTACAGAGATGACTGTTGATTCTCAGTTGGTTTGGTATTTCCAGCAACTCATTAATATCATAGTCATTTGGTCAGTGTTCCCTTTGTCACAGTGGCCTGACTGCAGCCATGATGATTGTCTGTTTTCTGTCTGTTTTTTAGTGCGGAACTATGAACATTAGTTAAACTCTGCCTTTAGTGGAGCGTTAAAAAAACCCAGATATAAAACCTGAGGGATTGTTAATCAATTCACACTAATGGTGATTTCCTTTACACACTGGATTTTCCAGGGTTTGTTCACTTTGAAAGGGATCTAAAATAATAATTATCATGGTTAAAGCCACCTCAAAGGAAATGGCTAAGGAGATGAGGGTTTCTCATTAACTTTACCTCAGCAACTTTACACAGTTGTTCTGGGACAATAACCTTCACAATACCCATCTCCCTGAAGCTCTGTTCTATCATTTAGTGAAATATTTCAGGATTATCCTAATCCTTGATTTTCTTTCTTTCTTTTTTTTTTCCATAGCCGCTCCAGTCTGAACATGCGTGTAGATGAGCCAGCACCTCTGAACTGCCAGAGCAGCCAGATCACCACAGCAATCATCAGCATTCCCACACCACCAGTGACGACCCCTGACGGCGATGCTCATCTGCCCGCAGGCCCCACCCACCAAAATGTTGTGAAGGTGTCCGCACTGTGAAGACTGGAGTGCAGGCGCGTCACACACAGAAAGACAGTTAAAGACTCATCGAGACAGACTGAGGGACAGAGGAGGACTGAGAATGATGGAGAAGAAAGGCATTCAGAGTCCAAGTCTGGCCTGGGTGAAGCCTGCCCTCTGTTGGCCATGTACTGTAATGACATGGACTCCCTGTACAGCCAGAGGATGGCTTTTAGATACAGTATCTTCATGTTAGTGGTTGGCATACATGTATGTTCATATGCGAGTGTGTGTGAGTGAAAGAGTGGGGAAGATGTGTTGAGAGTCATTTCGGATATAGGAGGTGAGGGAGTGTTTGCCTCCCTAGTGTCAGAGGTGAGTTCCCAGAGTAAGTCATGTGTCACTGTGCACAAAGCACCTTTTTTATGATTAATGCTTGAGTTTGAAATTTATTTATTTTTTTGCCGGATATATAAGGGAATAGGAGCAAAACTCAAAGGGAAAGAAAAAACGACACATAATCAAAACTTTTTTTCCCCACTGGTTCATCCTGTCCATTTGTTCTGTGTCATTTTGGTTCACTTACCTATTGATAGATAAATATACCACCATTCCTTTTCAGGTCCAATATTATTCCACTTGAGTAAAAATTATTTAAAAGATGAAATGCGGTTGATGTGTCCGTGATGGAGTTACCAATGAGTTTCGTATTTGTGAATGAGTGCATGTGAATTTTTGCTAGATAGAGGAATTGTGACGTTTCGGATAGGAGGTGTGTGTGTGTGTGTGTGTGTGTGTGTGTGTGTGTGTGTGTGTGTGTGTGTGTGTGTGTGTGTGTGTGTGTGTGTGTGTGTGTGCGTGTGTGTTTCTCAGTTGATTGAAAACTTGTGTTTCAGTTCTTCTGGAAGTCTCTCTGGCTCAGCATATGGTATATTTGACTAGCTGCCACTCTGAAGGGTTCATTTCAGACATTTCTGTCCAAAATTCTCAGCTACAAGGCTTTTACCCAATATGTGCCTGTTTACCTGGAGTAAAAGTATAATTTTTGTTTTGTTTTAATAGTTTTCTGAATTTTTCCCCATTATTTTCCCCTTTTTAGCTCTTACAGCCCGACGGACCTCAAATAACTTAATTTCTGTAACAAAGAAACCAAAAATAAAAAAAATACATTTTGAATTCAAACCACCACAATTAAAAGCACAAGATGTCTGCTGAGAATTTCTGACACAAATCTGTCCCGAGCCCGGGATCTTTGTGAATATTGTTAATAGAATATTTTGTAATATTTGACCATTGTTTGGCAGAACCAGTGAAGCTGTCCTCTTGTTCTCTCTCTTTCCCTCACTCTGTCTTTCTCTTTCTTCCTCACTCTCCTCTCTTTTTCTTGTTGTTGTCCTGTTGTATCCCTACCTCCTGTGTGAACAACAGTATGCTTTCAGTAGTCTTTATAGCTGTCAATGTTTTTTCTTCCCCAAACTCAGCGGGCGTTTTTCGAAGTTGTTGAGTATGTGTACTCTATGTGGTTAGGAAACTTGGTGTTTGTACTTTTTGTCCTCCTTGGTGTTTCAAAAGGTTTTATTTATGTTATCTTCTGAAGAATTTAAAGCAGGGAAGACTGTTGCAACGGTGACCACAGAGACACGGAGGACACTGGATGAACCATCCACAGATCTCTGTCACCAAAAAGGTGTTGTCCTGTTCTCTCGACTCACAGACCAATATGTATAACTTTAGTATTACTTCTCATCAAATTCCATCTAAGTTGACCTTTGTACGTATGGACAATGGCCTCTGCTAACCTTCAAGCTGATGCTGCTCTGTTGATCTTCTTCATATTGAATGTCATTTTGGGTTGAGCAGCAGCAGAGACAGTTAGGTCTGTCCCTTGGTGAACGAGCCCACCGCTGTGGTTTCATCAAGCAGGGAAGAGCAGCTTCAGTCATAGAAGACTAACCACCCACTTCTACTCCATGTAGTTTAAAAAATGGTGATCAAGAGCACACAGACTGGGCTACAGACGCACCAGTATCAGCCAACAGCATATTTCAAAAGCAATACTGGAATTGGTCAAAGATTATGTCTGCCCACATGTAGCTGATGTTTTTTCCTGTAGAAATAGACTATTTAAAATAACTGTTAAAATAGCAGCAAATGTATCATGGCCTTTTAAAGTATATATATTTAATTAGCTTCCGATGGAGACATCTGAGAAGCTTTATCAGTTATACATATGCATTTTTACTTAGACTTAGAAAACACATATCATCAAATCAGCCAACAGGTGGAAACATATACCATACTGGTACCACATCAGTGCATTCCTACATGAGATTCAAATGTCACTTGGACTTCTCTGTTGTACTTCAGTTCTCTCTGATCCTGAGCTTAGTACCAACCCAAAGAAAGCCAAAACTTATTCTACAGAGTTGAAACAGGATGTGTTTTACGTCTGGTATTTCTAGTAGTGACTTAGTACTATTGCTGGTAATTTAGTACCATACACGGTGACAACAACTGCCTAGACCCAGTATTAGTGTTTAGTCAAACTGTGCGCAAATTTACATGGAGTAAAAAAAGAAGAGAAGTACAGACAGGTAGAGCTTTTTCAATGTATTTTTGAAAGTGGGGTTAAAGACATTGACTTCATATTCGCAGCATAAAGTCCGACATTTAGAGTCTATTGGACTCTACAACAAGAGTATGACATAGGTAACGGCAGAAGTGAGGCTCCCTTTGTTTTGCTGCTAAGGACCGCGATTAAACGTGATTAATTTCCTGCTTCTCTGTTTCAAGACAGGTTGTTTTGTGTCAGCTGCACTTTCAAATGACACAGTTTGAAATATCATGTGAGAATATATTCTGCTGAAAGTGTCAAAGGATTGCATTTTTATTTACAAACAACAAAAGCAGGTCTGTGGTTGTGTTTGTCTCTTTCTTTCTCTGTTATGTACTCTCCTTTGATTGTCTTTTTTCTGGGCTCAGTTTTCCTCTCACTCTTTGCTTTGCCCTCCTATGCCACCTGTCATTGTTGAGACTACTGCTGTGCGTATCTTGTCAGGTGTTGGATATTATTTATGACCTTGTCTTGTGTCCCGACTGTGAAACGCCTGATAAAACATCTATATCTGCCACAATACACAATCTGTGGGCTGTCTTCTTCACTCGCCTTGTGTGTGCAAGTGCGTAAACGGAAAGTAGTGGCTTGTACATATTTAGCTCCAGTGGTATTTTCAGTTCCAAAAGTGCTGTCCTTGTGACCCACTTGCTCACAGTACTGAACCCTCAGGCTCTTCTTTTTAAGGGACATCCTGGAATTGAGGAGAGGATTTTGCTGAGTTCAGAGCGAAACTGCCTGGTGACGAAAGTGTAAATGAGGGGATCCACTGCGGCCTGCACACAGGTCAGCACCACCGCTGATGTCGCAAGCTCCACCTGCAACTGTGGGGAAAACAGGAGAGAGCTTAGACAATGACATCATACCACAGCAACATATAGTCTGATAAGAGTGAAAAATGCCGGTGATTACATCATCAGTACTAAACCCCAAAAATATTCAATTTACAATTATATCAGAGAAAAGATGATACCCACAATACGTGTAAGCAGGGATTCAGCGATCCATTAGCAAAGTTGCAATTAAAAAGTTAAAGATGCTCCGTTTTTGGAGGGAAGTCTGTCTTAAAATTGTGGTTTTGTTGTGTTTGGATTATTTGGAAAGGTGTACAACGCCTTTCGGGATCCAAAAAACTCCACAAATTATTATTTATTGCAAGGCTGCATTGCATGGTTTCTGTCTTTCATATAACAATATTGTGAACAACAAAACACTTTTTCACTCACTTTGTCCGTGTCCTGCCATGAGATGTCGTTAATTAGCAAAATAACCACCATGGGCACCCAGAAGAGCGTGAATGCAATGATGATGTACCCGAACCGCTGGGCCAGTTTCCCCTCCATCTGTCTCTTCCCTCGCTCCCTGGCTCCAGGTGTCAGAAGACACACTGCCCCGACGATCTCCGGAGGTCTTCCCAGTGGGGCGCCACTTGTGGATGCACCGGGGCTGGGAGCACCTGCTTTGGCCACCAAGAGCATCGTTCGGCGGGGAGGCAGCGGGCTGCCGGAGCCCACGGGGGGCAGAGACTTGAAGAAGCCCTGTTGAGCAGTCCCTGGTGCTGAAGTGGGGGCACTCAGCCAGCCCCTAACGTGCTCCGACACCGTCGGCCTTAGCTGGACTCCACGGTTGAACACTTTTCTCCGGTGCTGCTTTACAACTTTGAATATCCGCACGTAGTGGATGACAATCACAGTCATAGACAGGCCCCACACCGGCACCAGCACGTAGGGTCCAAATGGATCCGAAGGTCTGAGCGGGTCGTCGCCACGCCCCCCGACGTACGGACGGCAGAGCATGTAAAAACGCGTTTTTTTGGAAAGAGTCAGAGAGATAACGGCTAAAATGAGGCCGCATACCCAGATGGACATAATCCAGAGACGGACCCTCACTTTTCTCCTCTCGGTTTGAAAAGGGAAGGCGATTGCTTGGAAGCGCTCCACGCTGATGCTCACCAGTGTAAGCAGCTGGACGCAGCTGCACAGAGCATAGGTGAACTGCTGCAGGGCGCACACAGACACCTGACGTTCCACTCTGTCACGCAAAAACGAGAAGAGCAGCAGCGGCGTGTCCACGGAGCACTTGAGCAGGTCACTGGCGGCCAAGCTGACCAGCAGGGCATTATTACAGGTCTGCAGACTCTTGGTTCTGAATACAACCCAGCAGACCCACAAGTTCCCGGGTAAACCCAAAACTAGTGTTAGAGTTAGGACTGTGCAGTTGAACACAAGAAACACAGTATCCATGTGAGACTCATGGCGCCCAGTGGTACTGTTCCACAAAGTGTGAACATCCATAATCTCAGCTGCGTTTTGTGCCTCCTTTCATGAAACCTTTCGATGTAAAATCTGCCTCCTGGCTCTTCTTCATCGGTGTGTTGCAGCATGAAAGAACATTCGCCTTTGCTGTATGATTTCTATTGTTAGCACAAATGTTTCAGATTATCTGAAGTGGGCCCCTAGTTTAGATTAATTTATTGAAGGGTGTCTTTTGTGTTGCCCAGCACTGATTGGGTGAATGGTAGGTAGCGACTGATTAGCCTGTAATCAAGAGCATGTGGAGTTGCCTGACCTTGGCATGCCCTTTTGCCAACCCCAGTTGGCAGCCAGCCCGAGTAAATCTACCGAAGCACTGCATACTGTTTTGAACCTTCTGCAATCTACTCAAAACCTGGTCGCAGGCCACTGGTAGTATGATAGGGTAGAAACCTTCGTGTTAGACTGTATATAATGTAAAGTCACCCACCTCTATGTGTAAACAAGATCGTGGCAGCTTGTATACGTTTAGTCTCTGTTAGTATAGAATTTAGCCTGTGAATAAACAGAAAAGGACTTTGAAATACCTGCTGGATCCAGGTAGTTTATTAGACAAGTTGTGACACCATACATGATAGAAATTAATTGAAAAAGAAACACAAATTGAAGTGTAATGTGTTAGAACGTGGTGCAAACATTTTTCCTTGAAGCCTCACGGCTCTAATTCACTTCTTGCAGGACTGATTCAGACAATGAGTCTAAAACACAGCACAATTGGAAGTGTTGTATAACAGTGTAAAAGTCAGTCTTTCAGGAGTTCCTCCATGTAGATGGCATTCATTCGATAAGCTGCCATCCAGTTGTGGGCTACACTGTAGTAGTTTTGGTAACCTTGCTCTTGAAATGGGGACATAGAGGTGTAGTAATCATTCCAGGCTCTGTAGCAGGTTCTCCAGTAAGTTTCGGCACTCCACTCCTCCTCTTCGTCAAAGCATTCTTCGTCATCCTTTTTGCTCTTTGGTTCTCTTTTCATCTTTTCCGAGTGTTTTATGTGCGGTTTCTCTTTCTTCATCTTTTTTGATTCATCTCTGTGAGTATGCGCTAGAGCCGTTTGCCTCCTTGATTTAACGCTCTGTACTGATTCCCTGCCATCAGGGTGAGACAACGCTGTCCCACTGGTTGCACGGGATGTCTGGTCATTTATTCTGGGAGCAGAAGGTTTGGGCACAGTGGGTTTATGCCTAGTTTCAGTCTTAGTAATTGCTCCGTGTTCACCACCTGAAGTCTGGTTTGAACTTTGCAGTGTCACTTCATCCTGGTTCTCCTCCATATCAGAGAGGGAGCTAGAAGAAGCAGAAATTAACCTCTGAGGGGGAGAGTTAAATTCCCTCCGTTCACCATTTTGTGTTAAATCTTGAGCGCTGTCATCATCAAGTGTGAAAGACTCTGTGTGCCCAATGTGATCTTCTGGTCCCCCATCCTCTCGGCCTCTGAACTCCCTGATGATCTCCACTGATCTCCCCAACCCTGTGGTGATGAAGTTTTGGAAGTCGCGCTGAGCCTCCTCAAAGGTCATAAATCGTGACCCACTGTTCTTGAACGAGCTAAGAGGAGGGATCTTCGGCAGAGCGTCTTGCAGCTCTTTTCGAGTCGGCGTCACTTGAGGAGGACCCTGCGGCAGAGTGTCCTTCGTGGAGGATATCTTTCGTGCAGTCCCTTCAACATGTGCTTCTCGCCTGCGTGCTTGGTGGGTCTTCTCTGGATTTGTTTGACGTCTGTGGGCTACAGCTGGATTCCCAGTGGAATCAGACAAAGAAACTTCCGTCTTTGTACGTCTCTTCTTCTCTGTTCTGGAGAACAGCTGGGATACGGAGCCTGGAGTGGTGGCCTCAGTGCAGACATCCCAGTCACAGGGCTCATCCATCAGTCCAGGCTCTATGGTGGCTAAAAGGACATTAGACAGATGAGACTGGAATTATTTCTCTTGACTTACATTAAATTGAAAGGCTTAAAATACAAAGAGAAAGCTACACATGCTTCATATAAAAACCCCAAAGAGGCACATTGACGAGACTTACATGGCAGTGCGGACAAACTGAGGGCACACTTTTGAGCGATGGCCATCATCTTGTTCTCCTCCTCACCATGGCAACAGTACGTCACCGCCAGCCCCTGAGTGCCTACAAAGAAAATGCTATCTTGATGAGGACCCATGTAAATAACAGGAAGCGATAAGAGGGTGTCGGAGTTTTGTATCCTGGGACGATAGTTATACACACACGCTTTGACAGTGTATGTATACAGGCTAAAATTGAGCAACCCTCCATTTCCAAGGAAACACACAAGTAAGGTTAAGATTGGGGTCAAACCTGCTAATACTTCAGAGACTTAAGCTAATCTTCAAAATGTTGTCTAATGCAGTCAAACTACACCAAACTACAGTAGAAGTAGTATTTTTTTTTTTTTTTTTTTTTTTTTGCATAGCTATATTAAGACAATTTTGAAAAAGAAAAAAAATATGGCATTGAAACATACCCACTGAAAACAAATAAATGCAGCAAAACAACCCTTTTTCTTTTTAAACTGCAAGTATAAATTACCCTGAAGATATTTCAGTGTGGGCTTTGA
The DNA here is from genome assembly GCF_022577435.1 of Embiotoca jacksoni. NCBI lineage: Eukaryota > Metazoa > Chordata > Actinopteri > Embiotocidae > Embiotoca > Embiotoca jacksoni. The sequence goes on from NW_027185447.1 coordinate 12,981,341, forward strand.
GTCAAGCTTGTGGGAATGTAACTAAATAAAAGACAGATTCTGCAATAATGATGCAACTTCTCTGCAACCAACTTCTGCACATGCACGACATCACCAGCCACCTGGGTTGCCTGACTGTGATGTGGCAAGATGAAAATGCTGAATATCAAACAACACTGCTTTCGGCTGCCTCTGATAAAATCATACAAAACAGGAGACTGACCAAAACGCCCGGCCCGGCCAATTCTGTGCATGTAGGTTTCCCAGTCCTGCGGCACATCCAGGTTTATCACCAAGTTGACTTTATCTGCATCTATACCCCTGGAGGTCTGACACAGAGGAACAAATAGAAACAAGTATTATTGTGAAGAAAAATAATCAATTAATTAAAAGTAATAAAAGATGCCAGCGATGGGTCGCGAGGGAAGATGTTTGCGTCTCACCAGGTCAGTGGAGATCAGCACTCGGCATTGGTACTGCTTCAGTTTGGACATAGCCTCCAGTCTCTGGTCCTGACTCAGACCACCTGCGCAAGTCATCATACAGCGTCTCATTAAACTTGATCAACTGAAATCAAATTGGCTGAGACAGTCAACGAAACGCAGTCCTCTTTTGCTCTATCAAATAGGATAATAGGTTTCTTTGTTCTCAAATAGAGCATAAGATGAGAAGAAGAACACCACTTTTACTTTTGGACAGAGCCAGATAAGCTGTTTCCTCATGCTAAATTAACTGGCTGCTAGCTGTCTCCCTATATTTGATATGACTCTTAATGATTACTAAAAGTCTCATCACAGCCTCTAACAAGAAGGAAAATATAGAACTTTTTGTTGAATGACTTAATTGACAAGTTTATGAAAAAAAGTAAAAACTAATAAAACGTGCTCTGCCTCAAAAGTGACACATGACCAACAATTAAAGAACAAAATCAGCAAATATACGATGAAAAACTACACCCATATAATTTGAAATAATGTAATGGTTAAATGTTTGATATTTTATCTTGTCTGAACTCATCGTTGCTACAGATTACACAAATATTAGGGTTTTTCAACAGGCCGTCTCACCTGAGATACAAACAGCAGGTAAGCCTTTGGAGGACAGGATGTCTGCCAGGTGCTGAGCCCTGCGGGAGCAAGCCAGCACATAAGCATTTAACATTTTTAAAAACATTCATCATATATTTACAGATCTAATTCATGCATCATGAAAAGTTCAAGTCCACAAGTGAAATATTTTTTTTTCTATCATAAATGGTTATCAACAGCACTTGTAAAGAGGAGGGCAAACATGCAATCAGTTGTTACCTTGTGTGTAGGTTGGAAAACACTAGAGCCTGATTGAATGGGATTTTACTGAACAGCTCCAGTAAGTGCTGCACCTTCTCCTCAAAAACCTTGTGAGGTAATGGATGGGAGTGCACCAGCTTGTAGTATTGCTTCAGACCTGGCAGGGGGAACACGAGGACAACACACATGAGATCATGAACTCAAACGGACCCAACAACCTCTTGTCTTTTTAAAGAGTGCTCCGATATGTGTGAATTTCAAGGTTTTGTTTTCTTTGCTTCAGATGAAGCCATTGTTTGCTGTTTATTTTGTACATAATAAAAAACACAAAAGATTAAGTTACAAGCGTCACAGTAAACACAAGGCCTAAATGGGATCCTGTCAAAGAGAAGAGTGTTTTTAATATCAGTGGTTTATGTTTGTCTCTGCTTAGTGTCTATCACCTCACAGCCAATAAAAGTTTCCTGCCAGGAAATAATCCCTCACAACATATTCCTCATGATATTAACATTTTTATTATCTCATCCATGAAGTCTTACTACAGAAAGTCTCTGTTAGTCTGCAGAGCAGTTTAAATATATAAACTAGGCACAACTGATCGATTACAAATCAGGTACTTATAAAGTGACATTTTATCCCTTTAAATTAGATTTATTTTTGTGGTAGCAGTGAAAGCAGCACAGCTCACCATTAAAAAAAAAAAAAAAAAAAAGAGATCTCACCTTTCAGGCCCATGTCATTCAGATTGAGTCTAACGAAGGTAGGCTCTCTCATGTAGCGGGTGAGGTGATGAGCAAGGTATTCTGGGTAGGTGGCAGAGAGTGCCAGCATCTGTTTGTTCAACGGCAGAGAGGAGAAGATCCAGCTGAAGAAGAGAAGGAGGGAGAGAGATGGGTGAATTTATGTTTATGTTTGTTTGTAAATGTGGAGCATACATTTGAATTACCTTCATACAGTGTTTCTACAAAAAGAGCATCAGTCTAAATACCCAGGTTGAATAATAACATGTACTATCTACAGCAGCCTGCTGACACGATATGAAACTCATTTAATCGGAGTATGATTATAGATGTCTTACTTTATCTGTTCCTGGAAGCTGCCCTCCTCCAGCAGCTTGTCTGCCTCATCCAGAACAAACAGTCTGATGCTGGCGGTTGACAACATGCCCAACTCAATAAGCTGCTTGATGCGACCTGAGTACATAACCAGGAACATTGTTACAAAACTGCATGATGCTTACATGAACGGGTGATGTCTATTATTATCCCGCGGCTGGCTTCTTACCAGGCGAGCCCACCGCTATGTGACACTTCTTCAGATGGTGCTTGTCCTGGCTCACAGGCCTGCCCCCGATGAAAACATGGCACTCCAGGCCCTCCATGGCACAGCCTATGGCCATCACCACGGAGTGGATCTGCACGGCGATCTCTCGTGTGGGAGCCAACACAAGGACCTGCAGGAAAGAAAAGGGTTGTTTGTGAAGAAAGTTGGGGGTCAGCAACCACTTACATTAAATTGGGAGCAGATTAGGGGTGGGCAGGTGCTGGATAGTTCCCCATCAGTAAGACCCCAAAGCTAATTAGATTACAGCGCACCAGAATGCAGCTAGTTCAACCCAACCAGGTGTACCTTTCCTTTATCAATAATTGTTCTCTTTCATTTATATTGTTGACACTAAGCAGCTTAAACTCATCAGATTAAGACCACCAAAACCAAAGTGATTACAATTCACGACCATCTGTTGTTGGTGAAATACTTTTGTTTTCCCCTCTGAGGATTTTGTTCTCTACTGTTTTGAAGGTTAAAAATTACTTCAAACAAAACGGCACTCATCACCGAGATTAATATCATGGAAAAGACACATTACTCCACATTCCACTCATCATTTTAAGCTCCACCGGTGTAAATCCACTCACCTGAGTTGTAGGATTCTCCAGCACTAGGGAGTCGAGGGCGATGGTGCAGAACACGCACGTCTTCCCTGTGCCAGACTTGGCCTGTACAATCAAATCTGAAACAAGAGATGGACAGTGAGGGCTGCGCAATTACTTCAAGGATAATCACAATGTTGGCATCCACAATCAATTACACTTGATTGGTTGCAATAAGGGCCAAATCAAGTGCTTCCTATCCACAGTCTAACTATCTGACCAATCACAGTGAGTAGACTGTGATTAACCCCTATTTGCCTTTTCACTACACAGGCAACCTCCAAATGGAAAATATTTCCCATGTACTGATGCATTTTGTTATTCTCTAGTTGCATATTTTGGAGCCACTTTTCCAAATTTGTACATTGAAGGCAGTAAAATGTTCGAAAGCAATAGATGATTTGGTTTCCAAAGATTGATTTAGAGTCATGACAAATAACTGGGATGTCAGTAACATTCAAAATAATGCATAAAGTTAGTTGACCCACATTTAGAGCTGCAACAACCAATTAATCGATTACGTTGGTTAGGTGAACTGGAGTCTTTTTTTAATAATAAAAAAAAAAAAAAAGAAGCTGAGCTTATCTGATTGCAGCGTCTTAAATGTGAACATTTTCTTAATTGTTTCTTTAGTCCCGCATGATTATAAACTGAACATTTTCTGGTTGTAGACTGTTGGTCGATCATTTTAAGCTGCACTTCTGGCAGAAAACACGGGTCGACATTTTTCACCATTTTTGACATTTTTAAACCAAAGGGCTAAACTATAAATCAAGAAAAAAAATCTAAACATTAATAGACAATGAAAATAATATTTTTGGTAGCCCTAAAAAAAAATCCATGAGTGTCAAGTGTTTTCATTTAAAAGAAGCAGGAACACCAATTCCTTCCACTTAGCAGAAAACTGATATCCTTTTGATCAGAGCCATCTGTTAACAGACAGAACAGGATTCTGCAAAAACTGCCCCTTTCAAATGGCAATCGAAATTTGTGAAGATACAACAAATTACTTTTTTTAAATTATTGATTACCCTGCAAAATTGACAATATAAACACAAGTTAACAAAATATTTTATGTCATTTGAGGGGAAAAAAAAGCCACAAAACCAAATTTTTAAGCTGCAACCAGTGAATACATGGCGCGAAAAATGACTAAAACAGTTAACACTTGCTTTTGTAGCAAATTTGTAATTATTAATCTGTGGAATTAGGAATTAAGAGTTAAATTTGAAGGTGGTATAGTCAGGGTTGTTGGAAATCTAGCCCTGGTTTGTCTCTCCTATGTATTACCATTACATTCGAGTAACAGAGATAAGCCAACTGAAAATAACATTCATTTTTGTTAATATCATCCATCTGTGGTGTTCACAGTAAATGTTAGACAATAGAAAATGAATGGGTGAGAAAATTAAGACCAAAGATTATAAAATTAAGAGTTTGGGAACACCTCATCCATCAAATGAACAGACATCCATTCACAGAGCCCTTTACAAATGTGCACACATACCTTACTGCCCTTCCTGCATTTAGAAGGAACCCCCCCCCAATGGAACCACACCTTCCAAATAAAATGTTAAAGCTTCTGGATATATTGTCATTATCTCGACATTATTTCAAACACATAGAGCACCTTTTCCGCAGCAGTATAGATAAATCTTCCTCAGGCATTAACCAAATTATTATTATTATTATTATTATTTTATCACAATGAACTAACGATTGATTTTGCATTGGGGTCATGACACCGGCGAAAAGGAGAGAGGACACGATGAAAGTGATATTCGGAGACAAAGTGTCATCAGTGGAAGGCAAAGAATCCAGACCGTGAAGCAACTGCATGCCTTGAGTGATGACGTGAAATCCTGCTCTGAACTGTTTGTGATTGATTCAGTTGAAACATAGTCCAAAATATGACAAATTAGGGGAGAAGAAGAATAATAGACAACAACCAAACAAAGATGGGTCTGTTCATTCTGCTTGGCGTGAATAGATCCAGAAATAAATCCACCTCTAGTTTCTGGCATTCACAGTCCGGAAAGGATTTTGTTTCGAGACAAAATACAACTGCAGACTTTTCACATGTTATCAGTGATTTGTTTAGAAAAGGCAGATATGCAATTTGGAAACCTTGAGAGCTTCCTGCAATCCGAGAGGTATCATCTACAATCCAGGCGCAGATGTGGATGAACATCTGGTTCCTTTCAAAAGGTGCCGTCCTTTCAAGCAGCATATGGAGATCAAGATCTGTCAGCCTGGAACATGCAGGTGTACACAGGTAAGCCTGCTGGAAAGAGCTCCAGATAAGAACCAGCAGGTTACCAGGGCGCAACATCGCGTGTGATAACTTCTTCACTTCACGTATATTTAATATGACATTAGTGGAACCAGCCCGAACGTATCCCTGCACGGCTCACCACAAAGCGCAGGGGCTTTCTTTTCACGTAGATGTGCCGAGATCTACAGCACTCACGGACCAAAAAGGAAGACGTGCACCACGAAGATGTTAGAACAAGCATCTGGTGTGTGTTGCATTTTAATCCAACATACATGCAGTGGATTAATAAAGCATCCAGATAACGTTGTTGTAGGTTTCATTTTAAAAGACAAACCAAAGCCCAGACATAAACCCATTTCACCACCCGATCTGACAGAGCCGGAGAGGATCTGCCAGAAAGAATGGGATAAAATTCCAAGATAAACTTGCAAAATAAAAAATAAATTTTAAAGACATGTATTCACTTTGGCAATTAGAGTTACTGAGTGTTTGAGAGGAAATAACGGCAATTTGATTCATTTCGGTGTGCAAAAAGGATCCACTGGATGAAAATCAAGGACAAAAGTCATCAATAAATCATTTAATGGTTGATTGATTGACATATTGTGAAGCCTGATGCCTTTGTTTTATACTTCAGTGACTGTTAGTGTTGCCGTGTAGTGTATTATTATGTCACGGAGGGGTTTTTTTGGGGTGCAAATAGTTTGTCTTGTGTTTTTTAACAATTCATAATCATGTAATAATAACCCGACAGAGATCACCTCGGATGCTACTTTGAACCCGCTGCCCTGTTTCTGTTTCCGTTTCTGACAGACACAGTTTCATGTGCTCACCGAGTCCGCAGCGGCCCAGCGGGATCGCCTTGAGCTGGATCGGGGACGGTTTCTGAAACCCTGAGGCGGACAGCCCGTCCAGCACGGTTTGAGACAACAGCAGAGAGGCGAAGTCGATCCCCTCCGACAGGAGCACATCGTCGGTCCGCGTTCGCGTTTCGATGTCGTGGGCTGCTTTCTTCATGGATGCAGCCATGTTTGCTGGACTGTTTACTGCTGGTGATCAAACTCAGGCGGTTAAAAGCGCTTCAGAGCAGCGGCATACCGGGGAAGTACTGCCCCTAGTGGTGTGGAGGGGACTTACTCTGTCTGTGCTGCAGCCCAACACATTATCTATCTATCCATCTATCCATCTATCTATCTATCTATCTATCTATCTATCTATCTATCTATCTATCTATCTATCTATCTATCTATCTATCTATCTATCTAGACATGACACATCACATTTTTCTATACAGAGAATTATTTAGCATAAAGAGATTAACAATGAGCCTTTGCAGCATCTATCTATCTAGATAGATAGATGCTGCTATCTATATATCTATCTATATATCTATCTAGATAGATAGATATATAGATAGATATATAGATAGATAGATAGATAGATAGATAGATAGATAGATAGATAGATAGATAGATAGATAGATAGATAGATAGATATTCTGCATTTTTGATTTGTATCTGTGTCCTTACTGACCACTGATTGTATGAGTATACTGTTACCCTTATGGATTTCTTTAGTCAAAAGCAGTACCTGTACAAGTCATGCTGCAAAGGCTCATTGTTAATCTCTTTATGCTAAATAATTCTCTGTATAGAAAAATGCGATGTGTCATGTATGCAAGCTGTAATGCTCTTTATGTGCCTTTAACTAGCAGACATGCACTTAATTCTAAATATACTAATACCCATATTGTTACTGAATGCCTGCTTCATTACTCATGAGCAGCTGTAAACCCAGCAATCATGGAAAGAGCAGTCTTAGAGGATATTAAACAGATTTATTGTCCTCGCAATCCGGATCTACGGATTTAGTTTTTAGGAATTAAAAATCATCTAGAGCCTCTCTCCTCTTACTGGGCTTATTAATAAGGCCCTTTCAATGTCTCTTCTCTCAAGTTTCACCAAAACATCATGCAGCTGCTGTAGAGATTAAGTTATTTATTTGATTTTTTTTTTTTTAAATAAGAACCTGGATATTCTCACCTTTTGTTTTATATTTTGCGATCCTGTGGTTGATTAGGTCTTGTGGACATTTTGGGCATTTTCGAATTGGATTTGTTTTGAACTGTAGATGGATCGCTAACACTTTTTTTTTTTTATCAGGAAGTCTTTTGTGGCACCAGCAAGCATTTACACTGTTTTTTCTTCATTCCAAGTCAATCCCTCATCTAACCACGGAGAAAAATGGAGAGCGTTGCCCTCCATAAAAACTCATCGTCTGACAGCTCGGTCAACACAGAGCTCCTGTCTAGGACTGGTTACACAATACTTGCCATTAACGTGGGTGTATTTTCTGTGGTGGGGATCATCCTCAATGTCCTGGTGATTGTGGTGACAATGAGACACAGACAGCTAAGGCAACCACTCAGCTATGCCCTGGTCAACTTGGCCATTTGTGACCTGGGCTGTGCTGTGTTTGGAGGCCTGCCCACCACAGTAACCAATGCCATGGGATACTTCAGCCTGGGACGTGTTGGCTGTGTGTTAGAGGGCTTTGCTGTTTCCTTTTTTGGTGAGTCTCCTTTTTTTTGTCCAAATGAGGGGTTTGCGTGTCAAAGTGTTTCTTACAATAGAAGTCCTGTGAGTGACTAAGAGCCAGAGAGAAGGAACACATTATAGGAAAGGTTTCTTATAATCTAAATTTTGTGAATTATTAGATAATCTGATTTTTGGCAAAGTCAGAAAAGTTACTTAAAAGGTACCAAAGGAGGTTCTTAGAAGACACCCTGTTTTGTTTTTTTTAAAGGTGTTTGAAGTCAAATGGATGGGAAACCACTGTTTTCCTCTTATGGGGTTCTATTTCAGATGAAATCTTAAAAAAAAGAAAGTATCAGAATAATGTTGTGAAGTAAAAATACAATATTTTCACCCAGAATGTAGTGGATTAGTGGCATAAAATGTAAGTACCTCAACTTTGTTTAAGCCAAGTACCTTGCATCTCTTTAATTGGTAGAAAACTATATATGGGGATAAAAGAAATATGTAGTCTTGACTTATCCTTTCTTTTTTCCCAGGTATAGCAAGTCTGTGTACTGTAGCAGTTATTTCTGTTGAACGTTACATAGTGGTGTGTTATCCCATGGGTGCTGTCCTGTTTCAGACCAGGTACAGTGGTGACCATCAAGATTTTACTGAAATTACTAATCACAGAATAAAAACACAGCGTGGCTTCACCAGCATGTGAGACACCGTCTCTGTTGTCCACAGGCATGCAGCTGCTGGAGTGGTGCTGTCCTGGGTGTGGTCGTTTGTGTGGAACACTCCTCCTCTCTTTGGTTGGGGAAGTTTTGAGTTAGAGGGTGTCAAAACGTCCTGTGCTCCAAACTGGTACAGCCGTGATGTTGGCAACATGTCCTACATTATCATTTACTTCTTCCTATGCTTTGCCGTGCCCTTCTCCATCATTATGGTGTCCTACTCACAACTGTTATGGACCCTGCGCCAGGTGAGTAATCCAGATGCTGGAAATAGTTTTTTGTTGATTACATTAATGTCATTGTAAAGACTTTTCGCTTGTATTTTGGTGTCCATAGGTGACGAAGCTGCAGGTATCTGAGGCAGGAAGCACAAATCGTGTGGAGGTGCAGGTGGCACGTATGATAGTGGTGATGGTGTTGGCCTTCCTAATTGCCTGGCTGCCGTATGCATCAATGGCCCTTGCTGTCATCATAGACTCCAGTCTATATATTGACCCTGTCATCGCTACCATACCTGTTTACTTAGCTAAAAGCAGCACTGTCTACAACCCCATCATATACATTTTCATGAACAGACAGGTAATCCTTCATTAAGCACATTTATATTCAGACACGCAGAGAAAGAGAAAGAAAAGTATTTCAGGCATAAACAATCATAACTAATCATAATCATATGCTTGTGTGTTTCTAGTTTCGAAGCTTCGCTGTTCCTTTTGTTCTGTGTGGATGGAACCCTTGGGCGTCAGATCAACAAATATCTGAGGGTGAGACCACTGTTGCCTCTATCAGCAAGAGTCAAAAAGTCTCACCTAAAGGATCTTTAAAATAATAAAAGAGTATATACCTTAAATGGCCTCCCTCCTGAGGCAGCTCTAGATCATCTGAAATACTTTACAACATTAGCCATCTTGGCAATGGACTGCAAGGACATATTATTTTCACAACTTTAAAAAATATCTATCTGAGACTGATATGGACTTCAGCAATGAAGATTGAATAAATCTTGTGACAATTAGCATCTCCATTTTAATAAAACATTAAAGCAGATCTAAAGAGGAAGAAGGAAACCATTATCATGAATGTTCCCATGTGATTCAACTGTCTGTCTTTTCCTTTCATGTACTCTGACACAAACACAACCTCTTTGTGTCTAGTTCTCTGTTGCTGATATTGTTGATGATGCGTCATTTCTTTTGATCTCACTTTCAGGATTATGGGGTCAAATTCACTGGATGTCAATATTTAAAAGATCAATGTACAGATTTGCACAATCTTTATTTTACTTAAAAATCCATGAAAAAACTTAAAGCCTTCCTAGTTTCAGCAAAATAATCTCCCTTTACTTAAGTCTTTAAATCAGTGGCCAGATTACTTGGGTTAAGAGGTTTACCAACAGTGTAAGCTACAAGTGAAAACACACTTACCTGGGTGACACTGACTGAATTAAATTTGTAGTTGCAGATGTATCCAGTTCTAAATACTATGGCTGAGCTGTTTTATTGGGTTGCATTAGATTTTGCAGGTGTACCTAATAAAGTGGCCACTCGGTAGATTTATCCTCAAACATATTTGACTTAAAAATATATGTTATTTAAATGTTTAGCAGCAAACTGCTGTAGCCCAGTAATGGTAAATGACAGTGAACACCTCAGAAAAATATTTTGAAAAGATTTAAGACAAGAAAAAAGTTATTACATGTTTTTTATTTTTTTTTATTAGGTGTACACATCCCCTTTGCTTCTTAAGGTCTGTCCTCAGACATGGTATATACCCCTCACACACCAGCAGACCTTTGTCACCTTTATGACTTTTATGGCTTTCATTAATAAAAATCAAAATAATCAGTGTCTTATACTCGTTGCAACGTGATTCTTCATTCCAGCCTTTTGGATCCAGCATGTTTAACAGCAAAACAAATTTAAAAAATGAAAAAAAATAAACCTGTCATCAGTTTTGTCAAGTCTCACAGTTTGATCATTCACAGTCATTTCCACCTTCCTAAATAAACACAAATGCAATCATACTCATCCTATTATCATGGCTTTTTATTGATTACAGAAATATTGCTATGACTTTCATTAAAGAAAAGCAAAAAAAAAATAAAAGCCAGAATGTGAATAGCTGTATCAAACCTGTACACTTTTGTATATACAGAGTGAAGGATCATCTATGTACATGCTACATACTGACACACTCTCGGAAAATAAGGAGTCCTTCTGACAGGCACAGACGTGGGATCACTTCGCCCTTTCTGAATCTGCTCTTGAGAAAAGATGCTGAAATGATCCGAGGTCAACGCCCAAGGTACAGGAAACTCCGATCTACACTCACAGACCGTCTCATAGATACAGTAAATGTTGTCATGTCAACTGGTTGGTTTGTGAAACAGTTGTGTGCTTGAACACCTGGTGCTTGGAGGACTGACTTTGGTCCTGTTGTTCCTGGCAGCCTGTACTGATAACAGCTTAAAAGAACAGTGTGTCTGAGTGCTTCAAGTTCTGCTAAATACCCAGAGATGATGTAGCCCAGTTTGACAGGCTATGCAGAACAGTACTGTACTATAGGCTACACCTAGTGGTCTAATCAGACTTGTCATACAAACTATCTGGTCCCAATGCCGCCAGCACATCACACTGTTGCTGAACAGTGTGTCGTCATTGTCTTCATGTTATTTAAGGTACCATATTGAGATGTTAATGTAGTGTTTGGTGTAAAAGTCATGTGATAAGGTCATGTCCCATGCAAAATTCAAAAGAGGTATTCCTTTTCCAGCAGCAGCTATTTCACATACCAATTAAAAACATGTGTTTAATGCACAAACATGCTAAAAGAGATGACAAGAAAGGACATAGGGAAGGTAGTCTTTGAACAGCAACATTATGGTCAAATCAACAGAGAATGAGTGACAGAAGACTGACAGAAAACTGACAGGTTGATGCTGAGGGAAATTCTTCTTCTTCACATACAGTTTAAACCAGCTTTGCAAAAGGGTTTCAGGCCATGTTCTGCTCTACCGGGAAGTCACACGAGACCATCTGTACCTCACAGCATTCACAAAATGACACTTAGCAATAAGACCTGAGCTCAAGGAATGTGCAACACGTCCCCAGCCAGTCACCTACTGTAAAGACTGAGAACAGCATCCTGGAATTTATCATTGCTTCTGACAAGTAAAACATATGATCATATTTATAGATGTAAAAAAAAAAAAGGAAAGATTAAAAAAATAAATGCACAGAGTTAGACGGGAGAAGGTGGCATTGTTGAATGATCTACTTATGATTTAAAGAGGTAAAAATCAGGTAAAAAGATGAACAGTTCAACATCAACCTGTACATCGGACTACAAATCAAGACAACTTCTGAGTCAAGGCAAAAGAGAAGGGGTTGTCTAAGAATAAGCAGGTGAGGATTTGTACACATCCTTTATCTCTCTGTCCTTTAATGTTGTCCTTCTCGTGTACTGAAACAGGAGTGTCTCGCAGTGTAGTGTTCTTTACAGCATATGACGAAAGTAATTATTGTCTACTACAGGTATGTGGATTGCAGTGTGTTTTGTAGAGCAGTAAAAATGTGCAAAACATCTATCCATTTCCAATGGTTAGTGAGTTGTTTTTTTTGTTTTTGTTTTTTGGTTTGTCATTTTGATTCTTATTCGTTCCAATATCTCTATCGTGTACTTTACATCCTACTCTGCTTGAGTGACTGAATGAGGTAACGTAATGACAGCCACCCTGACCTCCACTGGACAATAAGGTGCAAAAGTTTATCTCTGTAAACTTCAATGATATACACACACTCATAACTTTCAAGTGAACCATCAGTGTGAGAGTGTGTGTTTAAGAGCGATATACAGAAAGAGAGAGAGAGAGAGATAGTAAGAGAGATTGTGTTTGTTGTTTTTAAAGATCATGTAATAAAGGGTCACAACATTAGGCAAGGGTTTAGAGTTGAGGTGCAATATTTAGAGTTTGGATCCAGGCTGAAGTGTGTTATGAAAAAAAGCAGAGTTCTACAGCTCAGTCTTTTTTATGTACAACAACAGTCTGAAAAAGAAAGCAAAAGAGAGCGACAGGGTTCCTACTCTCTTTTTCTTTGCCTTTGATCCATGTCCACTTCGAGTTCTCCTTCCTTACAGCTCACTGATACAGCAAGTTCTGTTTTAAAACAGCTCACATCCTAAACGCTGCCCTCTTCTGGGCAGCAGTGGTAGCAGCAACAAGGAGAATCTTCTACTCTCCCACTTTTCTTCCAGCATCAAGCACATCTTTTTTCATTTTTTGTCTTTAGGGTTGAGCTGGGACTTTATTTTTAAGTACGAATTCTTCAGCCTTAGTTCTGTGTGGTTTGGTTGTCATTTTGCAGTATGCGTGTGTCTTTTTTCTTCAGTCAGAGAGTGTGTGTGTGTGTGTGTGTGTGTGTGTGTGTGTGTGTGTGTGGCAGTGTCAGTAAATGTATGTTTGACAAGACAGCGCCACGCGTCTATGCTCTCCTCTTCTCATCGCTCCCGCCAGCACTAAAACAACACACTCTGCCTCCTGCTCTTCCCTTGGGCTGAGAGAGAGACATGGACATAGAGGGACAGACAGAGAGACAGACAGACAAACGGAGGTGAGAGAGACATGTGAAAAAAACAGTCTGGATTTAATTTGGACACACAAACACACATCACCACAAGTCTGCAAATATCACTCCATGCCAGTAAAACATACAATATAGGGACATCCGTCTGCAACAACAATGATTTTCATAAATCAACTACATTCAATATTTAATTTACTACACATTGTAAGTAAAGAAAATACAGCGAATTCTTACAGTTAACTGTCAAATGTCCATCAAATGTCAAAATAGTATGCAATTCACTTTCTGTCTATGGACTAATTGATTAACCAAGTATTGTTGCAGCTCTAGACACACAAACATTATCCACATACAAATATATTTGATTCACCTCATTTAAACCAATACAACTGCCCTGAAAAAAACAAAACCTCTTCACTGAGGTTATAATTTTTTTTTTAACTGTTTTGGAGATTTGGAAATTTTATAGTTATTTGTAGTTTACGTGCATTTAACATAGAGTTTCTCATATTTAGTCTTATTTAGTGTTGGTTTAAAGTGGATGGAAAAAAACACATGAAACACTTTCATACAAGCCCTTCAGCACCTAAAACTACAGGCATTAAGTTGACCATCAAAATGAATCAGCTCCTCTCTAAAACAGTTTCAACAAGCTTTTATGAGGACCATTGTTTTTGAATGGATTCTTTTTTAGCTACAGTAGGTGTACCTGACAAACTAACAATGGAGTGCATGTAAACCTCTCGTCCCAAAACCATGGGCATTAATCTGCTTCCGCTCTCCTAAAAAGGGCTTTCCACAGGATTTTGGAACCTAGCTGCAGGGATTTGCTCCCATTTAGCCTCAAGAGCATTAATGAGAGTGGATACTGATGTCGGACTGGCTCACAGCAAACTTGGGAAAAAAAAAGTTCCTTGAAAAAAACATTGTTGTTTTGTGTTAACAGGGACATAGCGACTATTCAGGACACTGAGGTCATAACTCCAGTATTTTTATGGGAATTAGAAGGGTTTAGCAAATAATAAAACATTTAATTAAATACATTTAAAATGGCAAGCAATTTTTTGGTGGCTGCTGCCATATTTCTTTAATCCTGGCTACAACCTTGTGTGAACGGTTTATTGTCATGTTGGGACAGAAAGGGGCCTTTACTAAAAAGTTGGCACAAAAATGGAGGCAAAATGTTGTCTAAAAATCTTGGGTTAATATGGACAGACACTTTTGGCCATATAGTGTACACATATTATTATCATTGCCAAGAAAACACTTGGCTCACATAGACAGTTTTAATGCCGTGTGTGTGTAATCCCATGATGCCGAAACAAAGTCGTACTTACCAAAATCTATAACAAACAGCAGTAAAACAACTCATATCCTCTCCATAAAAAAACACACACACACAACTAAAGCAAACCCACACAAAACTCCCACTTACAGACTGTACAAAAGGCTACATCTCTCGCTGCAGAAACCTAAACAGGACTGCAAAAGAAAATGATCAGATGACTCCCTGTTCTCTGATCACATTCTTTACTCTTATAAAAATACTGTTGCCCCTGTGATCCCTGAAATGAATACTGGGAGTGGCTCACTCTGAGAAAGAGAGGATGTGGTAAGTGAAAGCCGAGATTACGCTTGTGGGCGCAGGGCTTGAAATGTGAGGGAGGACAGGAGGGGAAAGAAAGGAGAGAGGAGGTGAAGAAAACAAATGATAAACAAGACAAAAAGAGGGAAGCTTAAACAGATAATCAATAATATATTGTTTTAGTTCAGGGAATGTAAGGGGAGAAAAGAAATGCAATGGCATTTAGTGCAGTTCAGCAGTCTTGAGAGTCGAGGTGAAAGCCAAACAGAAAAAAAACAGAAAATCAAGAGAAGACGGACAGAGTGAAAGAGACAGTATTTACCAGAACGGTAGGGGCCACTCAGCCAGTGGAAGTGGAGGAGAGATTGTGACTCTGAGCCCTGGGATTGGCTGCCTCTCTCTGGAAGTACTGCGAGGGTGCAGAGCCTAGCTTATGGGCCATCGCTTTTAAGGGTTAGGGAGAGAGGAAGGTTGGGGATATTGAGGTGTCACGGAGGAGTTGGAGTAGGGTAAACAAGGGAGATTAGAGAAAGGATAAAGGAAAAGATGAACAGTGCAGAAGAAGAATGAGCACCAGAGAGAAGGGACAGTTTATCAGAACACGACAGAGAAGCAACAGAGGCAGGAAGAAAGAGACACACACAGACTGAGACTGTGATAAAGACAGAAACACTGAAGTAAATCGAAGCAAATGTCAAAGAAACATCAAGTATAGTCAGTTAATGTACAGTAGAGGCTCAGACAAAGGTCAAACTCCCCAGCTGCACTTCAGTAAGCTTTGTGATCTAATCCACTAATTCAGTGGTTGAGTGTACTACTTAGTTTTGACCCTTCGATCAGTAGTTGAATAGTAAATAGTTACAATTATATGTGAATTGTTTTGACATAGATAAACTAGACAAAAGCAATGTTGAAAATCTGTTGTATTGCTTCATGATACTGATTGTCTTTATTGGTTACTACTGTCATCTGAGTGATAGATTTGCTCTCTTAATGCAAGGTAAACAATTTTTTTTTCTTCCATCTCATTAATCAATATAAATCAAGCACACAAAAAACAAGGATCTACAGCTATGCTGGCAGCTCCTGCACACTGTAATTGAAACTAGTGTTAATGCTACCACAGCAACAAGTTCACAAAGGCAATGTTACTATTTTAGTTCATGTAGCATTTTAGCATTTGCCAATTAGCACTGTAGGGATTGTCTCTTCTTTTGCAGGTATTGAATCATAAACAGAAGCACTGGACAGATTGGATACAAATTCTGTGTTCAAATTTTATGGAAATTTATTGGCAATTTTGCCAGTATGTTACACAAGCAGTGGGCAAATGTAGCTGTGGTGCCCGAGGACCAGTTGGGGGTTAGGTAGTTTGTTCGGGTCACGTCTGGCATGGATGTTGTTCATTCACTCCCCCCGCACATATTTCTTTCTTTGCAGTTCAAGGGAATCAGCAACATTAAAGCCTAATGACCACTCCTCAACCTCTATCTCGAGATAGATATATCGGCTATGGTTGCCCCATGTTAAAAGGCAGAGAATTGAACGGTGGTACTCACTGCTAATGGCATTTGCACCCATGTGGTATGCATCCTCACCACTCAGCTATCAGGTTGCCTCATGGTAGTTGAAGATGGTGGTACTTAACTAAAAGCTAAAAATGTTTACCTCGTAAGAGTGCTAAAAGAAAAGTCTGAGTCATGAGCGTTCATTATCTGGGGACCATAAATATATGTACAACATTTTTTGGAAATCTATCTCAAGGTTTATGAGATATTTTAGTCGGGACAGTCACGAACTGACCAAGGAAAAAAAAAAACAAAGAGCACAGGGGCAGAGCAGACAGCAGTACAGTAACTGATACAGATAATCAGTGATATTTGGACTGAAATACAGTGGTGACCTAAAGCACAGGTTCAATATTGCTTCCAAATATATGGCAGTATGTGTTGTAAATTGGGACTTGGGGATCTGTATGTAATGGAAGCATGAACCCGGCAATAGACTGAAAAACTGTGTGTGACATGAGCACACAGTGGCATGAGAGATGACACAAAGCCAACACTTTAAGAGAAAAAGAGAGGGGAGAGTAGGAAGACAGGGAGCAAGTCCTATCCCATCATATTATGTTTGTACCGAAGATTCCTAATTTTCTCTATATTTTACCCTTCTGTTTTTCAATCTTGGAGGACTTACTTGACTCCGGGTAGACTGAGGATCTCTTTCCTGGGTCTCTCTGGAGCTGAATGCCTTTTACGGAGAAGATGGATGCAGCTAAGAAACAACAGAGGGCAGGTTAGACCATATTTGTGCATTAAATGTGTGCATTAAAGTCAAACTACATGTACTCACTGTCAGCCAGCGTTTGGACCTGCTCCCCAAGATTTCTGAAATATGACTGTCCGAGAGCATCCTCAGCCGATACACGCTTCTTTGCCTCAAACTAGAGACACATAGAGACAGGATTATTAATATCTTATCAAAAGCATTAGGTGTGTATATCTTAAAAGTTCCCATCATCATCTGTAAACAGCAATGTTCTTTACCTGTAAGAGCATGGAGAGCAAGTCATGACCATCGTTGTCTATCCTGTGTGACGGAAATGAAAAGAAAATATGAGTGGAAGGGAAAGTGAAAAAGAGGAAGAGTTGAGTGTCAGTGAGGTCAAATGCTGACCTGCTGTATAGTGTTCACTATACTGTACAGTGTAGTGTTGCTTCCATTTCAAAAGATATGAAAATACTTGACTAATGTTCCTCCAGAAAATCAATCCTGCACCTTATCTGATTACATCTAACTCAATCTACACACACTTCTCCAGTGCTGTATGCACATTCATCCATTTCTACACACCTGGGTGCATGGTTGACGAGGGGCTCTGCGTGGTAGCGGGGGAAATTGTATGTTTTAAACTCTTCACTGGTAGTGATACCAGGCCAGGTCTCTTCTGTAGGAGTACCTGTTGAAGATAAAGAGGATCAGTTACCATATATATATATATAAAAGCATGAATGTTACACAAGTAAATGCTCATCTGAATTCCACTGGTGTCTCACCAAGTATGCGGAATATGAGGTGAAGCTCATCCTCCACAGTTGATCCAGGGAAGAGAGGTCTACCTGTGATCATTTCATAAAAGATGCAGCCCACACCCCTGGACCAAGGACAGAAACAGTGGAATGCAAATTAGAGCAAAATACAGCACATATAACACCTACATAGTTTGTGCTTTTGCAATTTTGTCACCCATGATGCAGAATTAAACTGTTGGCTGTCAAAAAAACTTTACAACACAGCCACATTGAGGTGTAATGAGTTGAATAGGCAACTATATTGTAAAGGAATCTGATACTGCTTAAGTGCAAAATAAAAAATAAAAAAAAAGAACCTAAATCAGTCTAAAGTGATCCTCTTCATCATTATGGAAAACAGGCTTTTTAATAAAGTTCTATAATGTTCAGAAATTAAGTGCAAAGTGCTCCGATGCTGATAAAAACAGTGCAAAATGTTTTTTAGGTATTGCAAAATACCTAAAAAATACGATGGGGCCTATGTAGTCCGTACTCTAGTTAGCCTACTGTAAAACATGTCCACCAAAACAAAAAAAGGGACTAATCTTAAGGTCCAGAAATAAACAGAAATTTACTGGTTCATCAATAATTAAATATGTTAAGCCCAATAGCAACCCCACATCCCCAATCTTTGGAACTCAGTGTTCAAGTACAGTACAGCTGAGTTCAAAAACCTCAAAAGTAGCACCTGCAAAAAAACAACAAAAATACTGGGGATTAAAAACAAAGAGTAACAAAAGAGCCAAAGAAAAAGATGATCAGGTGTGGTGTTAATGATTTTCTTTGTGTGTTTGCTCACCACATGTCAATGGGTGTAGAGTACTCGGTGGAGCCCAGCAGCACATCTGGTGGTCGGTACCATAATGTCACAACCTCATTGGAGTAGGTCTTCGTAGGTACAGACTTGGCTCGTGCCAAGCCTGAATTCAAACACAAACAGTAACACTAAGTTATGAAAATATGATACTTTATTAGTTCAAGATATGTTTTTAAAAATGTGAAAACTGTAACTGTTTTATAAAACAGATTATTTAAATCTTAGTCAAGATGCCTTTTTTTTTTTTATCTGATAACATAGATTTAATTCACAAGGAGGAATTACACCAGCACTCAAGAATGTATGACTGCAAGTCATGTTTTAGGTTTTACCAAAGGAGGGCAGTGTTGGGTGGCTAGTTACAACAATGTGTTGTCCTGTTGGGTCTGAGGAGCAGGAGGGCCTTTGAGACTATTTTAATGGTACATCTTTTGTTTTGATAAAAAAAAAAAAAAAAAAAGTTTAAAAAAACAAAACAACCCCACTGTTAATCACCATCTCATACTATGAACATTTTAAAATGAATACAATTTTGTTGCCACATCAACAATTCAAATTCTAAGAAATTGGTTAGCACACAACACAAGTTTCTGAAACATCTGCAGTGTTGCAAAACAAAACAATAAGAAAAAAACATGATATTATCTGATGTTAAGAGAGAAAATTTGCTCTTTACAACTTTTTGTTCAATTTAGTCAAATATGAGGCATGTGCTGATAGCAGTTTCAATTCTAGTTTTGAACATTCAGTACTGATATTCTAATTACCACCAAGGGAAAATAAAGCGAAACAATAAAACTGTTTCACCAAAATCAAAATTGTTATACGTGACGCCTTTATTCATGACAATCTGAGAAGTCAAACTAATACAGGGACATAATAGAAAACTCATGTTGTGTTTGTAGTTTGTTAAATGATGACATACCAAAGTCGGCCAGTTTGAGCTCTCCTTTTTCATTGATGAGCAAGTTCTGGGGTTTAAGGTCTCTATGGAGGACCTTCCTTTTGTGGCAGTATGCCAGACCTCTTAAAAGCTGGAATAAGAAGATCTGAGGAGGAGAGAAGAGGAGTATGACTTCAACACAGTAATAAAATGACATCTACATTTCTAATTCTTCAGTAGTGACCAAATATATTACTCTCAATTACCTTGACATTTTGAACACTCATGATGCTCCCACAGTCATCCATATATTGCTTCAGGTCTTTTTCCTGATGGAAGGAATTGAAGGGAAGAGAAGAAAGGAAGCGAGGAAGGAAGCAGAACGCAAGAAAGAAAGAAGAAAAGAAAAGTACATATAGTAGTAGAGTATAATACCATACACCCTTTTATGACATACACAAACTATAAACATTTCAGTGGCACTCACCAGGTACTCAAACACGAGTGTCAGGCACTTGTCAGTGTGGATAATGTCATGAAGAGTGACAATATTGGCATGCTTCAAGTCTTTCAGTAGAGACACTAGAGGAGGAAACACATCAGACGCTGTCAGTCAAACACAGACAACCAGTGAGAAGTAACACAGCACAGCGAGTTCACCAAGAGCTCGGGTAGCTACGAGGAACACTGTCAAAACTGTGCAAGCTTCTCGACTGCACAGTATGTACGTGTCATGTTGACTCCTGAGTAGCATACTTCCAAATCACAACATTTAAACTTGCTAACAGCAGCTCAGTACCTTCTCGGATAGCCGTGCAGGGCGCGCCCTCCTCGTGCTCCAGTCGGATCTCCTTCAGAGCCACTAAATTGTCTGTTAACTTGCTTCGCCCTTTAAACACTGTAGCATAGGTCCCCTGCAGAGATGGAAAACATGTGAGTGCATTTGTAAAATCAAACAAACTGAAAAATAACCAACTTTTGCCAATTTTCTTTAATGGTCTCACCTCCCCAAGTTTGTCCAGTTTGATGTAGGTCTCAAGTTTCCCGAAGCCGATTTCAGACTGCAGAAAAGAAGCAGTTTAAGAAATTAGCAGTGATATCACTGAGCAGTATCACTAAGCCTGCTAGCTTGAATTTTTGGTGCAGTCTGATTGTAGGCCAGGCGAGGCCTCTCCATCGTAACTATCTCTTGAATCAAATCTTCCAGGCCAGGGTTGTTCAGATTTCAGTCTGGTTACTTTGACATCTGGCCCACATCTGCAGGGGTCTGAGTCACCAGTCCTCTGTGTATGTGTGTGTGTGTGTGTGTTTGTGCTTAAACATTAGCTGGGTTTTTCCAACATTTACCGTATTTTAAATTTCCCCTACTCTTATGCGCCACAATAGTTAATGCAGATGTGGATTTAAAAGTAATTATAACACTTTCTGTAGGAGCATCACTGCTCACAGATTTTAGCATTATGAGCACTGCACATAGCAAACAGTTGCGTGCCGGAGACAAATGCAGGTGTACTATATACCTCATAAATAAAAGAACACAGGCTATGTTTATAACTCAATGTAATTTATCCAGTGCCTCACGTGTCTCCTTCCTTTGCCATTGTCAGATGCACACGTATTCCTTGGCACACAACCAAATGTGGCAATATGGGCATTACATATTTCATTCTAAACATTTCTATCGATATCCTGCAGGCATTCTTCACGTCTGTGGGTGCAGAGCAAATTCTGAATTAATCCTGAATTTATTTAATAAAGGTTTAGTTGTATAATGTATGTGGCCCCTGGCTCTCAAGGTCATGAATTATAGATGGCTGTATCTCCGTCATGCTGTGATACCCACAGGCCCGTCAGGGTGTATCCCTCTAACTGTCACTTTTCCTCACTTATTTGTCTATCTCTGTCAAGGTTGTTCCAGCCATGTTTTATCTGTGTCCGTCTCTCTGAACCTACCCATCTCTCTCAATCTTGTGCTCGCCCATCCCATCATAACCCTCATTTGAGTGCCAGGCCAGTGAATGAATATATGCGCGTGTGTGTGTGTGTGTGTGTGTGTGGGGGGGGGGGGGGGGGTCCTCCAGTGACCAAGTTAGCTGATGAAGCATGTGATCTCTTTAAAGGGATGCCTAAAAAACAACATCAGAACAAGCTCAGATGCAAGATGACACACTTACACATATGTGCAGGGGTATGTACCCTATAATGCAAGACTCTTTAAACACTAGACATATGTACAGTGTATGCTCAAATGTAAACACAGTCACCCACCCTGCACACACACAAACAAACAAACACACATGCTGCACCTATCTCTGTGTTTGTGACAAGAGCTGTCAGGAGCTGCTGCTGAGCCGAGTCAGCCTGATGAGCAAAATGCACACGTACACATATGCTCAAAACCATACAAACCACACATATATTATTGCCACCTCAACCCAGACCAACACTACTCCAGAAAATAAATCTAAGGCCTCTTTTCTCGTCGGAGTGTCCCTAAAACAAAGAAAGATCCAGCTCTTTCCATCCAGCTCACTCTCGGTTACAGAGTGCATCGGTACTCTCTGTCTAAGTACCTCACAGTCCTTTTCGTATGTGCGCATGTGTGAGCAGCGTGCGCCTGCGTATGCTTCCGATGGCAATGGGTTCATTTCATTCCCAATGCTCCAGTGAGCTTACTCAGCAGAACTAGGTCAGACCAAGTTTTAGTGACAAAATTAAAGCAACATAAAACCAGACAATACTTGTGTGTTCTGTCTCAGCCTGTACGGGGACACAAGATGTACAGATAGGTGGTCTCACAGCAGGAGTGACAAAGCTATGATCAAAATGTGCATTGACAAGAAAGTCCTTTACTTTGACCACATTTCATTTGTAATTATGTTTCTTTTTCCATGTGTTGCCTGTGAGAAGGTTTGATGATGAGCTGTTCAGAGTATGGACTCAGAGTATTGAGTTGCAAAATGAATGCCTTTTGGGAGGAACAGAAGTGGCAGGCAATGAGAGGTGGGAGCAAAGACCAGCCCTTTCATTAACATGTTTGTTGCCAGTCCGTGGAGCTATAATCAATCAACCAATAAACACTTCGCACTGTCACCTTTTTCATGTAAACCTGCCGATCACAGCAGATAAAGTTTGACCCAAGGGAGTGGACCAACACTTTACCTCAGTTACGATTCTTTTTTACCAGTTAACATTGCCATCACACATGTAGAACGCTATAATGATAGCTTATTATAACCAAGTGGGGAAGGGCACATAAAGTGCTCTTTTGTACCTTCAGTTGTACAGTTCTAAACTTTAATATTCTGTCACTGTGGGGTTAAATGGGTTTGAGCATTGCATAACATAATTAAGCGTCGTGCTTTGAAATAAAATGACATCTCGTTCCTCAGCACCATGAAACACTGAATCTCATTGGACTGCTGTGAATAATTGATTATCAATGGGCAACAGCCATGAATGAAAACCGATACCAACCAACCTCACTTGCATTACATTGGAAAACAATTCAATGATCAAAATACACGGTTTCAAATGCACGCATCTGTTATGGGACACCGGACACATGTTCTACGTTACGGTAACAAATGATAAGCACGCCAGCACCCCAGAGACCAGCACATGAGTAGACTCAGAAACCTTTTTAAGTTTAAATTTGTAAAGTGTGACTGTGGAAGCGCACTCGATCTTTTCTGACATCATTCGTTTGAAACAGCTTCAGTTTCAGTTTAAAGTGGACAAACTGATCTGAGAGTTAAAATCTATGAGGAATGTATATAAAGTCCCAGCCTAATTATTTCCATAGCAGCAGCTCAGAGCATGTTAAAAGTAAACATGAAACAAATAGTGAACTGCCCGGTCAAAAACATACTTGTGCATGGGTGAATCGCAGTGAATGAAGTAAGAAGATTAGCCATGCTCTAATAAAAAAACAATTTAGCCGTGATGTAGCTTCCTATATAAACTCTGCAAGCTCAGCAAATTGGAAGAGATAAGTCAAACTCTCGTTTTCCTGCTTTTCACCCTGAATCTATTTACAGACTGCAGTTAACTTTTAGTTTGTGAGCTATTTGTCACATATTTGTTTCTCTTTTTTCAGCACTTTTTAAAATTGTGACATCCGGTCATTTATGCCCTTCATGATCTTCTCTCATCCCCCTCCGTGTCGTTCCCCGTCTCTTCCTAGCTCTCTGGCTCACTTCAAGGTGTCCTGGGGTGTAATCCTAGTCAGGAGAGGAGTTGCAGCAGATGAGTCTGACACTGCTGCTGAATTATTGATTGATCCATTGCATCACGTACATACAACAATCCTAAAGATACACAGCCACACAAACACTGGTGGACCGAACCAAGAAAATGTCCCCCGCCCATTTGGACTCAAACAACTCTAAGTATTCTCTTCTTTTGCTCCACCATAACACAATCTTTCTCCCTGCGAACCTCTCCTCAAAGATTGCTCTCTTTCATCTCTGTGAGCCTCCTGCAGAAAAGCTGCGTCATTAAAGTGCTTCAAGCAGAGAGCTAGAGGCAGGGCACCAGCCCTGTTCAATAATTGCAGCAAAAAATGGTTGATGGAGGGCAAATCCTTTATGGTTTCCCATAGAATATCGAGGCTTTCTGTAATATTGTTTTAAGTAATGTATCGGTCAGGCTGACTAAATTTAATTTAAAACGGAGCGAGCATGTGAGGGAGACAGCAGTGCACTCTGAAAGAAAACTTGACCATTTGAATGATGGCAGAAAGAAAAAAGTAATGTGAAATAAAGTGTGACTAAAATAAAAAAACAAGTGAAAGGGCAGGAGTACTTCAGCAACAAAGAAGCATAAAAGGACATGCTGCACATTCATGAATATCTGCCTATTTTTTCCCCCCAATCATCCCCCTATCTATTCATCCAGTCGCAACCCCCCCCCCCCCCCGCCCCTTACCCAGAATGCTCTTGGCCTATCATTCATGCCCCTACTGAGCCATTGTAAGCTCTATAGCATAACTCAGTGTGTTTAAAATGAGCCTGTTTGTGTGGTTGCTCTGTGTGTGTATGTCAGATGATATCATGGCCTTAGACAACCATTTCAGTAGTGCACAATGGTGCTGAAAGTTCATATTACTTTTGTTTTCCCAAACAAAGCAGCATCAAAGAAAAAGAGCAGCACACACCCAGCTGAACAGACAAAAGTATGCAATGCTAAAGCTAAGTAGGTACCAAATATGTACACACGGACACAATAAGTACTGACCAGTGATGCGCGTCGTAGCCTGCGGCTCATGGGTTTGTCAAAGGGCGGGCTGTTCATGGCAAACTTTTCCAAGTAGCCCTCCGGTAGCCTGATATCAGCCGGGAGAGACAAACGCTTGTTTATGTCCTGAAAATAGAAAAAGGAGGAAACAGAGGGAGGCAGAAAGAAGTTAATGAGTTTACGAAATTGAAATTGTAACCTGTAACCCTATGAACGTGGTGAGATGTTTGAGAGAGGAGTTTCCATGAAAACAATTGTAGATTCACACAAATACATTTGCACCATAAGAAGGGTGTATATAAGAATAAAATAAATACAAGAACATTAAAAAAAAAAAAAATCACAACTGATGGAAAAAAAAGATTTGTCTCTTCCTCTTGTTTGCATTGTGGCTCCGGAAAGTCTCTTGTCAAGCAGGCTCCGAAAAGTTTCTTTTGTTGTCTATCTTATTTGAAAGTGATTCTTTTTGTTTTACTTTCCGCAATATCAGCCTCGAAGAAAAAAGTAATGTGAAATAAAGTGTGACTAAAATAAAAAAACAAGTGAATTGAATTGATCTAATGGACGACTCCCCTATGTCCTTATCTTGTGACCTACAACCAACTCTGTATTACCATACGAAAGCAGATACAAAGGGAATGGGAGTGACTGTCAACTGTTTGTCACACTGTATAAAAGCTGCCCTACGGAGGAGTGACATAGAGGACTGCTGGGGAGAGCCCTGCTGGAAAGAGCACTGCTGGGGGGGGAGCACTGCTGCACATCTCTCTTTGAGGGTGCATGTAGTTGCTCCTTCTTGCAAGAATAAAATGTCCGATGTGTTTGATTTTGAACCAAGCCTCTGAGTAATTTTTCCAACACAACATATAGGATATTTAGCATTTTTTTTTTTTTTTTTTTTTTTTTTTTTTTTTTGAAGAGGTGTGACATGAAGTCATAATACATAAAAAATAAATGAAGGAAATTAAAATAAGCCCATTTCCAAACTGAGTCACCATCTCAAACAATCACAATTTGGCTAATAGACTAGTCCACTTGTGGATTAGTCTATTAGCCAAATTGTCATAGCAATTTTCATGGCCACTTGACAGTTCTTTGAAGACTGAATTTATCACCAAGATCTGGCATTAAAATTACTTCTCTTTGGTTCGCCCTGGTTACTGGCCCTTTTGTAACCAAAAAAAAAAAAAAAAAAATCACAATCATACTTCTTTATCCTTCTGTCCCAGCAGTGAGTTTGACAAGTGACAGCAGCTCAGTCAAATTCAAACATTTGATTTACAAGTGCCATCTGTGAATTCCTGATAAATGATGATGTGAATGATGGATATATCAAATAAGGCTGAATAAAAAGCCAGTGCAAGGCATGATGGGACATATTGTAAGTTTTTGGCTGGTTTTAGCTTAGTTTTCAGGGTAAGATGTTGGCAGTGTGAGCTGGTTGGTTCGAAAGTTGTTGATTGACAGTTTATCAGTTAGACAGTTGTAGTTAAATTAGATTTCAATTAAGAACCGTGAGATCTCTTCAGAAGAAACATTTCGTAGCCCTTTTGTCTCAGATGAGCCCAGTTTAACATGTAATTTTGAGACTTATAAATGATTATATACTTGGGTCAGTGTGGCGTTATTGATAGATTCTACCATGCATCCGACTCTGCAACAGCTGGATTAACCTTCCACTTTCTAGCCCTGGCTGGTATGCAATTTGTGTTACTCTCCATTTCCCACTATGCATTTCTCCCATATACGAGTACTATCCATGTAGAACATGCTCACCCACAAGGTGCCAATCACACATTGTTTCCATGGCAGCTGTGGCTGGCTGGCCCGGTCCCAACAGCCCCATAGTGTGTCCTTGATGTGAGTGCGCATAACGATATGCGTGTTTACAAGTGAATGTTGGTGGGAGGGTAGAGTAGTGTGTGTGTGTGTGTGTGTGTGTGTGTGTGTGTGTGTGTGTGTTTGTGTGTGTGTGTGTGTGTGTGTGTGTTTGTGTGTGTGTGTGTGTGTGTGAGACTGAAGATGAAAGGTAGAGGGATTTTACGCCTGTAATGGTTTTATCTGAGCTCATTGGCGACCATCGCAACATGCAGTGCTACATACTACGACCCCTAAACTGAAAAGCACAGTGGCATACTATAGATCCTGAAAACAAACACTGACACAGTAAAAAATGTCGATCCGTGCTCCGCACGCTGCATAAGCAGGTTGAAATATAGAAAATGAGCCACAAACACATGCGTTTAAATGACAGACTAGCTGTAGTTTAAAAATCTGAATCTGAATCAAAAAAGACTGAAATGCAAGCACTGCAACAGCATACAATAACAACACACTAAACCTGTATATTGCTTTAAACCTTTCCAAATACATTTAATATCTTATGCATTTCTATTTGTGGTTTCCAGATAACCAAAACCAAAAGACCTTCACACAAGTCTCTTCACACACTGTCCATACTCCTTTCCAAAAGGGAAACAATGGACACAAGTTCACGAAGATACAAACATTCATGCTCTGTTATTCACCGGTAGAGACTGAATAACGACCCAGAATACAAACACACATACACGTGCGTCCCCATACTCACAATGCAGAACAGCTCTAGTAGCTCCCTCATTGTCCTCCTTAAACGTATTTTTCTATGCATTCACACACACATGTGATTTCAACGATGCGTGTCTCTGACCTGATACATGACTGCACACACACTGACAGAGAGAGAGAGAGAGAGAGAGAGAGAGAGAGAGAGAGAGAGAGAGAGAGAGAGAGAGAGAGAGAAGCTGGCACTGTGGTAGAGTGCCATCCACATGCTCAGAAAGAGGAGGAGAAATAAGAAGAGGAGGAGGGGGAAAGCAGGAGCAGAGGAGAGAGGAATGGACAGATTCCTGAGGGGAAAAAGGCAGATGGGGGGGGAAGGGGTGAAGGAAGGGGGTGGCTGAGAGAAAACGTTGTTTTTCTGTGCTCTCCCACCATCATTTCGTCCTCAACCTCTCCTTCTTCCTCGTCTCTCTTATCATGTTCTGAGCCCTATTCCTCTGGATCTCCCTTTTCTTTGTCACACCAATAATTATTCCTACATCTGTAATTACACTCTCAACACAGCGTTTTACTCTCCCACACTGCCCCTCCATCTTCTTCTCTTTCTGTGGTAAACATGGTCTAAATTAGTCGCTTCCACTGTTCACAGCAGTTATATAGTCTGTGTATCCAGAGGCATTTCCCGTGATACTGCTAAGCTCATCACTCTGCATCTCCCACAGACACAAGCAGCACTGAGCACATACTCACTGCTAATGTGTAAAACAAAGAAGCAAACTGCAAATCTATCTGTCCACAGAAAGCACAGGTACACGAACATAGACAGTCACACAAAGGTCAGGTTTGTGTACAAAAGTGCTTGCTATTCACAATGTACATTGTCTAACAACGTTTATAGCCGTTTTTTTTTTATTTTGTAATGTTGTTTTGATAAAAATCACTGGTCTCTAAGTGTGAATTAACAACAATAACGCATTGCACAAATAAGGGAAAAATAGGTAAAGATGGCAAAAACAAATGAGCACAGTAGGGTGCAAAATTGTTGCTTTTTTTTTTTTTTTCCACTGTAATGAAAATGATAAACAGATACAAAAAAAATAAACGCATACTGTAAAATAAATCTTGATGGAGACTCATTGGATTTTTTTAATTTTTGTTTTATTATAAAGTTGTCTTGATCCCAGTTTGGCATTTCTTTGTTGCAATTTCTTGTAATATATCAGCAAACTAACATACACCGATACTGATATGAAAATCAACAGGGTCAAATATGAGCCTGTCCAATTTATCAGTTTAGTTTACAAATCTGACACATGATATAGTTCTAAAAATGTCCTTTATAGATGTTTTGGGACAGTCTTTAGCATCACAATATCTCAATGAATAAGGATGTGTCCTACAGCAGTAATCCTGGTGTAAAAGTGTGTGTGTGTGTGTGTGTGTGTGTGTGTGTGTGTGTGTGCGTGCGTTCGTGCGTGCGTGCGTTCGTGCGTGCCTGACTGCGTGCCAGCTTCCAGTACCTCATTAGAGATGCGCCGATGGTGGTTGTTCCTCATGCGGACCCTCACTGGGCTCTGGACCTCATCAGAGGAGGTTCCAGACGCCTGGTCACTCTCCCCATCTGAGCCCATCTTCACATTTTCATGGACAATACCTATAAAATACAAACACACAAAGACATGGGCAGTGTTATTATTAGGAATTACACTGTGTGATTGTGCTGGCAGAGAAACCAAACCTGAGATGAACATTACATTATCTTTCTAAAAGGATTCTTCCCTTTCAGTGCAGGTTTTTAGAACTTTTTTTTTTTTTAATGACTGACCATATTTCACTGTCTCCTACTCTATTAGTCTCTCAATGGGATCATTAGGAGACACAATGTTTTGTCTGTCTTAAATTCCATTCACCCCTCTGTTTGAGCCATAGTCGGGTCCCAATCCCCAAATGATGGATTGTACCACCAGGGATGCAGGGGTGTTTACCGTGTGTGTGTGTGTGTGTGTGTGTGTGTGTGTGTGTGTGTGTGTGTGTGTGTGTGTGTGTGTGTGTGTGTGTAAAATGCCACTGGTAAGATGAGGAAGTCAGACATCAATATCAATATTACCCCGAGTGCAACTGGAGCTTTCCCATCTCAGCCGGCCACCCCCCATACCTTCAACTGCCCCAGAATCCATCTGATTAATGAGTCACGGTGCAGCAGACAGGACTGCCTCATTCAATAGAGTGTGAGTAAATGTGGGGGGAAGGGTCTCTCTTTGGCTTTCAGCTCCAGAGTCTGGGTCATGTACAGCACGTACAGTACGTCTGAGTGTGTGTGTTTGTGGAGGGAACTTTTTCATGAACGGGACTGACATATTTTAAAGCTCACTGCTAACAGGGGTAACAACTTACCTTACATACCATCATCTACTGTTTACACTTACAACAGCCACCATCGGCAGAGGAGAGACAGATAAAGGAAGGATTCGAGTATTGAGAAGAGGGTGGTTTTGGTGGATAGAAAAATAAATCCCCCCGAGTGACTCTGACACCCAAGGGCCAGCTATGTAAATGTTATTATGCTATTACGGTAAGGTGTCTGTCAGCAACAGAACATCTGAGATCTATTCCAGGCCATTTGTGTGTATTTCTTTCATGTAATTAGGGTTGGGATTTGAGAAAGACAAGTTGCTCTACAGATACTGTCCGAAAATGAAAAAGATTAAATATAGACTCTGTGAGCAGTGTATTAACAAAATACAGCTAACTCGCTTTTTCAACACAGTTTACTTACTTTCAATCTGCTAACGTTAGTGCAAGGTATATCATTTTTTTTGTCAAGCACTGCAGAGATTGTTTGTTTTTATGGGGTGTTTTACAATCTCTACAAGTAAATTAGAGGTCATGGTTTAAAATGCATTCACTAAAGTGTTCAATATGACATAAATAAAGAATTGTGAAATAAATAATCCCTGGAGTAAATTGTGAGAAATATGAAAATAAACTAATTAAGTCTTGATCTTATGTTTATAGGTTTTATAGGACATCATCTTCATGTCATTATACAAAAAAAATTCAAAGTGGCATTGTTCCCAATAACATTTATTTCATGCCACTTTTTATTTTGTCATGTCACTTTTCATATTGTATTTATTAAATTGATCATGTCATTTTTCAGGGCAGTGGTGTTCATCACATTGCACTCTCAGCCATCAGTAATTCACATGCCCTCTGGCTCCACCCATTAACCACAACAATGTCAAAGTAATTCTGATTTAACTAATGAGGATGCTGCTGTAAATAAACACAGCGCATATAGACACTAACATCTCTTTTATTTTTCCTAACAAGGCTGCACACACCACCTATCCAGCTGGCTAACATAGGCCACTTTCCCAATAATGAAAAACCCATTGATGCCCTTCTTCATTTTCCATAGAGAGGTGGCTGTGTCTCAGATGGCAGAGCGGGTTGCCCGCTAATCGGAAGGTTGTCCACAAGTCTAAGTGTCCTTGGGAAAATCACTAAACCCCAAGTTGCTCCCGATGGCATGGCAGCTCAGACTCATTAGTGTGCGAATGTGTGCGTGAATGGGAAACGGTGTAAAAGTGTTTTGAAAATAAGGTGATAAAGGGCTATACAAGTGCAGACCATTTACCATAGGTCTTCCACAGAAAAGTCCACTACATAGTTAAATTTGATCAGAGATTTTCTTACTGACACAAACTGTCAGTTGACTGTTTGTGTCTTTAACCTGTGTAGATCCCAGCTCAGCCTACATTGCTTCAGTGGTCTATCTGTTGACAAAACCACCATATGTTCATTAGAAAAACACATCCCATCTGTGTAAATACTCAGTAAACCACTTCATAATCACTTAAATCACTAAGTCTCATCTACTGCCTGTGGCCACAGAGCAAGACACAGTGATACAGGGAATGAATATACCTTGGTAAGAAAACCGAGCAGTCAGTTGTCACTATCAGGAATCAGGAATCAACCCCTACAATCCTGATGGTGAAACATTAAACTCAAGCTAACTGACACCAGACTGGGGGAAAATTGATCCAGGATATATCTACATAGTGACGGACGCACTAGCATGACCACAAGCTCTCGACGAGTGAGTATCCAGTACCCCTATTATGTCACAGGTCCTTCTCACTGTCTGAAAGGCCTGGCTCTTGTCTGTTTGTATAAACAATCAAGCAGATATGGGTGGATGAGACAGGATGACCTGACCTGAGAGGAATATTCCATCACCTGTGACCTAAAACAATATGATATTATGACAATCTGCTAGGACAAACAACAGTACATGCATCTTTCATACACCAGCTTCTCCAGCTCTTTCTCTCCTCAAAATAAACCTGCAGTTCCACTCACACATACCTCCTAATCACCCAACACATTATTTTCCCGTCTCCTGCAGATTCTGTCTGTTCTATTTCCATAGAAGACTAAGAGCAGACAGTGAATGTCACGAGCTAACACTGCCTCTCTGTGTGGAGCCAGGATGGCCTATTTAGGGTTGCTGACTCCCTGCTAGTACGTCTGGAAGAGTGAGTGGGTTACTTTTAGGGCTATCCTTACATCATCTAGCTCTGCATGTATTCCACTTAGCCAGAAACCCATCTCCAGCACATGATAGCAGGGTCTCAAAAAAAGATGGACAAGCTGGTGGAAAGGATGTTAAAAGAAATAAAGTAAGATTGGCTTCAGGAACCCTTCAAAGAGCAGCCGGAATATTGGGATTTATTGCCATAAGCCCTTACTTGTCAAAGCCAGACACTGGTTGTTCAAGGGTGAACTGGTAGAATTAATAGTTACTGTTCACATCCACATTACCTACAACTATTACAATAGGCTTTAGGCTTTGAACTGAATCCTTTCACTTCTCTTTTTTGCTCTTAGGCCAGGAGTTCTCAAACTCTATTTAAAGCACAGGAGAGTTCACTGTCTGAATTTGGCCTGAGAAGCAGGAATAGAGATACTGCCATCGTTGTGCTGACAAGCAAATTAATTAAAAATTCAAAAAGAAGAACTCGCAGGACTCTTCACTTCTCCAAAGAATTCATGGGATTCATGTGGCAACACACATTGCTATGGTCCACCGCACCGCATCTCGCATCTTTAAACCAGCCACAAAATGGAAATTAGATTTTAAAATGAATACGTTTAAGATGTTCAGAGTTGTAGGATCAGCAGATTATGAGAGGAAGCTACTCACATAAACCTGTGTCTTTGTATGAAATAAAGCCTCAGGACTTGATTGATCTTAAAATCAGTACACCGACATCTTGCATGTGTTGATACAATGGAAATATTATTCTTAGATGTAGAATTACTTCCAGGCATCCTTTGAACAATGTTTTATCTGAATTAAAATCCAAAGTATTTATTGTTACAACAGTCTGATCAATATGTTCTTTGACCTGGAGAATCAGCATGTAGATGAACTTGAGGATGCAGATGACAGTGATAAGACTCACCGATACGGTTTCCCGGAGGACGACATGAGTCCAAGACTCGAAGCATACGGAAAGGTGACAGCCTCAGCGGGGTGTCTCTCTCCCCCATCCTCAACCCCTCTCCCACTCTAGCCTCCCCCATCCGAGAGTCTCCCACCCTAGAAACCCGAGCAGAGCCCCCTTGGGGGTTTTCTGGCACATCCATTGCTCCAGAGGATTCAAAGCACTAACATGTGAAAGGTCGTCAAAAATAAAAAAAATAAAAAAAATAAAACACACTACGCAAAGAGACAAAAAGAAAAAAAAAAATCCAGATCTTTTCCCCAAAAAGTTAACGCCAATTCATTTCAGTCAACCAGTCTGGGTGGCACCCACGTTTTAGGAGCTGTAGCCGATTAAGGGTCCAAGCTTTCAGGAAAAAACACAACCCTCAAGCTTCCTCCGTATCGCCAGAAGAGCCCCGTGCAACAGAGAACAGCTTTTACATTGCGAGGATAGTGCAGACTGCACAGGCACACTAATCACAATGCAACAACTCCCTCGGCTGCTACTCCACTTTTAACACACTCTCTCTCCTTCTGTGTGTTTTTGTATAGACGCTCTCTCTCTGACTCTCTTCTTCCCTGCTCTATTTTCTCTCTGCAGTCACACTGTGCTTGCTGACTAAGGAAGGTCAAACACCATGCAGGTAGGCAAAATGCTGCAGAGACTGTCCAATGCATGCGAGCTGAGAACTGTTACAACCTGTCATCTCAAGAAAAACAGGTGTTCTTTATTCATCTGTATCATCCACACACAACTCCTTCCAGCACACTAAACTTACAGGTCCGGGGAGAAAAAACACTTTCATCTATCTGGTATTCAACTATCTGACCTCATTGGCTCCCAGATCTTCCCTTCACCTCTCCCATGTTACTTTTTCCTTTGCGTTCCGGTTTCTTCTTTTTACTTATGTATTTCCTCTCCTCTGTCAGATCTCCTCTCTTTGTTCTCTTGGTTCTTCCACTGTTATTCAGCACACCACTCTATCCAGGCTGTTGTGCTGCTCTCTTCCTCTCCATTCCCCTCTCTCGATTACTGCCTCCTTGCCTCCGGCGCCCCTATCAGTGCTTTCAGTGTTGTTAGTCCTCCTGCTCCCTCCCTTTACCTTGCTAGTACTCCCCTCCCTCTCATGTGATAGCAATCTCTCTCTCTCGCCCTCCTTCTGTCTCTATCTGTCCCTCCCCTTGTTCCTCCCATCTCTGTCTGGTTCCAGAGATGGTGTTGAATATCAGTACAGTCATCCTGTCTTTCTATTCATTGGCCGATGACAACATTTTCTGCCTGATTAGCCTCTTTCTTACTCTCCATCTCAAATGCGTTATCTTCTTCTCCTTCTCATGCTCCTTTCTTCCTCTCCACCCTCTGCCTCCTTGTCCTTATCACTCTCTAGCGCAGAAACGAAACCCTGAGGCATCTGAGTGACGCCTCTGGCTTCCTAGCTCCCGTCTCCTCCTTCTCTTTCTCTCTGTCCTTTCCCAATGACATGAAGTGCAGGCCATTACTCATGTTCAATCCAAAGTACCCATACACCCTCCCCTGCACATGCCACTGCACATACAGTTATCATACATCCCAATGACAACTACTGCCTCACATGCATGGTTCTCTCTGACAGACCTGACTACTCCTAATTACATTCCTTATACAAATCTCCAACACGGGATTATCTAGAACGATGCAGAAGTATAAATCCTGAGGAATTTGCTGCACTTGAAAACACCAGCGTTTTCGCAGTCACAAACTTCTATTCAAAATAAATGTGTAATAATGACCTACCACAATAATTAAGAGCTTGTTTTTCTACAGTGTTCTGTTGTGTAACCACCATGCTTCAAATTACTTCCTTAACGTTATCTTTTTCCTTTTGCAACAGAAACAATGAGAAAACAGTCGTTGGTGTAAAGAAACATTATGACAGTGATTATTGAGGGTTTATTGTTTTCTTGGAAATAACCTTTTATAAGAAGAGCCTAATTTACCAAAGCACAGTACTGATAAACAGTTTTGAGGTACTAGTAATTTGAATATTATGATTATGTCTACTGAATACTTCTACTCCACTACATTTCCCTGAGAAATTCTGTTCTTTATGTTTTTACATCATTTGTTCAACAGCAACAGTCACTGGTTATTTTTCAGACTATGGTATTTATAAATTGATCATATCATACAAAATATATGGTGTGTTAAAAAAAAAAAAAATACTAGGCCATGTCATAGATTAAACCACCATATAACATATATGAAGTTAAAATAAACTCCACCTAAACAAACAATAACTACTGCTAATGAACCAGTAATATAATCGCATAAAAGCGTTAGTGGCTACTCTGCATAATGAATACTTTTATTCATAATTCAAGTACATGTTGCAAATATTTATTTACTTTTTCTTTGCTAGTGTTCTATATATAAAAAAAATTAACTTTAACTTTCAGGTATTTCTATATGATACGGTATACCTCCACCTCCACTGAAAATAGCTATTTTCCTCAAAATTAAAGTGCACGTCATGGTGCCTTTCATGTGCACTTTATTCAAAGGATAATTCAATGTTTTTTCCAGAAAGCCTACCAGTATATATTTTTAAAGATGACAACCAAGCAATGGTATGTTTTTGAAAAATACACTGTCACTGCTTAGCCCCTCTTTCCCAAATCATCCTGCACATTTCCCTCTAGGTTTTCTATAACCAGTTGACTTTGCCACCACAGAAACTAACATCAAAAGAAGTGTTTAGAGAGTATAAATGTGTCTATTGCAACTGCATCCAAAATGTCATTACGATAAGGTATTAAATGTCATCTACCCTCATAATATTCTCAAGGATAAACACTTTGAAAAGCTGTTGCTCTAATGTTTTAGATAAAACCTCACCCCTCCCTTCTTGTCAATAATCAGGTTGTCTTGTAAACCTTCACTAACAAAACAAGCTCATGCAGAGAGGCTCACCCTCTATGTCAATAATGATGCACTTAATTATAGGACTACTTACAGACACAACCATAATTGACTTAGATACCGTAAATATGTGGGATCATTGGAGCACTGTATACTTAACACATCCTGAGAACATCTTTAATCTGGCTAGGCGTGGACGGTGTATTCAAACTAATATTTGTGAGAACGATAAGCTCGGAGTGTTCATTTTCACTAAAACCAACATGAGTTGCACTTATACTTGTTTTATTTGGGCTCAAAACTCTACTTTCAGCTGGATTCAAGAAAAGAGTAATGGTCATTGGCAGGGCATTGACAGACACATATTGATACAGAGTGAGGAATCCTTGAGCTTCAGGCTGTTTAAAACGTCAAGGACAAAAGCCCACCCATCACGGTCTCCCTGTCTCTTTATAGTCACATGTGCAACTGTACACATAAAAGATTTCTCTCTTGCTTTGCAGCCACCTCCACACAGCTTTTCACTCCCCTCAAGGTCTCATTCACTTTTTCCTACCACCTTGCTTTAAACATTTGTATTGTTCAATTTGCTGGACTACATTTGAGTTTCCACTTTAAAACATTCTGTTTTCACAATCATTTGAAGCCATAAATACTAAGGTCTGCCTTGAGACGAGCGAGACAAAAAAAAAAAAAAATAAAAAAAAAAAAATCAAAGTGCACATAACATCCCTGAGGAAACAGCACGCGCAGCGAAACACACTCACAAGGCTGGGGGGGTGCAGTAATTACCTCTAAACCTTTTATCTGCATCTGAGGAATCTTATTATTCAATTACTGGGACCAGAGTGCCTATACTGTAAGTTACCAGCTCTGTTTACTGGTCCTCCATAGTCCCCAACATCTCTACCCCCACATATAGCTCTGGAAAATACCAGCATTCATTAGCTACATCTTCCTTTAGCCTCAAGCATAAAGCTAGTGAAACAGCAAGCCATCTCAACACACATAAAAGCTTATAAGACCTGCTACATAAAAGGACTCCACTCCACTGTTCTTATTAAATCTAAACCGGGAGTGAGCAAATGGATGGCCGGGAGTGGAGGGAGGGAGACGGCTTCTGCGATTAATGCAGTGTTAATGCATTGCATTAAATCCCTGGCACAGACAAGGTCTCTCGTGGTGTACAATACACAGGGCGGTCTGAACCATCTTACCATCTTTTATCTTTGCCCCATTCTGGTTTCATCTGGAGGTTAAATATAGTATTTTGATGAATGTAGAGAGAAAGAGACACATACAGAGACGGAGGGCAGGGGGAAAGAAGGAAAGGAGACATCTGTGACAGAATCGTAAATAGCAGCCTGCGACGGGTTTGGAGAAGAGGAGGCAGCTTTCAGCAGAGTCCTTTTTCTCAGTAAAACAGACAGGGGAGGCCAACTAATCCTCAACAGTGTAACTACAGATATTCACAGAGAGAGAGAGAGAGAGAGAGAGAGAGAGAGAGAGAGAGAGAGAGAGGGAGAGAGAGAGAGAGAGAGAGTGAGTGTGAGAGAGAGTGTGAGAGAGAGAGCGTGAGAGAGAGAGAGAGAGAGAGAGAGAGAGAAAGGGATGAGGCAATGGTGAAAAGCAAAAATTAAAAGTGCAGTGCAGTATCTTTCCTGACTGTAAGTACAGTGCGGTGAGAGTGGGTGTTGGCCAGTTAGCAACAGATGAATCGCTAACCTGTAATATGTCTCAGTCTCTGGCTGCTGCTCAAACTCCTCTAATATAACCCAGCAGTCAAGCCCATTTACAGATATGAAAAGTGAATTTAATAGGATACTTGTGTTGGTTAAATAGAGCAAGTTAGGGAAAACACGGAGGGAGAAAGTGAGAGGCAGAGAAAGGGTGGGTAATCTCCTTAGTGCAGCAGGAAAGCAAGATTGCATCATCATGTCGCTCTATTAAAGGCTGCAACGTGCTCTGACTGCCGAGTGGCACACAGTGAGTCAGCGAGACCAACCAGTGGGAAACACACTCATACACAGAAACACGGCACCTCTTAACATTTCAAACTACACTTTATCCGGATTTTAATAATACAGTAGCATCTATTCTAAGATCTGAGTCAATCTATGTCCTTTTTTTTTTAGCTCGAAGAGAGCTGTGAATTTCACAGATTTCACCAGACCAAAAATCAGTGCGCTTCCGATCAGGATATATATTTCTACATATTACGGTTATTCTTCATAAGAGCTAGAAAACTCAGATAAGTTAATCTTTTAACTATAAAATACCCCACTTAATTTTAACTTATCTTAATCATTATTTTTCACTAAACAAATCTACAGACTTATCAAAAAAGTTTATGTTATGTGTAAAAAAAACAACTCAAATATCGATTTTGATACAGGCCTTATACAAAAATACAGCATCAGACTCTATTTCTTATATTCCTCATCTGTGTCAATACGCTCTCATGACACTCCTGTCACTCTCGTGTTCAAACATTTGTCATGTTTAATACACATTAACTTCATCCCTTCCAGCATGTTCTGAAAGTTGTCATCGAGGGAGATAGCATTAAACATTAAAAACATTTTTCTAGATTTTTTTTTTTTTTTCATCAATTGGAAAACATTTTGATAGAAAATACATTTTCATACTTGCCAAAGTAATGATTAAAAGTTTATTATTTTAGTATGGGTAGCTCTTATGGTAATTAAAATAGTAGTACTGAACATTTTCAAACAATACTCTTCCTTGTGCGGCTGTCATTTTTTCATCCGTGGGATCAGTGAAGTTTTGTCCAAACATAATTATCGTATTCCCAGCTCACAATAAAGAGTAAGCTCCTGTTGTGAAACTAGTTCTCTTCAGTTAAGACTTGAATGGATGCGTGGAGTCCCGTTGTGGTCTATCTGCAGTTCGCTCAGCCAAGGACTCAGGGGAAACACAGCACAAAGCCAACATGACTCATGAAGGAGCCATTGTGGAACGCTCTCCCATCACTTTGTCTGTGCCTCCTCCCTTCAACCATATTTTGTATTTCTTCCTCTCTATCGCTCAGCCCCTCATACGTCAATCTCTTACTATTTTCCAAGCTCTATTTCACTACAAAATCCATCTCCACCATCATCATCTTCACTTCCCTCTCTTTTCATCCATCCTTGGCTTCCCTTTCCTTAGCGCGTTCTGCCCTACTGCTCTGATATAAGCCGTTCTGCCACAGTGGGAAATTAGATTACTGGGATCCATATAGCCACAGACCACATTATATAATGCAGACAGAAGGAAAAAGTGATTGTGTGAGCATGTCAGTGTTGCGAGTGTGTGCATGTATCTGTATGTTGGATTAAGGTCATTGAAGTTTTATCCTTCCACATTCATATTAAATGTTGTCAGGATGGCTAAATTGTATCAGTAAATACGGTTTTACACTCAGTGAAAACGTACACACGCACACAGACACGCACACGCTCTTATGGTAATTAAAATTTACATCTAAGTGACATCAGTGACTGACTTTCCACCCACAGGGGGCAGTATTGCTCAAGCCTAATATTCTGTTCTGGTTGAAATAAAATACATATACATACATACATACATATATTACAGCACAGACAAGGAAAAAGTTTCAAAATTGTCTGCCAGAGGGAATGAATTTGTTTGACAATAAGTAGCCTGAAGGCAAAAAAAAAACTTGACTGCTAGTAAAAGTCCTGAATTCAAAGTTTCACTTGAGTAGAAGTACTTTAGTATTAGTAACAAAATAGGACTTGTCAATGCAACTGTACTTATATTATCTGTTTATTCTTATCGAGACATTTCTGTGTATGCAACAGTTATGATGTAGCTAGTTGAAGACAAGGTAATCTATATGTATACTAAGTAGTTTATATATTTGGGTAATTTAAACCTTAACAATACTTTATAAACAGGTGAAATGGCCTGTGGTGGCATACAGAGTAGTTTGTTTGGGTGCTTGTAGTTGTGTGTGTGTGTGTGTGTGTGTGTGTGTGTGTGTGTGTGTGTGTGTGTGTACCCAAAGATCCAGTCCTGTGCAGGCTCAGGAAGGCTCTGTCTCTTTCCAGCCCCCCACCCGGCTCTCTGCGCAGGGCGGTGCGGCCCAGATGACCGGCATATTGACGCAGGAAGGAGGGAGCACTATGGGAGGCGGGAGGGTGCACAGCGCACACCACCATGGGTTCTGTGATGCACAGCGTAGACGGATAGCCAGGGAGAAGGAGGAAACGAGGGCAGAGAGGAGGAGAGTACAAGAAAAGGCAAGAAAGAGAGGGGGGAAAAAAAAAACTCGGAACGGTAGCAGGTCGACACAACAGAAAAATAGGAAGCGGTCGAAACCAGAAAAAGCAGGATTAGAATGAAGGGGGAGAAAAAAAGAGGGATGAAGAGTTGAGAAAAAGCAGAGGAGAGGGGACAAAGGCAATAAGAAGTAGCAGATGACAGGAATTGTAGGGAAGGGGAGAATAAGAGAAAGAGGAAAAGAAGACGGCACAAGGTCACACAGAGACCAGACACAGACAGGAAGCAGAACATGTAGGAACAGTACAATATGTAGCTGTGATAGATCAAAAGGAGGGAATGCTAACAGTTGCTGTAGTCATGTGAGAGGAAACCGTTGTGGCACACAGTAATATGAATCAAAATGGAAAGTGTATAAGGCATGCAAAGTGGAAAATATGTGAAGTCACTGACTGA
This sequence comes from Embiotoca jacksoni, assembly GCF_022577435.1. Classification (NCBI taxonomy): domain Eukaryota; kingdom Metazoa; phylum Chordata; class Actinopteri; family Embiotocidae; genus Embiotoca; species Embiotoca jacksoni. Next base: position 13,021,889 of record NW_027185447.1, read on the forward strand.
TGAGGCTGAATACAAAGAACAGATAGTAACAAGGACAGACATGCACACAAACAAACAAGCAGATGCACTGTAGGAAACAGGCCAGAGAGCTAATCAAATCCCTGATGGAAGGACTGCAACATATATTTAGCTAAATGTGGTAGAAAATTTTTAACTCCTGCTCCAGGGGTTTTTCAAAGCAAATTACCGTAACCTGATAAATCACCCTCCCTGTCAGCCTGCATGCATCATCACCTTTCTTTCACATTGAGTCTTATTAATGAATCCTTAATGTAAAAGTGGAAGCCAATGTGTCACATCTCCTATCTTTCAAATAATTTCCTCCACATTGCACTTTAAATTCTACTGTGTTTATCAGGCAATACGGTTGAATGTTTCCCTAGATCCCTCACGCGATTACCTTTCTAGTCTCGCTTACTGTAAAACCAGTCCACTAAAAATACAGTTGAAGAACAGCTCTGAGGTCAGTAGCACCAGCTTCTCATTAGCACTTTGAAAAATGTGAGAATTATTTTTTTACCGCTCTTTCGCACCGTCTGACTAATATATATAGAGATGTGAGGAGGGTGGTGATACAGCAAGGGAAAAGGGCAAGAGAACTTGGTAATGTAGAGTAGTTGTTAAAGTTTAATGTCCCTCTCCTCATCCTCTACATCACTTCCTCCATCCCACTCCCTCTCTCACTTGCTGCTTGCTTTCTCTGGAAATGAACTGACATAGCCCGAGCTACTCAAGACAAAAGAGAGGAATGTAAAAATAGAAGGAAAAGGCAGTGGCAGTGAGTGAAATTAATCGGGTAGAAAAATGGATATTGCAGCCGGGGAGCTGAAATAACAGCGGCAATGAACAAACAAAAATGCTCCTTGTAACCAAATTGCAAAGCAGCCAACAAAACACAGTTGTATTTGAACACTGTGACTTCTGTTGTTTTCTTTCTTGTTCTCCGAGACAAAAGCATCTGCTGAAGCAGAGGCAACCTCCCCTGCTCTATGTTCTGACCTGGTTTCTGCCTGGTGCCAGAATAGGACACAAACACACACAAAGCTGAACATGTTCAGACAGTGTCTGGGTGTGAGGTCTCTGAATGTTTTTTTTCCCCTAGAGTTGGACCTGCAATCCTGCAAGATGCCCAGCAGATGGCACCCAGAGTTTCCAAGAATGACATTGCTTTTCACACTTTTTTCCAGAAGCTATGACATTTTATTTTTCTCATGTGAATACATAAAAGCAGTGTCTCTGAAATCACATAGCTTTGGGAATTCCCACACACTTCCAGCTTACTCTGCCTCTCAGTTTTGATGATACGCGGCAAAATAGAGTGAACAGTGAAATTCACTGTGATGAACCCGATGATGAGGTAAAGATGATGACGGTTAGGATGGTTTCAGTGGGTTTGAAAGCTCAGGTGAAACTGTGCGTCAGTTTTGTGTTTCCATGTCTTTATGAGAGTATTGAGCACACACAGGTTTTTGAAACATGAGCACATACTGCTTATAGGATAGTTGCATTAACAAACGAAATGAAGGACATACAAGAGTGGAGGAGAAGTGCAATATGTGCTGCAATAATTTCAGCATTACCTTCATGCATCACTTACAACGAGCAAGAGTGACCTTTATTTTGACCCTTTCCACCTACACTGTCAGTTTCAAAACACTTTATTATTTAATGACTCTTCATGTACTGAAAGATCTTCAAATGAAGTCGTGAGGTCTTAAACTGTTAGAGAACATGAGGAACTGCTCTTTAATAATGGATCATGGGCGGTAAGACACTGGATACAACAGATGCTGGAGTCAAACTAATCACCGTTTGATTCCCAGGAGGGTTATAGAGGTGAAACAATGACTCTTCATCATAATGACAACAAATGCTGCCTTGCTAAATTTTTTAGAGCTTCTTCTGTTCTGCAGTTTATAGATATAATTCACATTGAGTCTTACATTTAAGTCATGTAACATATTTTTAAGTTGGTTTGTGAGCTGTGAATTTTGAAATAGGTGCCCTTACACATAGTGTATGCTTGTGTGATGGTTTCTGCTGAGGTGTTTGTGTGTACTGTACATGTGTGTGAGTGCACTTGTTCATGTGTCTCACCATTGTCCCTCGCTGTGGATGGCTCATCCAAGGCCATCTGTTCTGCAAGTTCAGACAGAGAGTCATCCACAGGCCGAGCGCTGCGTAGAGACATGGACAGCCTCCGCTTGATTATCTTCATCCTGTCCATCTTCTCAAGCTCACCACCGGGGCCCGCGGGCCTAAGGGGGAGGACAAACCACCAACATCATCATTATCATCAAAAGCACCACCTGCAACTCCGACATCATAATCATGGACCTTGTTCTCATTATGACCATCAACAGCTACATTCACACTACCCCGTTAATCTTCATTGTACAATGAAACTAGTGCAGTGCAGCCTCTGCGCATTTTCTACCGTTCTTTGGGTTCCCAATGATTGTGTTTGCTCACGCAGCGTGTGTTCTCATTGTTATGTATTCCAAGTGCAAACATTGCAGAATGAAAGACAAAGAATGAGAGAGAGAGAGAGACAAACCCAGAGAGGCAGAGAGAAATAGAACAACAAATAAAAATTATACAAAAAAAAACATGTAAATGGCTGACTGTGCAGATCCCCCGAGGTTTCAGACGAGAGCGGCTTTCCTCGATGAGCTGTGATCGACACACATTTTACTGGCTGCTCCATCAACTATTCATGCCATGAATCCACACTATATAAACTTCAGTCTAAAGTGTCGTAACGCAAAAATGGCAGACAACTTATCATATGACACAAGAATAAGTGTCTTACTCTATATACGTACAAAATTTATATCTGATTGCACAGTAGTCCATTATACACTGCTGTCCTTGTGATATAAACCAAAACTATTTTAATGGAAATCTGGTTTCAAACACGGTACAGAATATATGATGTCACAAAAGACAAAGAAACATCCCATCTGTAAAATAAATGGAGGAGAAAGCACATATTGTTTTTAAAGCAAAGTGCTCTGTATATTCACTGGTGACCCAACTATGTGTATTGTGTATTTGGGCTTGTATACCTCTTAGCGTAAGTAAGCTTTCAAAGTTATATATTGTTTGGAGTGCCCCTTAGCAGACATTTCATATCTGGTTTGCCAGTGTCTGTACAGTATATGGGTCTTTGCATGTGTGTGTTTCTGTGAGTGGAAGTCACTTTGTTTGTCGTATTCCTCTATGCTCTGCTGTACTGGCCTGGAGGTAGAGGCAGCTATGGCAGAGTATTTCTGTCTCCCATCCACTTCTTGCTCTGTCTATCTAAACCCATAAGGGCTCTGGAGCTGACATGCACAAGCGCACACACACACACTGATAGACACAAATACACATTGCACCCGCTGCCTTTCTCTTTGTGTCCAACCTTGGAGGCTTCAACAAAAGCCATTCATCCTTTCAGGCTCTCAGTCTTTCAGGCCTATTAGACACAACCAGCGCTCCGAGGGAATTCAAACATCCTCACTCGGGACAACTGGCTTTTTTTCACCACAGGATGAGTTTAGGAGAGTATCTATTGCCAACAACATTGCCTCTGTCAGTTTACATGAGTCCAGTTTGATGTGGTTTGCACCTTAGCTGGATTTATTTCTAAGACAGAAAAAAAAGAAAGTTAAAAAAAAGAGAACAAAAGAGCAAAAGGAAAGCAGCTCACATGCATTTCACATCATCCGTTATGTGGATTATCAGTGTGGAACAAATCTCCCTCCCCCCTCATTTGCATGTTTTCCCAGACTTCATTAAAAAAGAAGCCTGCTTGGACAAGGAGATTGGGTTCTCCTCGTTCAACCTTGCAGTGATCATCCACAAATTTTCGGGAAGAAACGAGTTACATTATGGGAAACAGCTGATCTCTAATGCTCTGCTTATTACCCAGATAAATTAATATCAATGCTATCATTAACTCACACGTATGCCCATATCCAGGCATGCGCGCACAGACATAGACAGACAATAATAACTAATTTCACAGTCTTCATCTTATCTCTGTTGAATTAGCACAGGCAGTAATGGGAATCTCAGTACCCAGCGGGTCATAGAGGGAAATACTTCAGGAAACCACTGTATGTCATATATGTAGTTGAGATTTCCCATTCTATTTAAAGTATGATAGAATAAGGGTTTGTCTCTCTATTACCTTACAGCATCACAAAATAAGGAAACATTCATTTTACGGAAACTAATAACTTACTTATTCATACATAGTTGTTGTTGTTACCCTAGAGTTGCAAAGTTTTCCCGTCTTATCTGTTTCTGAATTTTTTTTTATAAAGTGCCATACACCCACAAACTTTTAGTACAATTGCACAAAGATGAAATCTTCTCTTTAATCTGTAATGGATATATGCAGAAATAAAAATAGACATTTCTTCCCGACGACTGAATTAATGGCTTTTGATTACTTTATATCGACATTTTTGTATTATACATATTGCTGTATGTTGTAATGTTGAAATAAACTAAGGGCCATTAGACTTTTAAACTTAAAGATGATAAAAGACATTTTAGAGGGTATAAGATGATGAATGTGGCTGTGTGAAGAGCTTGGCAGAGACACACCAGCGAGTGGGACAAGACATGTGGGTCCAGGCTGTAGCATGTGCGGGCCACACTCACCAGACACCTGGCAAACCACGCACAACTCTGATACATAACTCCCACTTAATGGAGGGACACATTCCAGATGACAGAGGTTACACTTACTCCTCCAGCCATTCAATGGCAGTACAGACACCTCTGCCATTTTAGAAAGCAACATAGTGCATGAATTCACAAGAATTATAACGTTGTATGTTTAATAAAACAAACACAAGGAAGCAGAGGTCAAAAGGTGAGTAGTACAAAGGACTGAAGCAATAAAACCATCACCGTCTTTGTACCAAGTTATTTATTTGTGTCTGTTAACAGCCTGTGAGCATGTGCACGTGTTTCCAAATGCATGCGTGCGGTGGTTGCATGGTTGTGGTAGCTTGGAGGTGAGGTGAGATGAACTGACACACCCTTGAGGAGGACAGAAGAAGAACATAGTCTGATGTATTCAAGACACACACACCATTTAGGTTGCTAGGTTACAGACCCAGGCTGGAACCACAGTTTCAGTCTCTGAGGTGGAGAAAAGAAGGAGACAGAGAGAGGCAAAAAAGCTGAGAATTCACAATTCACATCTGTCTATACTTGCGCGCACCACACACACACACACACAGAGAGAGAAAACTTCCAGCCCTCCAGTTCTTGAGATGCTACAGAGCACTGCATCATGCAATCCATGCCAGCCTGGCTCTAGGATTCCTCTGCCAATTTATGCCCTTTAGGAGGCCAAAGAAGGAATGGACCTAAGGATCTGAGCCTGCAGAAACTATGTGTTATACACACACACACATACAGCTAGCTGCATAAATGACACAACTACATACAAAAAGACCACAAAATGTATTTTGTATTTGTTTGACCAAGGTCTCATTTTGTTCCAGCCCTATCGTCTTACACCCTGCACCTCTCTTTTTTTTGTCCTTTTCATCACAAACAAGCATTCTTCTGCAATTCAGTGACACATGAATCATACGCATGCATGCACACACATGCAATGTGGCACAGTGGAACGGGAACTCAGTGCCACTCAAAACACTGCCTCTGCAAAGCGGCCTGAGGATGCATGAGTAATGCACAAATCTGCCCAACTACAGAATCCCACACACATCCACGCAAACACACATAAACAAACAGATAAGTCAAACAACAGCCCATTCTCTTCATAAGCCCAATGGCTTCTCCTCAACATCTCCTCCATCGCTGAACCCAAATCTCCAGAGTTAGATAAAGAGAACAAAATACAGAAAGAAGATGAATGAATGAGCACAAGCAGACTCAAAACAAAGTGCAAAAGAACAGGCAAAAGATCAGAAATGCCATTTCAGCCACAAGAAAAGAGGGAGAATAGTGTTTGACTCTGAATGAATGAATGTTGGCAGATCTGGCACACAACGATCACGCAAAGTACAGAATGATTTTCACAACTTCATTTCAGCCTAAGAAATGTGGTTGAAGTCAATACCACATTATTAATTAGAATAGCTTTCCAAAGCCTAGATGGCAGATGATGCAAAAAATACAATGTAAATCAAAATAATCAAACTGATGTTCAATGTTGTATCATTGTACATTATATCCGTATTATTAATAGCAGTGCGGTAAAAGCAATTATAAATCTCAGTGCGGCCCTTTTCCTGTGATTAAATTGCTCCTTTTTTTTAACTATTAGGAAAACTGTCACAGTATAAAGAACACACCAGCAAATGCATACAATTAAGATTAAAAACTTTTTTTTTTTTCCAAGTTTACTTTTTTTATGCAATCAGAACAGTGGGATCTGCGTTTGCATTTCCATGTAACATCCAACATTATAGCAGGAGTTTGAGTGCAATCTGAGCCTGCCACGAATCTTTGCATGTAAACTACTATTGAAAATCAATACAGTATTTTGAGCATCCACACAGTATCACGAAACATCGTGATACTCAAGTCCATCCATGTTTTCTTATACCCCTTAAACCACAAGAAAGAAAGAAAGAAAGAAAGAAAGAAAGAAAGAAAGAAAGAAAGAAAGAAAGAAAGAAAGAAAGAAAGAAAAAGAAGGAGCCCTATAAGAACATAAAAGGTCATGAGATGAGATAGTATAGTTATATTGCATAGGGCATTTAAATAGACAATAAAAAAAAAAGTATAGGTCCTAGAGGGGGGTTATTATTATGGGATTAGTTTGATTTGTCAGTCCGGGTGCATCGCAAGGGCAAAAGAACTGACGGGTGCGCATGATTTTCAATCTGGACATCCCACCGTGAGGTGGACATACATAATTTAGCGCTAAATGATACTCCCAACACGCTGCTAAGACATTACGCGTTCAGAGACATGCGTTTACCAATGGCATTACTAATTGTTCAACCTAATTTGGTGTTCGCCCCACATCCGCGAGGTTATTAGCGACAACGCTGCGGGACCGCAGCACTGTGCCGTCACATTTGCGGACGAGAGAAGGTCCTGATGTCCCGTGTAGTTGCTCGACATGACTGCAGGCTGAGCCAGTACGTATGAATCCCACAAACCCAACACGCGGCGCTTCACGTCGGGCCTGGCTGGCAGAGATTCGCCGACCTTTCCGGGCCTTTTGCGTTTTCGGTCAGTTCCTCTCTCCCCGTGTTTTCCTGACGCAAGTATCCGGGAGGAGGAGAATGAGGCAGGGCAAAGAAAAGTTAGACAGCCGCCCCGGCCGGCTCAGAAACTCTGTGGAAATGGAACCTAGGGTCATCTCAGAGATTATCACGACATCTAGATGTGCATTTGCACGAGTTAGGGCACCAAAATGTTTGAATTTTTTTTTTTTTTTTTTAAATAAATCGCTTCAAAAACTTCCCATTCTTATTTGGTCGCCGTTTATCGGTTGTATCTGACATGGTGTCACTTTAATGTCCCTACCCCGCGAGGAGCACCAAAGTATCCCACACTAGTTGTAGCCCAGTCACGATCATTAAAACACCTTTTATTTTGACGAGTCGAAAAATAAGGCCACCTGCCATGTCCGATGATACGACAACATGGTTATCGGTGGCCGGTTATTCCAACATACAGAATCAAAACAAGACTGGCCGAACATAAACAAACACACACAAAAAAAACATAACACCGCTGCCACTGACCTGCTCGTGTTTCTTCTGCAGGAGACTTATTGTTCCGTTTGTGTGTGGTAATCCAGGCAACACGCCGAGATGAATCCACTGCGACAAGTTCCTCCAACTACTTTGCTACAAAACACGCCAGATCGCCTGCTACCCGCGGGGTATTTCTTATCCCAGTGTTACACGGCCTGTCGCCGAGTCCGCTCGCCTGAATAAGTGCATTGTTGATCGGCAATAAGTCATCCTTTGTATTAACTTTCGCTTGTGATCAGCGCCGTCCCGTCCCGTGTTGATCAGCCATATCGCTGCTGCTGTGGATCCCAAGTGGAAGCGGTGGCGTGATCCCGGAAAACACCGCAAGGGGTGTGTGTGTGTGTGTGACTAGTGAGGATCATACCCTTTAACACCCACCCCCACCCCCTCCTCCAAGAGTCCCTCTCTCACTATATAAAGGCAGGTCAGATGGATTAATTTCAAGGGTTCTGTCACCGGGGAAATTAGCCTTCATTATCCAAGCCCCATTCCCACCTAAACCCTCAGAGAATATTCCTGGTGAATAATGCATGGTGATTATGGAAATCCGACAGTATGATACACCTCTGCCTAACTGGGAACAACATGATGGAAGTTTTGGAAATTCCTGAAGTCCCAAAGATTTAAAGTTTGATTACATGAATTGAACTGACAAGGTCATTCAGTGTAAAACACGCATATAATCCACAGCTGTCTAATTGATTTTGTCCACGGTAGCCCCATGTTGTTCCCAATCATGTTATCCTTTCGATATAGTGACCTGATTGGAATATTTTCATCACATATAGTTTTAAATGAAAGTGAAAGTAAAAGTAAATTGTGATTTGTATTTCACGGGGATCACCTGGATCCCCCACCAATTACGTCGAGAATCACGGATGACACAGCAAACACAAGTTGGCGAGGAGAAGTCAGCCAGCTGGCCTTCAGCGCCACCGTGTGGTCAATTCAAAACAGCAGAATCATGTTTTCATTCTCAGGCCAGATTCATTCACTTGGAGTAGATCCCATAGGGATTGTTTAACCTCTGGTCTGAATCGTAGAGGGGCAACACTTTCTGTGTTAAGGTGCTGACACTGCCACAAAAAGTTGTTTTTCCTGAACTCTGGCCCGGCTTTATACAATTGTTGGCTCGACCATATTTCATCAAATGAGGATAAACCACCAGGATTTGCATCATTTAATGTTTGAGGAGGTCTTAAAACACAAAACGCTGAATTTGGGAGGGATTAAAAAACATAAATATATGCTATAATGATAAATAAAGTTTCATATTTACTATCTTTACAGCTTTTTGGTAAATAGTTGTGCATATGTTTATGTAGGCTATTTATTGTTTGTTTGTTTTTTATTTCAAGCAAAGCTCTCAGGTAAAAACATTTCCCTGCACCTGTAAGGCCTACATGTTGTATGCTGCAAAATAAAGGTTTTGAGTCTTGAGTATAATAATGATTGTAAAATAAAATAATCCATTTGACACAATTAACATTTAAACCAATAACATCAACAAAAACACACAGCAGGGCTCTCCATCAACCTGAAACCACACACTGCATCTCTGTTACATGTGTCCTATGCAAATGCATTTGAAAACAAATAGAAACAAGTACTGGTAACCACTTTATAATACATTAAACTATGTTATGGCATATAACTCAAGATACAGTAAACATTCTATTGGAAACTATACTTTAAATAATGAAGATTTATTTAATGTGTTCTGATATCACCATAAATTCTCAACAAGGAATAAAAGTCTGTAAATTATTTTTCTTACCCAAAGAGTAAAACAGTTGAAAAAAAACAAGTAGAGCTTTCTGAGACTATGTTTAATTCTATGGATAATCAATATTATGTGGCCTTTAAGAATTTTTTTCAAATCAGGATATTTTGACTGCTTTGAATTTGGCCAAGTTCAAATCTCTGATAATTCCCATTCTTTGCGGACAACTCGGCCTATATAATACTTGGCACACATAATTTGAAAACTAAAGTTGTAGCCTACATCTAAAAGTCTACATTTCAGAGGGGATGTTATCTTTTTTTTATTATTCCAAGACAGTTGCTTGACAGCTATTACTACCAATGAAGATTTTACAGAAAAGCACAATATAAGCTTATAAAATGCCAAAAAGAGTAAACCGGTGGTTCTCAAACAAAAGCTGAGAACCTAGATGTCTATGGGTGGCTGCATCAAATATATTTCCCATCTAATAGTCTCAGATAGACTTTTTTTTTTTTTTTTTTTTTTTTTTTTTAAATAACTTCGTGAGGCTTGATAAGGTAAAAAAAAAAATCATGACATAATTCACAAAACCGCAAAGATTAGAGAAAAGTCCACAATAAGATAACATTAATACAAAAATGTGTATCGGGCGTTGGCCATTAGAGGGCGCTAGTGGTTTACCGCGGCCCCCGAAGCGGCTGCTTCTTCGGTCGTGACTCGTTAGCTTGTCCGTCTTGTTGTTAGGCAGGTTGTCAGGGGCAGCGCATCAGTTAGCTAACGCGGGATTAAAGGACTCGAGTAAATGATGACACATTTATTTATCACAGAATACGACCGTCGGCACACCTGCACTGTCGCTCGAAGTTGCCCCGTCTGCTCGGGTGAAAGCAGCAGAGACGTCAGCGTCGCTTTTTATCGAAACGGCCAAAGGTTTGGAGTCGGGTTTGCTCCGTAGCGAGCCAGCGAGGTTTGCTGACATCTTAGCAGCAAAGTAACGTTGTCAGACGGGCCTTATCTGATTTGAGTTTTTGCAGCCACGTGACACAGTAAATCTCTATATCCCTAGATTTATTTATTTTTTCATTGCTATTGGTTTTGCGCAACAACAACAAAAAAAAAATGGAAGACGTTCATGAAGATTTACTGGAGCGGGAAGAATCCGACGACATGCCGTCAATTCCGCCTTTCCCTTTTCGCTCCACCCGGCTGCACATCCAGAGAAGCAACGTCTGCTCCCGGGCGTATTTCGTCGTGGTCATGGTCTTCTTTCACGTGTACATCCTGAATGTCATCGCCCTGCTGCTGTACGTGCACTACAACAACGGCCCCGGGGATCTGGTCAGTGGGAACGGGGGTTCCTCGTCACCTGTCGGCGACGGCGGAAGCCCTTCGCCCGATCCCGCCGCATCTTCCGGAGAGCTGCAGGTGGAGGACTACAGCCACAGTTTCAGTCTTCCCCGCATTGAAGGGATCCGGGTGAGAAACGGGCGTGATTTCAGTATCATAGTGCATGATAAGTACCAGTAAGTAGTAAGTATCGGTACATTCAGTCAGGACGTTTTTGCTGTGAAAAGCCTTTAACAAAATGTTGCCTTATACTCTAAAAGTGATTTATAATTGCAAAAGCCCACCCTAAGGTGATATATTTAATTTAATGTGACAGAGGTGCCTATAGCCATATTCATGCATTGGAAACGTCTCCTTCCGTCTGCAGGTTGGACACATTCAGCAAGTGTCCCTTGTGCCCGACAGAACCCACGAGATGAAGACGCTCAGTCTGAAACCTCTGCTGTTTGGTAAGTACGCTCTTGTTTTTTGTTGTTGTTGTTGTTGTTTTTTTGTGGTATGAGCTGCTGTTTGTGTATAAATTGCATTTCATTCAGATTTAGAACACAGTTTAATCACTCTCAAAGCCGTACATGCAGTATTGCAGCAATATTAACTTAAAATTCACAGATATGTACATATTCTATTAGACATCTTTTATGTCTTTGACCGCCACTGCCTGAAAGACACATTGTTGGTGATTGATGATCCTTTGTAAACCAGCTGGCGATATATTTTTCTTCCATAACAACTTGTTTGGACATGATTTTTTTTTCTTTTTTTTCTAAACTACATGAATTATTTACAGTTGTAGGCTTATGGTTACATTCTACATACTATCCGCTAACCATAGCTGCATGATGCTTCTTTCACAATTCAGTTATTTTGGATATTCTAACTGAACACATAATCCTAGTTCCTGCATCGGTGGTGTTTCCATTTGCGTGCAGCTGCCATCAGGTCCTTGTCTTGTCTTTGCCAGGCGTAAGCCTTGTTGACCACCAGGCGCTCCCCCTGCACTGCGCCTGTTATTATGAAGGTGCCGCCTTGTGGGTGTTGCCGCGTCATGTTCCTTACACAGGTGGCATCCCTCTCCAGCCACAGCTGAATGCGGTGGCGGATTTGCCCACCTAACAAAGATCCATACTTCAGAACGTGCAGTTTAGCAGTCAATGAGAACTGAGATAGACTGACTGGACTATATTTGAGCCTTGCCAGACGTAGTTTCACAACTGGGAAGACAGAAGATAAACACAAAGCCTGAATGATGACATCTCTCTATAAAACAATGCACTCATGTCTAATTATTTTAAACAAGAATAAGTGCTGAGAAGGATTATAGGTAGAACAATCCTGGTACTCACCAAAATCACTCCGACAAAATGTCTCCAGTGTATCTTTTGAAGATGATGTCTCCTCCAGCTCACAGTCCCGACAGCTTGCCTGAGGCACTGAAATAGTCAAACCACTAATTGAATCATTTGTTGAATGAGGTCAACTCAAGCATGTGTTTCTGCTTGTTCAGTTTTTCACCTCCTCGCCCTGCTGTGTGAACAGTGGTGTTGGTGACGGAGGAGATACACATGAGATGGTCTGCGGGATACTGGTCACACCGCAGAATTTCGGGCCAGGGGTAACCATAGCAACTCATGATTGGTGCGCAGCTGTCCCGTACAGATTCACACAAACTCCTGCAGGGTGAAATAAACCTGATAAAGAAGAGATGGAGAAGGGACATGAGCAGCAATGAATAGATGAAAGGATTTGAATCAGTAACATAGTGGTGGAGAGCACACAAAACTTGACAGAAAATGGCTTTTGAAAATCACAATTCCTACAAAAAGTCAGATTTCTTGAAATATAAACTATATGAATTGACCATATAAAAAACATTTTGTGTAGTCTTACCTGTCAAGGCAGATGGGAGTGAAGAGAGAGCAGAGGAAGATGCGGGCACCAGGGTGACACTCTCTGGCAAGTAGTGGCAACCAGCTGGCACTCTGTTGTACAGCCTCAGCTGGAGTCTCGTGGCCCAGCAGGTTGGGCATCCTCATGGTGTCGTAGCCAATGTTTTGGCACAAGGCCATGCCCGACGGGATAGGGACACAGTGAGAGGAGCTGCGGGGTTCCCAAAGTCCCCCTTCACTGATAGAATGTGTGGACCTAAAGTTAGTCATAGCCGTACCAGGGTCTCCCCACACCTCACCATCCTCTCCTGCTGCAATTCCTGCTTTAGAAACCAGAGTATCTCCAAATCCAGTTTCACTTGTTCTGTCACTGCCTTTGTTCTTTACTCCAGATCGAACCCTACCCTCTGCCCTCACTCGTCCCTCCAGTCCTCCCCTTACTCTACCAGGACTCAGCGCTAATGGGCTGCTTGGCCCAGCAAGCAGAAGGAGGAATAGTAGGGAGGCTGAATGGAAGGACATTGTGGATATAAAATGAGGACAGAGCACTGCAGTTATCCTGGGACAGAGGTCAGAAAGCAGGAGAAATCCTGAAGTTTGTCTCTTGAGTAAATAATGGTGTCTGTGTGAAAGTAGAGGGGAGGACAGCAGAATAGGTGTATTTATAGTGGGCGGAAACAGATTTGCATAGGAAGGGCTATGGGGAGGTGTAGAGAACAGTAGGGAGAAGGGGTGGGGTACATGTTAAAGTGTTAAGAGAGTTGTGGATCCACTTCTATTCATGAGGGAGTTTAGGTGTATTTGACAGAGTGCACAATTAGTAACAAATATTTTTTAATATTTTTGTGCCTACAGCTTGAATTGAGGAAGATGGTGGTTCTTATGTAATGAGACTCTTGACGAGTGAAACCTTTCCAACCCACATTTTCTTCCAACCCACACTTAATTACCCTGTCCCGCCCTGACCTCTTTGCTTTTTGCAAATGTTTTGATCCTGTTCTCCTCCTAAGATTCGATTTGTTATGAATACTTATAGCTCAGAAGAAAGTGAAGATTCCAGTCAAAGTAAAGAGACAAAGTGCCCATGGGTTGAGGTCATTACTGAACCATAAACCTTCAAGAGAAGTTCATCAAAAAGTCTCTTAAAGTGACAGAACATGTGAAACCTGTATTCAGACACTTGCATATGTAGAAGTGCACACTGTGTATGCATTTGTATGTGTGTGAACATGCACATAGGATACGAACAAAATTGGTGTTGTCCTGCTGTGTAGCCATGGCCTGATTCTTGTTCAGACAAGCAGGTCACTTCCTTTCCGGGGGAGAAAGAGAGACATCGGTGGGAGGGAGAAGAGGAAGGCTCAGTGCCCCTTCATTCATATCAGTTATCCAGATTAATGAGGCTTGACTGGACAATAGGAATTAACCAAGGGTACAGTGTAAAAGACACGGGTGACAAACAAGGCCTCTACTGTACAAGCAGCCAACCTGCTGGAAGCCTTTTATTAGGAGGGATTGCTGTTTGGATTTCTGGAAGAAAACAGGAGGAAATTATGAAACAGTACTTTGTGCCCTCACACTGTATCTGTGTTCATTGAATGCATCTAAGACAATACATCTTTGGGCTTTTTGCTGGTGTAACTCATTTTTTTAGGGAACGTGAGTAGACCTATTGAAAAACATAACAGATTCCAAAAATAGAGTTTCAAATAAAGGATGAAGGACTGTTTTATGTGGGATGTTTTGGTGCAACATCACCAGTAAGTATAGTCAGTGTAAATGTGAATGAGTGCACCAAATTGTGATTGGGTTACTACTTTGTGCTGATTGAAATGAGCAGTTATTGACTCCCAGAAGCCTGCACTGCCTAACCCTTCCGGTAGAAGCCCAGTATTGTCACTCGTTAAAACTGCCTATGGGATAGGATGTAACACTAATGACTAACTGTGACCGAGGGGAATAGCTTGTACTCATTATATACACAGTCTATATACACTGTCACTAAGTGTTGCTGTGTTAAACACCTACAAAGCATCAACAAATACAGGTATTATTACATTACATTTGCTTTAGCTTCCTTTTGACACAGTTAATTGTAATGTAATATTAGAACCTATATTTAACTCTTTATTCCTGCAGTCTGGAGCAATACAACATGAAAATTATTTTTTTATTCTCGGAACTTATGAAAATATGAAGTACTGAAAAGGATTTTATTGAAATTACTTTAGCCTTTATTGGAATGCGTTGATCAGACGAGCTCAAACTTTCCCTGATAGGTTTTGTCAGGCTATCTAAATAATCATTTTAGTCGTCTGACAGATCAAGCCGGCACTGTTAACAGAAATCAGTCACTCACCAGTTCAGGTGTGCAACAAAGAGGTTGTGAGCGTGAAACTTTCACACTAGAAATTAAAAAAAAAAAAAAACATTTAAGTGATAGAAGAGGCATCAGTAATTATCAATATCCAAATGAACAAACAGAGTTCCAGTTTATTTGCTTTTTTATCTCTCGGTGGCTTTACTGCTAACAGTCATGTGTAACGTGTGAGTCATTATGAACTGTAGTCAATCTATGAACAAACTCTGAATCTCAATCACACTTTGCATGTTTTTACGTACCTAATCTCTACAATTGTATCCTTGATCCTCACTTGGCTCTTCGAGATAATTTGTGATTTGAACAACCTGTGACTGAGTTAAGGTGTCGTAAGATTGTATTTCTAATGGGGAAATTGAAGACTCTGTGATTTAGGTATTTGAAAAAAATGTGTCCGCATTTCACACAGCATTTAGCCACACATGCCAAAGGCTGTACCATGTCCTTACATTGGCCGCTGTTGTCTTTTTCCTTGTCAGAGATCCCTGGCTTCCTGACAGAAGAGGAGTGCCGTGTGGTGGTGCAGCTGGCTCAGCTCAAGGGTCTGATGGACAGCCAGGCGACAGCACCAAGCCAGGGACAAGAGCAGTCAAACC
This sequence comes from Embiotoca jacksoni, assembly GCF_022577435.1. NCBI lineage: Eukaryota > Metazoa > Chordata > Actinopteri > Embiotocidae > Embiotoca > Embiotoca jacksoni. Next base: position 13,037,569 of record NW_027185447.1, read on the forward strand.
CGCCATTGCTTTCTCTCAGCACAGACGAGGTCTTCAGTCTGTTGGACTTGAACCAAGATGGGCTGCTTCAGAAGCAGGAGGTAACAAGAGAGAAACATCGTGCATCTATATTCCATATAGCTGCAGGAGGAAAGTAGATTTCCAGAAAATCCATTTCAAGCAATGAAAAATACAATGAATTGTCTGAACATCATATGCTTTTTGTTGAAAGGAGAAAAAACATTGTGGTCTCTCCTTTAGATTGTGAGTCATTCACGCTCTCGGGATGGAACTTGGTTGAGCCCAGACAACCTGAGGCAGATACTGACTGGTCTGGAAGCGTGCCCAACAGGTCTGTGCTCCTGTGGTTCATGTGTGTCAGGACATTTGTGAATGTTCTGAGTTATTTCATTTAGGAAAGAACATCAAGTTAAGGCTCCTAACTAAAGGAATTTATAAGGCACAGTAGAAACTGAATGTGTAATAATTTCATCTTTTAACCATGAAAAATGAAAAAAGGTACCATTATTCTTTCAGAAATGTGATCAGGCTCTTTAGGAAGCACATTTGAAAATGCCGAAGGAGTTAGAAAAGTTTCCAGAACAAATGCAGGCACTGATTTTACTTTTGTTTTTTAGACTACATGAAATATGTCCTCTGGTTTCTCTGCTTCCAACACACTTACACCTTCTTAACTGAGTGGTTCAAGATGAAAACGTCGGATTCAAATGTGTAGCTGGTAGATATACTACATTAGTCTCCTCTCCTATTGTGTGTGTGTGTGTGTGTGTGTGTGTGTGTGTGTGTGTGTGTGTGTGTGTGTGTGTGTGTGTGTGTGTGTGTGTTTTCTGCAGTGACAGTGCAGTAAATGGCTGACGGGTGGCTGTGATTGCGTGCAAGTCTTTGTGAGTGGCAAGGCAGGAAGAGGAGTGACACCGTTTTGACCTGACGCCATTGTGTCAGGCGTTGTACACGTCCCGGTCCGGATGTGCCTCGTCCTATCTCATTAAAAACTGATTATTCTCCAACCCCTTTCCTTAATTTTCCCCCGGATACCCTGTATCCCCCAACTCCCTCCTCCACACTCTCTGGTTAGCCCACCGCCCCCTCCCCAGCCACCTCTTCACTGGCTCCCCAGAGTTATTGTTGCGGCTGGGGCGCGGCCTCCCGGGGGAACTGATGGGAGCCAGACAATCATTCAGCTGAGAGTAACAGCACGCGGTTGGACAAAGAGGGAAGAAATGGAGGAAAACGGAGAGGAGGGAGGCTGTTGTAGCCTGCTGTTCACTGTACAATAATTCAAGTGAAAATCAAACTCCATTGGAATCACGATACTGCATAACTGACGGACCGGTTTAATAATTTGTCTACTTCGGTTTGTGTGTCTGGCAGGGATGCTATCTTTGGGGGACTTCAGGCGTGTTTATGATATGTCCCAACGTCCAGGACAACAGCGCAGTGGGAAGCTCCACGGTCAGTTCAAACAGAGGAGCAAGCATACGTGGCTTTATCAATGTCCAGGATCTCACCACGTGCTGCGCACGCTCAGAAACAGGTCACTACCTACGCACACTCTTTGCCGTGCCCCTCGTGACCCACACAACTGTAACTGAAACGTTCTCCTTTCTTTTTCTCAGAGTGATCGGTCTGACACGTCTGCCCTCTGCATTGGTTGAACTGAGTGAACCGCTGCAGGTAATTCGCTATGAGAACGGAGACTTCAGTAATGCCCACCATGACAGCAGCCTGTCCCGCTCAGAGACGACCTGTGCACACACGCGTCTGGCAGGAAACACGTCTGCTCTCGCAGAGGTCTCCTGCAGGTATGTGTATTTTCTGTGAAGTTTTGATATTTTAGAAGTGCTTTAATTATACAGCCAGGACAACCTTAATTATCTCCAAATCGGCTTAGCTTAGTCGTTATCACTTTGAGTGATTACAAACATTTATAATGGATGATGCAATATTTAAACGGGAGTTTTTTGTTTTTAATAGCGAGTTGTGGCACGATCGGTTTTAGGCACTAATTTATTTGTTGTCAATGTTTAAATTATATAATTGTATTGAAGTTGTCATTGCTTTTGGGGGTTAGTCAAAGTGTTTGTGCATTAAACAAATTAGTGTCCCTTTTGGTTACGGGGAGACATTTTTCACAATTGTCTGTATTTGTTGCTCCCTCTCGTTCTATCCCAGGTATCTTACAGTGTCGTTCTACCTCAGCTCAGTAGATGAAGGTGGTGAAACCACCTTTCCCGTGGCAGACAATCGTACCTATGAGGAGCAGGTAAATGTGCTCTCACAATCGACAGCCTTGAACCAGCAAAGCCTCTCTTCTCTTCCCGCTGTGAGATGACAATTATATGACCTTTCTGCTTCTGATAATGCACACATACGATGACCTACGACGAGTAATCAGTTACTTAAGAAAAAAAAAACACAAGCTTAGACACAAGCTGTTTACAGTCTTGTGTGTTTTAGGCACTGTTTCAGGATGGAGTGGATTTTACAGACACTCAGGAGACATGTAGCAGAGGGAATCTGAGAATGAAACCTACTGCTGGGACAGCTCTCCTCTGGTACAACCATCTTTCCGATGGTCAAGGTAAGAATGGAAAATCTGAATTATATCATCTGCACAAGGTACCAAGTGAGCTGTCTGGTATCTTGATTTGAGTTCATCTATTGTTGGCAGCATTGTACATCAGCTCCGTGTCAGTAGACTTTAGGCCTGAATCCAGGGAGACGCAGACATGCAAGTGTACGTTTTTAATGCCAACTTCTCTATAGATGGTTACAGAGATGAAAACTTAGCAGATTTAACTTCTGTTATATGTATCATTGACCTAAATTACATAAACCTTGTGAGAAGATGATCTGTTTCAGAATTTCTGAGACAAGAGCCAGTTTTGCCGATATCAGCGGACAGTCATATGATCTGCTGAAAACCTGGAGTGGAGCACATACTTAAATTGAAGTGTTCAGCTCTCACTTTTTTTGCCCTTGATTTTCCTTCTCCAGTCGTTGTGGGATCTCGGATTACATTTTTGTCTCCTTCCACGCATTTTTCTTTGCCTGAAATGATAATATGATTGTGTTCAAGGAGACTGTGACACTCTGTCACAATACCAGGTGACTGGATGATTTTCAAAAATGACGCTGTCGGTCTGTCGTATGACTAGGGACAACGCATTTCAACAATCAAAACACCTTATTGCATATTAAAGTAACTTAATAAGGCAACAGCGTATGTCTGATGGCCAGTATGATACATTTTAATCCCGGTGATTTGCAGCTACTTTGCAAGCATGTTACTTGGTTTCACGATAGGGGCACTTCTCCATTAGCTTAAACAAAACTAAATCTTTTGATTTTCATAGAAAAGAAAAACGTAGCTGTCGTAGCTTTAAGCTTTTTATATCTTTAATACTGTTCATCTGCTCCCCCGGCTTCCTCAGGTTGGATGGGCGAGCTGGACGAGTATTCCCTGCACGGTGACTGCCCAGTCAGGCGTGGGGTGAAGTGGGTGGCCAACAGCTGGGTAAACGTGGACCCAGATCACCAGCAGCAGGCCCGCTACCAGAGACTAGTTGCTCAAAGGCATCGAGCTAAATCGGGCATAGAGGACCATTACCAATCTCTCTCACACAGTGACCTCCACCAGGATCTATAGCTGGGATTTTTTTTAATGACAAGACAAAGCAACCATAACTTTAAGAATTAGTCAGTCTTGCATCTATGAACCCAGTGAAGCATGATGGACCTTTCCACAATGTCAGATGTTCTCGTCAAAAGGAAAATTGCACAAAATAGCATCACATATCTTCTCCTTTCAGTAAATCCGTCTTGCAAGTTTGGTGAATTTTATTATCACTTTTAATATAAAATGAAAGTATGGGGGAAGAGACAGTTCATTTTTAATACATCAATTACAAATACACATATCTAACAGAGTAATTTGTCATTCTCTGGGAAGTCGCACCTTAAAACAATATTGCTGATTTAGAGTAGCAGATTATATACGGACATAATGAATTGAGTTGGGAAAGAAGTAGTCATGTGTAAGAGCTAAACCTGCTTACCTCCCTTTTCCATCTAGGTTTACTGGACATCTGCCCCTGTTGCAGGTCAATGTTATTTATTGTTCTGGAGTGAAAGCCTTTTGTTACAAGCCATATCACTATTCATATATGAATGTGTTCCTGAGGGAAAATTTTATGAGACTTTGTATGATTGTTCTGTTCTTCAGTTTTATTTCCAGAGTTCCGGAGCTTTTATCATGAAGTATTATTTAATAAGAGTTTAATATACCTATTGCAGATAGACAAAAGGATCACTTTTCACACTGGTTGTGCGAGGCCAGTCCTTCAGGTGTAATTCAAGCGTAGATCTTTGGAGTTCCAACTTTTGTGTTTGTCATCCTCACAAGTCAAACATATTTATTGTCTGTGACTATTTATTTGAGTGTTATTTATTACCACTACCCAGTGATTTAAGTTAAAGTAATGCATATTTATAACAAGCTTGATGTTGCACTGAATATGTTTCTGAATTTTATTGTGTTTTATTATATGATATAAAATATATATATATAAAGCAATGTTTTATTAGTGGTGTTGTGTGATTGGTCATGCTTGAATCTGTTGATATATACAATGACCCCTAGATGTCGCCCAGCATCAAGTTCAGCACTACAATTTCTTTGACTTGTGACTTAAATATGAGCCTTTTCAGAAATGTACAGCTGCTGTACAAGTGAGCTGTTAGTTCCTGTGGATAAGCCACTAATATTCTATATTAGTGTGCTTATGTGTACCTGACATGTAAGTGAGGACACTTGGACATTCTGGATGGACAAACTCTATAACCAGCAGGCACCGGCTGTAACCTCACAACCACATAATTCTGTCAAAGACTCCAGTGAAATCTCACTTGAAGTAAGTATTCAGACTCTTTCATTTATAGCCGCACCACATTTATCGGACACTCCATTTGAGTTAGTCCTGCATCTAAAATGTTACATAAATTAATGTAAAGATTTATGATTTATTGCTGAAAGTCAAAGGAAGTTTAATCAATTTAACTGTCATGACTAAATAATAATGTGCACGCAGCTTTTTAATGTTGCATCGAAAGACATCTCATTTTTTTTTACATTTCCATACGGTTACATTTTAGAGGATGCTAATAGTTTGTAGCTTCTGTAAAGTATTGATATTTAGTTTAAAGTTACTAGTAGATACAGTTTCATACAGGTCATTTAGAATCTATTTACTAATGAGTGGGTACATCAATTTCTAGTTCCAGTACATCTCTGAGAGACCTACTGCAGGTGGGGAGATTAATGAAGAAGAATAGCAAGATTAAAAATCTTAAAAAAACAATTGTAATGTAAGAATACTCTTTAGTAAAAAAAAAAAATGTGTTTAGGGGCCCCAAGCGCGCTCTGTACTCATTGGTGGATGATGAGACAATTGGCCTGTGGACAAAGACATGGAATAGGCCCCGCCCATTTCTTTAGATGGCTCACATAGATGCACAACTATAAACTGCACATTGCTGGTTGTTTTGTCTTTTTTGACAACAAAGATGTAGTGTTTTGCAGTCATTTTGTGTGTCATCTTTATTAATTAACATTGACACCATTTTGTGGGTTGTTGTTTTTTTTTTGTCTCTCTTTAGTCATTATAGTATATGTCTCTTTCACAAACCATTTGTGGTTCTTCTGGCTATTTTGTCATTCAATCGGTGTTTTTAAATGTTTTGTGTCTCCAGTCATGTAACTTTCCATGAGGACATGTTAACAGTTCCCGGAGACAGAGGTTTTAATCCCTTTGACAATGTGGGCCCCTGTGCCTGGGCCCGACACGACCGTTCAGTAATCCACACGTACTCGCACGCGTGGATGACAAAACAGCCCACGTCACCTCGAAATATTGACAAAATAAGCGGCGCAAATCGGACCCAATCAGCCGACGTTTCGGGCATCCATCCGCGGTTATTTGCGTGATTCCAGGTCAAGAACGTACGCAGCGTTTTAAACCCATCCTTGTGACTCCTTTCATTTTTGACGAAGCGGTGCTGCTGATGCTGTGCACACCGCACTGGCCTCGCGTCAGCCAATCACGTCCGCCGGCAGCGGGAGGAGGCGGAGGGAACGTCCGTCACAGCTAACGGACCGTGGAACTGATCGCATTCTCCGTCCGTCGAACCGCCGCATCCCCGTACAGGTTCACGGGCTTCTGACTGGGCTGTCGAACCAACAACAACAATCTTTAACCGAAGGCGCAGTATCACTTTCATTTAACTGTTCTCCATGAGATTCTTCAGGCTTACCTTCAAGTGCTTCGTCGACTGCTTTTGAATCTCCTCTGTTAACGGCTGATCTGACCGCGGCGCTTTGTGAATATTTTCCATCTCTTGGCTGAGCTGAGGGGTTCCAACGTGTGATAATCACAAAAACTGCGATTTATTTCATTTCAGGAAGGAAAATTAACAAACTCAGATAATCCAAAAAAAAAAAAAAAAAAAAAAAAAAAAAAAAGACAACCGGAGCACTGCATATTGTGGCTACATCTCTCCGTCTGCCTCTCAGTGTCCGCCGGGTGCCTTCTTAGCCAGGCGTTCATACAACTTCGGCTGCCCCCTGGCTAAATACAAACAGCCAGCTTGCTTTTTTAGAAAATAAATATAATAGTCCGCTACCCAGCAGCATGTCACCTGAGTTGGAAGAGAACAACCAAGGTGAGTATGACCTCCACTGCTTAATATTGACCTTTTTTTTTATTTACCATTTGATTGAACCACCAGCTCAAACATAAGCACATGCTGGTGAACTGCAGCCTCCCTGCCTCTGCCACTGCTTTAAGATTATTGATTGGGGGTAAATGCTGCCCCACACCAGTTGCACTTAACCTACCTCAGTCTACATTCATCATTACATCATGCATGCACTATAAACTTATCACCAGAAGTGAGTCTGAACAACCTGAAGTCATTTGGAAGCTGCTGAACAGGTGTCACTCCTGGTGAATACAGAAAATCACTGTCAGGTTTCATGTCATACGTATCATAAGGTCATCCTCATTCAATTATACATTCATCAGTCTGCCTTCAGCATATGTAAGTATTTATATCCCTGATATTTATATTCAAGAACAATAGAAGTTGTACTCGAGTCATAAATATTCATCAAGCATGTGGAGCTATTGCTCACAAAAATGATCTTAAACCACAGGTATCCTCCTATTAAGTTGCTCCTCATGCTTCCATCCTTTACCATCCCCACTCTGTTCCTCTCCTCTGTTCACACACCCCCTCAGACTGCTCTGATCTGGATTCATCTGCCTCACTTTGCATCCAGCACAGAGCGGCTGACACCACGATCATTGAATGGCACTAACAACTGGACGTGTTGCGTATATTTGTGCTTGAGAGTCTGCCGTGCATTCAGAAATAGAGAAAATGAAAGCTTTGTAAGCAACAAAGGAGCTCGAAATATACCTTGAGCTCTCTGCTGTGTTGCACCGCAGCACACTAATCATTGTGTCTGTGAGACAGAGACAGACAGGAGGAACATCGGGGGAGGGCTCGGGGATGACAATATAACTGCAACAGGATGTGGGCAGTTAACACAAAAAAAAAAAAAAAAAAAAAAAAATCCAGTGAATGTATATGATGGGATGTATTTCAGTCCTGTTAACGCTTACTGAAGATCTGGCTTAGGTTGTAAGGACTATTTATTGTAATGAATGAAAAGCCTACAGTCTCGCTCTCCATTCAGCACAAGTCTGGTCCAACAGACTGTGTTTCATCAGTCTCCAGTGCTGACGTGTGATGTGACGTTCTACATGTGTACTTGAGAAAAGAGTGGTGTTATCATATTGCTGTTTTTGTGATATTTTGACACACTGATTTCCTTTCTGACTATTTTTCTGTCTCGTATGACTCCTCTTTTTCTGACCAGGTGAAATCAGCGTCCCCCAGTTGGAGGCAGGGACCCTGTCTGAGGAGGAAGGCGGGGGGTCAGCTCGCCCCCTGGTGCCCGTACCTGGAGCAGGTCCAGGGTGTGGTGAGGGCGGAGGGGCTGGTCCACCGCAGACTCAGGACGGGGCTGCAGCCGGGACTGGAAATGGGGCTCTGGCAGTGCCAGTGGTGGAGCGAGAAACCTGGACCAGACAAATGGATTTCATCATGTCCTGCGTGGGTTTTGCTGTTGGTTTGGGGAACGTGTGGCGATTCCCTTACCTCTGCTACAAGAACGGAGGAGGTGAGCTTGAAGAGCACTCTGTGGTTCTGTGTTGTATGGACACAGTTGCAATGAACATATGACAAGTTTCACTAAAAATGCCTTTACCCCATTTTAGAAAAAGATACAGCCTGATTGATATTCAACACTGATTTTGAAACGTACATACGCATGCAAACGTAAGGGAGTATTACAGTAATAGTAGTAATAGGGCCTTACAGTTTTTTTGTGCATAGATACACATCATTCAAACTATCAGTGTACCACTCTGCAAGGTCCTTGATTTCCTCCCAGTGTGGTCCGTCATCACTGCTTGAAATCTGGGCAATAACCGTGGTGTTATCTGCAAACATAAAGATTCAAATTCCTGTGTTGGTAGATCCTGTGATGGCTGTGTAGGGTAAACAAAAGCGGGCTTAGATAACAGCCTTGTGGGTCACCTGGTGGTTTTTCTGCCACAGCAAAAATTTGGCAAGCTTGCAAAATTGCAGTGAAGATGATTTCACCTTTTTGTGTGTCATGTGCCAATTGCAGCTGTTGGGTCTGTTGGTCAGGAAGTCCACTATCCACAAAGGGCCTTAAGTTCTAAACTAGTCTACTAAGTTAAAGGGGGATGATTGTGTTAAAATAAATTTAAAACAAATGTTGACTTCTTCAGTACTCTTAGAACAAATGAAATATCATACATAAATCAAAATTAACTTTTTTTTAGAGCAACCCTTTGTATTAGAATACAATAATAATAATTATTATTTACATTATCCATTACCTGTAGATTATTCTCTCAATTAATTGATTAGCTGTTTGGTCTGTAAAGGAACCAGAAAATATTCACATTTAAGAAACTGCAATCAGAGAATTTCTGGATTTTTTTTTTCCATTAAAAAAAAAAACACAAAGCTATTTATAGATTATCAAAATCGTTCGCAGTTAGTTTTCTGTTCATCGACTTATCGATTAATATACTTATCATTTAGACTGTAAAATAAAGTATGCATTTTCAAAAAATAAAAGTTGAAAAAAATGTTCAGGGGAAAGTTTATCTAGTTTAAGAGTTGTGTAATTGAAGGTTTCCCAAAAAAGATTTTGTTGTTTTACTGAAGTCATTATACATAACAGTTTAAATATACTCAGATCGAGAGACAGCAGTGAAAGGCAGCATGGTGAGACATGATACTCTAATAGATGTAAATGGTAGACAAAGCACTGGCTGCAGTTGCTGCGTGGCTGTGAACACGTAGCTCCAAAGCTGTGCCTCCCCATGTGATTACACTTTATTTATTCTATCCGCCTGCTACTTAACAAATGGACTTCGTTCACATTACCTAGTTCCCCTTTTGCTCTCGTGGCATATGACGGTATTGGAGCTGTTTTAAGTCCTGTCCTTTTTCATCAATGCCAATTTATCCGATAGTAAACTGACCTGACTGCTGCTTTTGGCCTTGAGACTTTGCTTATCTCTGCCCTACCCACTTTTCAGTTTTTTTTATGAGGTATTTGGTTTGAATGAAACTCTGAGTGTGTAACTGTTTGTGTGTGTTTCTAGTCCAACCCTTCTTCTGACTCGTGTGTGTGTGTGTGTGTGTGTGTGTCTTGTGACCAGTGGCTCTGATACCCACCTTCTGGTATCATATAACAATGGCCTGCCTCACACAGTCCACCCCCCCTGTGCTCCTGCCCAGAACTCATGAGGCACACAAAGGTGCTCTCTCCCACCCTTTTCCTGATAAGGAGGCATATGGATATGTCACACAATAACCGTCCTGTGACTGTGCCCGTTCTTTCGTCCTCTCAGCGTGAGCACAGTCACATCCGTACAGTACTTCCTTTTACACCTGTGACCAACCCGGGTTGCACCTTGTAACACAACAACAGTATCAGATAAGAGCTGTGGATTTTAGTAAGACCTGCTTGTTACCGAAACGAGGACACACTCCACCGGAGACAGTAAAAGGCGAATGTGCTGTAAAAACGTGGAATTAGAATTAGATCTGCAAATCTCATTCATTTATTTGTAACCCGGCTGATGGACCTGATGTGTCTGATCCAGTTATGATTATAGAGGATTTACTTAAGCCTATTAAGGATGCCATTCCTTGATAATTTGGCCAATATGTTGGGGTATTTCAGCAAAAGCATTTTCTCCAGTCACTCCATTCACTCCTCTTATTGCATCTGCCCCTCTTTCTCTCTTTCTTTCTCTCTTTCTTTCTCTCTTTCTTTCTCTCTCTCTCTCCCACCCCTTTTGCTCTTAGCCTCATGCTCACGAATGTTTCCTTATATGGCTACAAGCCCTCTGCTCTCAGAGAATGACATAAAGAATGATGAACTGAATGAGGCACAAATTGTCAAGCGGTAGCACCGTTGCAGAGCTAACCAGGTCAAGATCTTGGCATGACATTTTTGTTATTTGTTGAACCTCGTCTACCACAGCATTGTCCCAGTTTTTCTGCCTCTCCTGTAATCTATCCATCTTTCCCTCCTTTCTTCTGAGCCTCTTTCTGCTCTGCGTCATAGCTGGTCATGTGACCCCCTCCCATCTGCGCACTGTGGTGGCATCACTGAGTTACATTATTATTCATACCAAATCGTTGCAAGTGGATCTAGTGAGTTGAATGTCTCATGCTGCCTCTTTGTGTCTCTTTTTCTACTGATCAAAGTAAGCTCCTGCTGCAATATGAGAATCCAAAAGGAGATTATTTATAGAAAACACTAAGCATAAGCCAAATGCACAGGGTCAACTAATGCTAATCAAAATTAAAGAAGTCCTAGATGTCTCTATCAGCATTAATAATTCCTGCTTGAGTCTTATCGTCTTATCGTCTTCTTCCCTTTTCCATTTGATAATCCTTTATCTGTCTGCTGACGACGCCGTTTTTCCAAGTTCAAGGACAAGAGTGTACTTGCCAAAAATGTCCAAACACTTGTGGAATGGATGACAATGTGGTTGTCTCCCACATAGACTTTCAATGCGTCTCTTATCTTTTGTCCTCCCAAGCTTTTTGCCTCTTTTGCCCTTTATTTCTTCCTCCTACTTGAATTGTCGTTGTTGTGTCAAGGGCTTGATTACAAAGAGAGCACGTTGGTGTCTGTGCAGCTTGTGTCCTTCAAAATTTTAAACACTGTCTGATACGACAGATTTTCTGTCTCTTCAAATTTTACTACCATAACTTGACCTTAAAGAGCCGCACATATTTGAAGAGCCCGATTCTAATAGTTCAGCAACAACAATACAAAACCCACACAAGTCATTGTATGAATAGTATGAACAGCTTAATCTAATGTTAATGATATGATTATCTGAACGCTTGAAGATGTTGATGATTAGCATGGATAATTTTCTATGAATTTGCACATCTGTTTCTACTGCTGTATCTCTCTCCGCATCTTTCCTTTAATTGTTCATGTTTATGTACGTATGTAAAGAGTAATAGACAAAGTGGTGTGTATTAAAAACAAAATGAAAGTCATATATCTAATGCATATATCCATTCATATCATGAAATATAAAATCAGAGTAAACAGTACATTCTTATATTTAACGTAACCATGCCGGTGCTTTAATTTTCTGTATTGGCCAATCACTTCCTCCCAGTGTTTCTACCTGCCTGATACTTCAAATATAATGTGGTGAATATGTGTGTTGGGTGTTGCAGGGGTTTTCCTGATCCCTTACTTGCTGATAGTCTTCATCGGAGGCATCCCAGTCTTCTTCCTGGAGATTGCACTGGGCCAGTTCATGAAGCAGGGAGGGGTCTCTGCCTGGAACATCGCACCCCTCTTTAAAGGTACCCATCTCTGTGTGTGTTAGTGTGTGTTCTCTTAAGTAGATATTTACTTTCACTTTTAAGTTTGCAAGTTACTTCTCCACACACCTCTCGCTCTCTTGTCAGGTCTCGGCCTGGCCTCAATGGTGATAGTGTTCTTCTGTAACACCTACTACATCATGATCCTGGTGTGGGGCCTCTACTTTCTCTTCCACTCTTTCACTAACCCGCTGCCTTGGGCCACCTGCGGACACCCCTGGAACACCCCCAACTGTACACAGGACTTCCGACGCACCTGCCATAACCGCAGCGGTGCCCAGCCTGCCCTGCCGTCATCTGCTGCCACCCCCTCTAACCTCCTCTCCTCCTCGTCTCCGCTGAACCTGTCCTCAGCCCAGCTCCTCCTCAACAGCAGCTGCATCGAGGCTGAGGGCATGCGCTCCCCAGTCATCGAGTTCTGGGAGTATGTTAAACCTCTGAATTTAGCAGTGTCGGCAAGCTTTCAAATACATTTTATTATCTAAATTCTAAGTCCTAAAAACTTGAATACACTAATTTTCCGCCAAATTCAATTTGAGTGGTTTTAACAATGTGTTGTGTGGTGGCTGTGTACCCAGTTTTTCCAGTCACACTGACCTTTATTTTTTATCATTCTGATGTTGTGGTGTTTTTGTCAGTTACAAACTTTATCTTATATTTAAATCTTCTGGTATTTATGAGCTCTATAAAAGCCTAATTTGACCAGCAAAACTTAGTTCAAGTAACAATGATAGTGTCGAAGGTATTTACTTTGTTTTTGAATATGCATTTGTTTTGTTTTTTTTAAATAATCAGTTTTTTGTTTCTAATAACCACACTTCTCTGTTCCTCCTTCTAGACGTAAAGTGCTTCGCCTGTCTGGAGGGCTGCATGAGCCTGGTGAAATAAGCTATGAGATGGTGCTGTGTCTCATAGTCACTTGGATCATCGTTTACTTCTGCATGTGGAAAGGAGTTAAATCTACTGGCAAGGTAAAGTATTGCTTGCCTGTACAATTCTTAATACATAATGTCACGGTTGGGGTTTATGATATTTATAACTTCATGCTATACTGTGCACAAAACGTTACTTGTCACTGTCTGGGTTCATGGAGTGCAGACTAATATTTGCATGGCTTCATGTGAAGGTTTAAATAATTGCAGCGTTTTGCCCTTTGATCCAAAATCAGCTTTAGTATAGCGAGAGGATCAGTGTCTAGACTGAAACCCATATAACACAAATATAAGCACATATGCTTATTTGAATTTCTGCTCATTTCTGTAGTTGTTTTCAGTCAGGTTATAATCTTCCACTGATCCCTAGATCTTTAATATGTTAAATTGCACCTACACATTGTTCAGATGAAATTCTATTTAGCAGCGGAAAAAAAAAACATGCCCACTCCTCATTCTTTTATATCTGTGTGCTCTGAGTCATTGGCATAATGAACACTACACATCCTTATTTTTTAGCATGTGGCGATGTCTGTGTTTGCACACTCGTGTCTCCAGAGTGGCCAAAGCTCATAGAGCGAGGGAAAAATAATGAAAGAGCTTGAGCCAGCCAGCTGTAAGCCGATTAGTAACTTTCCACCATGTAGATGTTTGAAAGCTGGAAAGGGGCTTTTCTGCCCATGTTCACCCTAGATCAAGGCAAATATGTGCTTTCTCACTACTTTGCTCTTACCACACTGATTTAGCTGGGACTTGATGCTTTTACTAGGTAGCAGGGGGTGGCTTTCTCAGCACAACTTGACAAAGACTACCTTCTCAAAAGGTCTGCCAAAAACCCCTGCTATTGCAGGAGGTTTACAAATTGTCTGGCTTTCCATTTACAGGCTACCTTTTCTTCCAAGTTACATGACAGGCCCCATTACACATCTACTACAGGAAGGACCTAATGGGCTTCTACTTATGACTTGAGTATTTGCAAAGCAGGTAATTGCTTAATCAAAGTGATAAAAACATACTTGGGTACAATTACATTTTGACCATAGCTGATGAACCATGTTGATAAGCACTAAAACTTTCCAGCTAGCCTGTTAATTCATCATATAACCACATCTTTTTATGTACTTACTTCTATGTAATGTGAGGGGTTTAAGTGTTTACTGTGGAATTTTCTACTTTCACTTAATGCAAGTTAATACATAGCACTCAAACTTCACAACCCCAGCCAAAGTATATGCTACAAATTGGTCGAACAGTATCTTGAAATATACTTCACTGCTCTCTTTTTTTCATCTCTGTAGGTTGTGTACTTCACAGCTCTGTTCCCCTACCTGGTTCTGGTTGTGCTTCTGGCCCACGGAGTTACTCTGCCTGGAGCATTGGATGGCATTGTTTACTACCTAAAACCAGACTGGTCCAAACTTGGAGAAGCACAGGTTTTAACTTTTGCATTAGCTTGCCTTTGGGCGTCATATTTTTCGGCTGCAGCTTAGTGACGAGGAAATAGGACAGATTTGTACATCAGTATTTAAGAGACATAGGTCAAAAGTTTGTAAAACATGACTCACACATTTCTCTCTATAATAGGTGTGGATTGATGCCGGCACTCAGATTTTTTTCTCCTACGCCATCGGACTTGGTGCCCTGACTGCGCTGGGCAGCTACAACCGCTTCCATAACAACTGTTACCAGTGAGTTTGTACACACAACATAAAATTAGACACCACTGTCGCTGGAAGGAGGCCAACATCAACACAAAGTCCCAGCCTGACTCTGCATACTGTTGCATGTGACTGTGGACTCAAGCAGCATCTAATAAACCAGAAAAAAACATATATGTCCATGACAAATAGGCTTCACTACACACATTCACAGAAGAAGCGCAACCTAAGTCTGCCCTTTCCAACGATCACATGAAGTACAAAGATGAGTTTCTTTTCTCCTTAAAGAAACATACTGAACTTTGAATTCCTTATTTTAAGGCCTGTGCTGTTCTCTGGACACAAAATTAGCCGTGAGACTTAAATGCACTTCATGTGCTCACAGGAACTGCGATCGAAGGTCCAGAGACTTCCGAGCAGACTCCTCTCATTTAAAGTATTTTCCATCCCTCATCAAAATAGAAATTAATAGGATGCTAGGAAGGAATCCTGATCTCATAAATATGTAACAGCTCAATTTCATTTTCAAGCAAATTCTTTTTGTATTTTGAAAGGCTGTAGAAAAGAACTGGTACAATAAAAAGTCAGTTGTTGAAGACTGGAGTGCAGACCTTAGTTGTCTGTTTCAAGAACAGTTGTTTTTGCTGCTGGTTGATGAGCTTCCATGTGTTGAGCATAAACAGACAGATATTTAAACCTGTTGGGAAACTTATGAAGTATTTAGATCTCTCACAGTAAGAAGGATTTTCTTTTGGTAAATCTCGCATATTTGCAATACCCATAATAGGAGGTGCCTCATGAATATCCTGCCATCTGACATTTTCTCTCCCTTGACCTTAATTGGAAGTTGAAAGATGTGTTCACATCCTGAGGTATGTCAGCTCTGTTTCTCATACACACTGGAGCAGGCCAGGAAATATATGGCAAGATCTTTGTATCAACTGTACTTAGATGTTAATGTACAGAATATTTAGGGCTCATGTTATGGGTCAGATCACTTGCTTTAAAGTCGCATATCTTGATTTCTGGCTTTTTATTTTTAGCCATGTTAGCTTAGTATGTTAGCTCACAGTATCAGTCTGTCCATCTGTTGGTCCAGAGAGAAATATCTAAATATCTTAAACCACTTGACAAATAGCCATTAAAGTTGACACATTAGCAGCCTTCATTTGCCTACGAGGTGGGTCTAGTTTTGCAAGCTTACTAGACCCACCTAGTGGTAAATCTAGCAACTATTTTGGCAAAGTTTTACACCCTTCCTTAAGTAGAGTCACTAATATTTTTAGTGAGTTATCTTGTGGCTGTGGCTCTTTTAACTGAGCTCCAGTCTCTCCAGAAATATTATGTCTTTGTTGGCTTGATCCAATGACAAATGGGTTAACGGCCCACATTCTCAGATAGTTCTTCCTCTGAGGCATTCATGGGGTTACATCTTGTTTATACAAATAATTAAAAACTAAATTTTAGGAGGAAGTTGATATCCTCCCTGTTTTCTCACCTCGACACACCTGGCCAATCAGTGAGTAGAAACGGGGACCTGTCAGATTGTTAGTCTGTTAAAATTACTCTTGATTTGTGACAGAGAAATGCCTGATTAAAATTTGATGAGAGAGGAAGGAGGGGGTTCAAAAGGAATTTGACTGTCCAACATGCAGTTCAGACAGACCATAAGTGTGTATGGGAGGGCAGCAATCTATTCAGTCGACCAATCAGCAGCCAGAGAGAAGAGTGAACAAGTTGTAAATGAGCCTCACTAATGACCAATCACTTTCCCTATTGTTTGACCGGCTAACTACTTCTAGTTTTTTTTGTTTTTTGTTTTTTTTTAATCCCGACTGTTTACAATTTATTACTTCTCAAAGTACTCAGAGTTTATATATAATATTTTCGTGATATTTCCGCTGTCGATACAACAACCAACATATAAAGTTTCTGAAATAAGGTAGTTATAGTTAGATGATTGAAATTTAGTAAATGCCAATGAAAATTAATAATCGCCAATGATCAAGTAGTTGGAGTCAGTTGTATTTAGATTTACTAGTTTAACCGTCACCAGCTTTGTTACCTGGTGTGAGATGAGAATTATAGGCTCAAAGGGCTGCGAGTATGATCATAGAATTATATTCTTCTTGAATGATTATGGTCGTAGTAGAGACTGCTTTCTTAACACTAACTCTTTCTTGCTTTGATTATTTCCATCTATACCAATTCCTCTTGAGTATTGCTTCAGACTGATAGTGCCTGTTTACAGATGACTGAGTGGAGGTTGCTGTTGAATGCAGCTGTGAAACGGTGTTATAATAACCATCGTTATGCAACTGTTGTTTATACATTCTTCATATCAGACAAGGTTCTTGGATAGTGTTGCCAAGTAGACTTGTCTTGTCAACATAAACAGGAGGTCAATCCTATCTATGTAGTAAGACAACAGGGATTTTGTTGAATTCATACTTAAACAAGTATTTAATCTCCAACATTATTGATGGATTTATTCATACAGTATTACTAATATACTGCATATACGTAGCAATGTTTTCGAAAGGAGTTTTTCTTTCATTCTTTTTTCCAGACAGACTTTCTATTGGCTGATCTCTACCTGCCAACTACACAGACAACAGCAGCTTTCAGACAAATTGCTATCGATCCCCTATTTACCATCCAGGCCCATCATCTCTATGCCGATGTTTGCCTTGAGTATGTTACATGAGCCTCATGTTGCAACATATCTAATGCATCTTTGTCTCACAATGTCTTTCTCTCTGTTCTGTTTCCCCTCTTTGTCTATTCGTCTGTGTGTCTCTCTGTATTTTCTCTGCAGGGATGCGTTTGTGCTGGCTCTCATTAACAGTGGGACGAGTTTCTTTGCAGGCTTTGTCGTGTTCTCTGTGCTGGGTTTCATGGCTGCAGAGCAAGGAGTGGACATCAGTAAAGTAGCCGAGAGCGGTAAGAATACAGTTCCCCAACTAAAATCCAGTGTAATGAGCTAAGTATTGACAGCGAGCGGCATGTGCCTCCTGATACTTCTGACTCTATTGCTTAATGTGCAGGTCCGGGCCTGGCCTTTATAGCCTACCCCAAGGCCGTGACTCTGATGCCTCTGGCGCCGCTCTGGGCAGCACTTTTCTTCTTTATGTTGCTTATACTGGGCCTGGACAGTCAGGTAATACTGAAAGCGCAAAATTTAGCTCTAGAGTTCCGTGTCATTTTGAATGTGTAGCACACTTTTGTAAAATACACAGCTAATCTACATTCCTTTCTCTTTTTCTGTCTCATTTCCTCTCACACAAGGGAGACACACACAGTACAAACACATTACTTCCAGTTTTAGCATTGCATTTCTTAACAGCCTGTTTGTTGTGTGTCTGTTTGAGCCAGTGCCTACATGCATTGTTTTACAGCCCAGGGATTTGTCAATGAGCTTCTGTCTGATTCACACAGAGAGCGTCTGTCTGCTCTCTAATCCATTCATTCCCTCTCTCATTTCTTCGCCATCCCATCCATCCATCCATCTTTCTTTTTTTTTTTCCTCAACAGCCACATTGCCTATGAATATGCTACCATTTCTATGAAATGATGTAAAAATATCTGGGCAGCTGTTATCCTCTCAACTCATTCTGAAGGCAGAAATATGTTTCTGCACAGAAACACATAAACATCCTTTCATGGGGGGACTGAGGAGGGGTTTTGGCCACCATGCTCACCAGCAAAGTCTCAGTTACATGTCAGGCCGATATACTGTTGCAACAAACACTTATTGTTTGAGAGGGAAGGTTATTGAATCATTGTGGGGTTGATCCAGCAGTCAACCCTGTACTGAACTAAATCTATGTGTAACTCTTAACCATTTATTTCGATTTTTCGGTTTCTATACTGATTTCTTAGATATTTTCGTTTGGTCATAGAGTATACACATCGATGTTATAATATGACTATGCTAATATTTGTGTCCAACACCCATGTATGTTCACCCCCTCGACCTTTGTGCCCCCTTGTCTCTTGAACTCTCATTCACCTTTCCCGCTATATTGTTCTCTCTCTTTTCCAGTTTGTGGGGGTAGAGGGTTTGATAACAGGAATCATGGACATGCTGCCCCCTAAATCTGCCGTGGGCTCCCTGCGACGAGAGGTGGTGGCTGCCATCTGCTGCATCATCTGCTTCCTCATTGACATGTCCATGGTCACAGAGGTACACTGAGGAATTTCAGTTTTTGACATCATTTTTTCAGAATTAGGTGGGCAGCAGTTATTTTTAGATCACAACACAACAACTTTGTAGGCTGACTATAACCAAAGGGATTCAAATATTTGTTAGTTTAAAGTAGTAGGATTTGATATTAAATGCTCTAACAGTAAACCATCTCAGAGTTGAACTGGGAGGAAAAGCTAAACAGCAGAGATGAGGGTGGAAACCGGTCACACATAAAGTATTAACGGGATGGTGTTGACGTTGACGCTCTCACTGTGTCTGTCAGGGAGGGATGTATGTCTTCCAGCTGTTTGACTACTACTCTGCCAGTGGCATCACTCTGCTGTGGCAGGCCTTCTGGGAGTGCGTGGTGATTGCATGGGTCTATGGTAAGACAATACCGCACATTTAGAGGAACAAACAATACAAAACTGTGCAATTCAGTGCATTGACTCAGCATCCTTATCTCACCCCCGTCAGGCGCAGACCGTTTCATGGACGACGTGGCTCGTATGATCGGCTATCAGCCCCTACCCTACATGAAGTGGTGCTGGTCCTACATCACACCTTTTGTCTGCGTGGTATGTGCGACTCTGGGTGTTTTTAAGTAAGCTTTACCTGTCATTTGCAAACTGCTGATAATTCTGTGTGTGCATAGGGAGTGTTCCTGTTCCACGTGGTGAACTACAAGCCCTTGAAGTACAACACAGTGTACACATACCCCTTGTGGGGTGAAGTACTTGGCTGGGCGCTGGCCCTGTCCTCTATGCTCTGTATCCCTCTCACTGTTCTCTACAAACTCCTGCGCTGCAAAGGATCTTTGCGGGAGGTCAGTACACCGGGGTGCAGGCATGTGTGTTCATATGTATTCTCCTGTGCGTGGCTTTGTTTGTAATTGTTGATAAATCAGTAGGAATGTCTCTCCTTGGATATTGCCCTCCCTCTCCTACCCGTTATTTGGTTACCGTTACTCATTAGCAAGGGCTCTTTAGAGAAAGATGAAGTGTCTGTCTAATAAACAGCCGATCGTGTTCTTGTTTGTTTCTGTAGCGGTGGCAACACCTAACCACCCCGGTTTGGGGCAGACATCACCTGGAGTACCTGGCCCCAGAGAGCGAGGCCAAACTGCTGCCCCCTGCAGGAACCAAGAGCACGCTACTTTTTGAGAGTGTCATCTGATGAGCTGAGCTCTACAGGACCCGCAGCCAAGGTCATCTTTGACATCAGCAAACACATACACAAAACACACACACACACTATACTGGCCTGGTCAGAAAAATTCAGATTAGTCAGAGTTTTAAAGCTATGAAAAATCCCTTGACAAATGGACCAAAGATTAGATTGGAGAAGAACTTAAAAACACACCTGCACCCATACAGTCATCACAGGCTGATGTACCCTCCGCTCTGTTTTCTGACTCTACCTCGCTGGCTCTCCCCTCTCTTCCCCCCTCCCCCCTGCCTTTGTGCTGTCCCGTCCTGTCTCGTTCTGTGAAGTGTGACGTGTCTGGTGTAGTTGCAATATCCTCCCTATTCCGCACCTTTGTGTTACGGTTTCAACAGCCTCATCTGTCCCAAGCCATCATACCGTTTAGTTGTGAATGAGCAGAAACTTAAAAGATACTGGCAAAACTTTTGAAATGAAAGACCTCATATCTGCTTTGGATATGCCATGGTCTGAGTGTGTTTGTGTCTAGATGCACGTACATGTGTTGGTACGTGTGTGTGGGCGTGCGCATGTGTCTGTAAGAAGGAGTGTGTGTTGGACTGTGTTCACATACATGTGACATTGCCTTTGGCCATTGTATCCTGCCAACTGTCATCTCTGAATTAACTGTACAAAAATAACTTCCATTTGTAAAAAAAAAAAAAAAAGAAAAAAAAAAAGGAATCATAAAGAGACGATACATCACCACTTTCATCTGTGTATTATGAACTAACTTGACTGTCCATTGTATTGTAGGGTCTGTGAATCAGTGTTAATATTTGGAGGGGGTGACGATCATTATTTCCACACTAAGAGAAGTAGAGAAACTTCCGACTGAACTGTGTAACGAGCAGGAGACTGGGTTGTGGGGAGGGGAAAGAGACTTGTTGCGATGTCAGGAGAGAAGCAATAAATGACCAGTTAAAGATGGATGTAATGTGTTTTTATGGGTATTTATTTACATGGACTCATTTTTGTAATCATGAAAACATACAATGGAGGTACAGAAAGTATTCTGGTTCAATCACATTAAATATGTTACACTTTTACATCTGTATAAAAAAAAAAAAAAAAAAAAAAAAAAAAAAAAAAAATAGTAATAATTCCAAGAGACATTTGACACACAATTCAGCCATATGAAGCTTCTAACTGGCAAGTAAGTAATCAGTCAATGAAAACAGTGAGCAACAAGCTCTATAATTCAGAACACTTGCCATCAGTTTACATTGTAGCGGTTAATCCAATAAACAACACGTATCCCTGACATTTATCAGTGTTTTCTGCAGGTTGATTATTTATTTGTGGTGGTTCACCCTCGTGGCAGGAAGTCCTGACATCCTACTGATGTGCACTCCTGAGCTAATGTTTGATCAGGAAACTGTTCATAAGTTGGAACATACTAAACGTGATTTCAAACCCATTTCCAACAAACACTCTTAAAAGTAAAAAGTAAATAAAAATGTAAAAGAATTATGGCTGTGGGCAGTTATCTTTGGTTGGGCCATCCAGTTCAATACATGGAAAACAGAGCGTATTATTAAACCGTGTTTAGCTTCAATAACAGATGACACAATCCCGAAAATAGAAGGGAGCTCAAATGTCAGAGGAGTCAGACATGTGAATCCTGACTATAAATACACCCATGTTTTTTTTTTGTTGTTGTTGTTGTTTTTTTTAAAGCTGATGCTCTTTTAAATTGGAGCAAATTTGGAGCAAATGAGGTGTAATGTAAAAAATTTAAAAAACAATGTCAATGGCACAATCATATCGGTGACAAATACTGTATTTACTTATCATTGATTCATTTCATTGATTAATTATGGGAGACATTTGGCTTTCCTCCTCTTTAAGAGTACAGACTGACAGACACACACATGCACGCACGCACACATCGGGGACTGTGTTCACAACAGCACCTCTCACATATGACTTTCCCCTCGCAGGCAACCTTTCACTCCCTCAGTACTCTCTCACACAGACTATAAATACAGACTCCTATTAGTCCAGTGTTACATTCTCCCACTCAACCCCCGCCCCACCGCTGTCTCACACACACACACACACACACACACACACACACACACACCACAGAGCAAGAGAGCTGCAATGACGTATTGCTGGCTATCTCATTAGACGATATCATAAAAAGCCCGTAGCCATAGTAACGGCTCCCAGTATTTCCATGGCAACCGGCCGCCATGTCAAGGTGGTGCATTTTCTTCCACTGGAAGGGGAGGAGACAATGGCGACCAATAGTGAGCAATGAAACTGCCTGCAACCTAACAGCAGGAGGGGGGGAGGAGGAGGAGGAAGAGGAAGAGGAATCTCGCGAGAGTTGAAACAATCTGACCCCTGCTGGTCACATCTTGATGTCGCAGTAAACATCCTGAAAAAAATTGTGAACATTTCAAGGCTGAGAGTTTTGAAAATTTGAGAATATATTACAGCAATGATGAGTGATAAGATGAGAGATCTCAAGAGTGTAATGAATACTGATGTCGACTCACAAGCATCAAGTCTGTCTGCCCCAGTTTCTTGAGAATATGAAGCACTGCATCATGAACTGTGAAAAACAGCCTGCTCTTTGGGATGGACTCTGAGAAGAAATCCGCCATTTCCAGCTGCTCCACGACACAGGCTAATATTTGACCACACAAACAGACAGAAAAACATGCATGACAATGAGAGACCATTAATGCATTAGAGGGAAAGTGTTTCGTGATTATATAAATAAATATTTATGTTCGACTGAGACCTTGATGGATTAATTATCAAAAGCTTTAGGGACTTGAATCTGCATTAAGGACATTAACTTTGCCTTTGTTCTGTCTGCTGTGTCCCTCACCTTGGCAGCCAGCTAAATAGACGTGCACATCAATCTCTCCAAAGTCCCTGAAAATCTGAAAGAAAAAGCATCATTTTATTGCAGCATTTACTCTTCAAATAATTACAGATGAACATGCATGCCCTCTGTTGTCACTTATTTGATATGTGATGATTCAATTATTCATTTGGACACAGACAGGTCCTGGCACACATACATTTTTAAGTGTCTTTATAGTGACTGTGTCCACAAAGCTGGTTGTGGAAACGTCCAGGATGATGGTGTGCGTGCCTGATGCGCAGGCCTTTCCTTTCTCTTCATCGCTGTGGTGCGAAGCTTGGGTGATGCTGTCATCACCGTGGCAACCTGTGTCTGAGTCCGAGTCTGACAAGGTTGTGTCATAATGGTAAGCCAAGTTTACTTGGCCTTTACTGGGGCCGTTTGGAGCCGTTTCTATCACGCTTAAGGCTACACCGCTCCCCTGACTGTGTCCCTTCGTTCCTGCAGGGACTTTCCTCCTGTTCATCTCAGACTCCTTCAAAGAGAATGATCCATTAGACAGGATGGAAAAGTAAAAACAACTATGAGAAACCTGCAAGTTGAAATTCATAACTGATTGGTATTATTCCAGAAGAATCAGTGGAACCTAAACCACGTTTAGTACTTGTTTCTTGGCCTCCTTGGTGGCTTTCTTTTTCTCTTTCTCTTCTTTACGCTTCTGCTTTGCATGTCGTTTCTTCTTTGCCGTCAGCAGCTTCCCGATTTCAATTCCACTCTGCACAAAAAGCCAAGCATAGCATTAAAGAGAGAGGGGAGAAAGTGAGACGAGTGGGAGAGATAATGAAAGCAATTAAGGTTGCTGTAGACGGCGGACAGTGATTACATCTTGTAACCAAATGCGCACACAGCCTCCTCACACACACACACACACACACACACACACAGATATTCATAGACACATATACACACCTTCTCTTGCAGGACCTCTAAGTACATCTCAGCATTCGTGTAGTAGATAGTTGTAGATGAACGGAAGATTTTAATTCCTGGAATCTCTTTAGCCTGCGGGGACGAATCGGGAAGTAGAGGACTTCAGAAAGTTACACCCTGTTCTTCTCTCATTTGCTCTTTCTGCCTCCCCCCAAGTATCATTTGACTAAATGGAGCTCTTCTGCCACTTAATGATTGAAAGTAGATGTAACTCTATCTACAGAGTGCTCCTCTAAAAGGGTCTGTTGGACCAAATTGCAGGTCAAAATGCATATTTCCTCTTTTACACTTAGCATTTAAAAATGGTAGTTTTTTTTTTTTTTTTTGCCCAGTTATTGAGATTTCTGTCACCACATGATAGATGTGAATTTGTTTGCGGTACTCATAAAACAATCCCGTCTCATAAGTGAGACCGGGAGTCTACAGCCACATTGGCAGCTCTGTGAAGCTGTGGTTAACATAAGCATGGCTAAATTGGCTGTCATGTTCACTACATTATTAACAGGTTGATGTTTAGCTGATGTGCTAAGGTTTAACATGTTTACCATCTTAGTTTAGTGTATTAGCGTACTTTTAACGTTCTGTGAATGAATACGAGTCTTTTCAGTATTCTTACCTGTCTGTAGGTGTCTGTGTCCAGATACAGGTCCGTGCCTGGGACGTTGCCCAAGATAGAGTAGCGAGGTCTGAAAAGTATAAAAAATTTCATTATTACAGTGATAACTAACCTGCAGTTCTGTGAAAAACTCATTAAAGTCCTTCATCATGTTTGCACATACATCAGTAAATAATAATAATAAGGGGTGTGTCCTTACACTTGTGTTCTGAAGATGAAGGTGAGCATGGAAAAGCCAATGGCGACAGCCAGACCCATGTCCAGGTTGAGCAGGATGGTGCTTATGAATGTTACCAGCCACACCAGCTAGAGGGCAGCGTGAACACTGACAGTCAGTGGGGTCAGCAGTGCAATAAGATGCAGGCAGTATTCAACACAGTATTCAACTGAGCAGAATGAATGTCAAAGAGGATGAAGTCTCACCAGATCAACCTTGTTGGTCCTCCACAGCGTAGGTACATCCATGAACTGCTTAAACATTCCTTTCAAATTCACAAACACGATTGTGGACAGGACAGCCTGAGGAACAAATACAGATAAATTCCCACATACCTGCAGCCAGGAGAGATGTTGATTCTTAGTGAGACGTTATACAAGAAGCAGAGTGTTACCTTGGGGAGATCTTCAAAGAGAGCACCTATTTTCAAAACTGTGATCAGCACAATGATGGAGGAAATAACTCCCGCAACCTGACAAAACACAGACAGAGAAAAACACACTTACTGCACAATAAATGGTCTCAAGACAAACATAAGCTACACTGCTTTGCAAATGTTTTAGGGAAGTCAGAGGCTACGATTTTGATCCATCATGTAATACCATCAGGGAGGCGTCTGATTGGTCCCTAAATCCATAGAAGAACTGAAGTCCTCTAAGATGCAGGGAACAACCTGCCTGCTAACTGTTTAATTGGTGCTTTTTAAAAAGGAAATGGTGGCCACACCACATATTGATTTGATTCAGGTTTATCTCTGCACTTTGGAGGTAATTGATAAATTAAAAACTATTAATGACATTATTTTTGAAAATATTCTCACTTTACTTTTGGGACCTGAAACCTTTGACTAGCACTATGTTTGTGCTGCTGAATCACATATGTTTTTACCTGTGTCTTGCCCCCTGTGCTCTCCTGAACAAGACTGCGAGACAAGGAAGAAGTCACAGAGTAACACTGAAAAAACCCGCCGACAGTGTTACTAAGACCCAGGGCAACCAGCTCCTGGAAAACAGAACCAACAAGACAGACGGAATATTTTAGTTAAACATACACATGTTGGCAAAAAAAAACAAACAAGATCTTTCATCCAATTAATGACCTTTGATGTGCATGTGATCATGCCCTCCGTCGGCATTTGTCTGGAGTCTGTTGCTTTTGGGTCAGTTAACATGAATGTTCATTAACTTTAGAGCCAGGTCAACGCATCATTGCCACGCTGAGAACAGCGGCCAGCTTATTTAAGACACTTGATTGCATAAAGCTTGTTGGGCATTAATGATTTAGCAGGCCGGCTCTTAGAGGGACTAAATGCTCCCAACCCGACTCTCTGCAGAGCAGAATGATCCCAATCACATGCCTCCGCAAGTGAGAGTGTGTGAACAAGTCTTTGTGTTACAGACAATGGTAAGAGGTTTTTAGAAATACATCTCTAAATGTGCGTGTAAAAAAAAAAAAGGCTCTTTCTTTGTGTGCAACTATTTTCAGAGAAACATTCATCATTTTTCCAGTAAACTGATGACATAACCTGATTTACCAGCAAAGGGTAGACAGTGAAGGTCAATCCAGGCCAATTTGCATTAAGGAGGAACCGATCAGAAGACCATGAATAAGCACATACTCTTCTGTACCTGGGATCCCATGTATCACCACATACAACTTGTATCTTTATTTTAATCAAACTGATGGAAAAATAATGAACTCATCATACTTGTCAAATGTTTGTCTATCTGTTGCACAACATGTTCCTATTGTCTCAGAAAAGATGTACTCATTTATCCGTTGCACAACATGGTTCTATAGTCTCAGTTACAACGTCCCTGTATCTTTGTCTTGTGACCTACGACCTCACTCAGTACTATCTACAAAACCGGACATGCAAGAGGAAGTGGGGGTGACTGTCAACTGATTGTTACACTGTATAAAAGCTGAACTACGGGGGAAGGACTTTGAGCAATGCTGGACACCTTTCTTTGAGTGCACATGTATTTGCTCCTTCTTGCAAGAATACATGTCCGATATGTTTGATTTTGAATAAAGCCTCTGAGTAATTTTTCTAACACAAACATTTAATCACATCATTTATTCTTGTCAGATGTATAACAGCTAACTTGAGTCAAATCTTGATTGATATGTTGCAAATAAATTGCAAAATTTGTCACATTATGTCAAGCACAGGGAGAAGTTTGAGGGATTATACAGTAGTATTTGGAAATTGACCTGCATAATTACTGGTTCAATTGCATGTTTGGCCAACAAGTTATTCTTGTATTTGCAGTCAATGCGAGGTTTAATTCAAGAGTAATGTCTAATATTAGGCCAAAGTTTTACTGCCTCCTGTTAGCAGTGAGTCAGTCATGTAGACAGGGGCTACAAGTATAACTCTATCAGCTCTTTATGAGTACCACATTGAGTTTGTGTGTTGTGTTTTCTTCACCTGATTGCTGTCCACCTTGTAGCCATGTTTGAGGGCAAATGTTTTGCCCAAAGAAATGTTGATGGCAAAGCCCACAATGGCCACAGCAAAAGCATCACCGATAACCTTTGAGAACAAAGAGGCATCTGGAGCACGAGGGGCCTTGAGCCTGGAGCCAGAGAGAAGGATGAATGGTTGAGGTTTGTGTTTTCCAGGACACACATGGCCCTTTTTAATAATGTGGAAATGTGGCACACCCAAAAATTTGACCACATTTATGTTAATTTATGATTTAATTTGTGATTGTTAATTTTTGGCAACTTAATATGTACAACGTGAGCTTAGGAATTCATAATTACAGAATGTAATTTAAACACATGGACTGTACAGATCGAGGGACAGTAAAGAATTGCAGCTCCTCAGGAGGAACTGTTGACACCGGAGCAGTTGCGCGCAGGTTGTTTTTAGGGTGTGACTCCCGCTCACTCCTCAGATGCAATCTGGGAAGAAGAACTGAATGCTTCGTGTCTTCATTGTTGCTGAACTTTACCTGTGTCCTACAGGATATTCATTTTTGTTGCTGTGGTACCATTCCTCAGACCCGTAACAGAAACACGCCGAACATTCAACCTTTGCTTGTACCAAAAATGTAATGTTCAGGTGCTCCCCTATTCTAACTTTAATGGCAAGAAACTTTTGTTTACAGTACGTGTCAATAATCCGCCGTTATATCTTCTGGTTACACCTCCCTGTTCTGTTACTTCCGGGGGAACCCTGCTCACTTAAGGATTCAACTACAGTAGCGTCTCGGAAGAAAAGAAGCATTTGGAAACTCACCAATACGATACAGACATTATTTCTGTGCAGCGTGTTACTTTCTGACACACAAATTTCTGACAACCATGAAATGTGTGATTTTTGTGTCTGTGATCTTGTAAACAGTCTTGTAAACAGCTACCCCGAGTTCCCCCCGACAAGCCTGTCTACTCCTCTTTTGTCTACACAAAGATGAACTTACCCACTGGGAATCTCTCCAACGACATCAATAAAGTATTTACTACTAAGTCCGCAGAAGTGGGTAATAATTGTTGCTCCTATGATCTGTTTAGAAAAAAAAAAAAAAAAAAAAAAAAAAATTCAAAAGAAAGGTTATTTCAGTATCACAACATGGGATGAATCATTTCTTTCCACACTCTTTTTTGTGAGTGTAAAATAAGGTCAACAAACCCTCATTTCTGTATTGTGGTCAAGATGCCCCCTGCTGGACTAATAAATGAATACACCTGCTGTGTGAGCAGAAAAAAAAAGAGTGAAGGGAAGACTCACAACTATGAGCTCTATAGGGACAGGCATAGGCAGCTTCTGTCTGTAGCAGCCATTGATTTCTTTGACCACAATGAGAACAGCGAGTGCCACCAGGCTGACCACCAGCTCTGGTACCTTCGTCTGAGGCAGCAGCCTGCAAAGATCCACCAGAGTCTGTGAGGAAAACAGTGGAGGAGAGAAGGAATAAACAGCAGAAGACCATTAAAAATCATAATCATAATGGACATATATTGTAGAAAGAAACAAGAAGGGCCTGCAATCTTTGCCACCTTGCTTCATCAAAGCAGAGGGAGTGGACACATCTTGAAATGTCAAACAATGCACAGCTCTACAGTGCAACTAATCTGTAGACAAAGATGGGGTTTTTTTTGTTCATTTGAGACCGTTAAGTATATTTTTTCTTACTCAAGTCACCGACATTAATTTTTCTTTGATTCATATGTAGAGAAATAAGATGCTCAAGATACTTCCACGTCTCCATTGAAATGTATGGTGTTCCCGTCTATTTCATAAATAATTACGAGACATTTCTTCTTTCCACAATAGTTTTGAGTGCGTTTGTGACTAACACCACTGCAAGTATTCTGCTTTTATGCACATTAAATGTTCACCCTGAGTTACTTTGAAAAATGTTGATTGACAAAGGCAAAGCAACTGTGGCCCAGCAGGTAGACCAGGCTCTGGAGTAACTGCAGGTTTGCTCCTGTGTACAAATCAAAATTTACTTGAACTAATTTGCTCCTGATTGTTAGGCAAGCACCTTCCTTAGCTCACTGTCATCAGGATGTGTATGTGTGTGCATGAACATGAGGCACATTGTGAAGTTCATTGGACAAACGTGGGATATAAATTCAGTCCATTTACAGCGGATTTAGTCACTTTTGTAGCTTTTAACTGCAACGTAGCAAGAAGAATGTAACAAGTATATTGATATGCAAAAATCCATCAATTGCCAAAAAAAAAAAAAAAAATGTTCTGTAGACAAAACTTGACCTAAAGTCGGTACACAACCATTACCCAGTAATACAAATACTTTACTCCACAATGATTTCTTCTCAGGTTTGTGAGGGCATGTGCAGTTGCACGTGTTAGGGCGTGTGAAATTATTTCTATCCCTCCCATAATTCCCTGCTAGCTCCACCCAGCTACAATCAGATCAGCTGAGATCAGCTAGAGCAACTAAAACCCCTGCGTCAGTGTGCATGGCCTTTGAGTGCAATGAAACAAGTCGTAGAAAAAATGTGTATGAAGATCTGAATCAATAGCACAGCACTATACTTTACTTACTTGATTAGTTACCCAAAAAAAGGAGCAAGAATTACTAATACATTCACCAGAGGAGGACACGTTTACTAATGTAACTGGTCGCACTGGAAATAATTTAACTGAATTGACTTTGTGACAATTTGTAGCTCATTACTTGTTTTGTAAAATCTTAAACTACAAAGCATAATATTTCCCTTGAAATCTAGTGAGGCAGAAGCAGCATGAAATGAAAGTGCAGAAGTGTAAGTAACTCAAAATTGTACCAAAGTGTGAGCTTTATAATGCACGACATACTTACATAAATGAGGGAGAGCGGACCAGTGAAGCGCAATGGTGTGACTCCAAACAGGTACTTGAGCTGGGAGACGCACACATGACACGCTGATCCTGTAGTGTAACCACGAATGAGCGGCTCAGACAAGTAGGTGACCACAAAACCAAACCTCACCACACCCAACAGGATCTTAAGAGGGGAAATTAGAGAGACTTGATCAAAAGTGGTGAGATATGACCTGAAAAGTTTCTCAATACCTCCATAAAGTCAAAGAGTTTTCAGTGTGGTCACATTAGACACGTGCACACATGAAACACACACCTGAAAGATGCCTGCCAAGACTGTGAGGGAACATGCTATCTGTACTCTGTAGGCGTCCCTTGCATCGATGTTCACACTTTCTGTCCCATTAGTCTCATTTTCAATAAAGTCACTGTCTGGTCCCAGCCTTTCTGTCACACTCCCAATCATGATGCTGATCACAGCAAATGTACCTGGATAGACAAAACCCAGGCATGTAAAACACACATATTAATGCTCAAAGACATTAGGAAGAATCAGTTTATCCATGTTGACAGTTTTTAAAATTGCATGTCTTTCCCTTTTTTTTTTTTTTTTTTTTATCAGAACCACTCACACACATGTTGCTACCCACCTATGGAGATATGTCTGGAAGTACCAAAAATGAAGTAGATCAGCACTGGGTAGAGGGAGGTGTAGAGTCCATACACTGGGCGCAGGGAAGCCAGAAGAGCATATGCCATACCTTGTATAAAAAACCAAAACTAATTGAATGAACGCTATAGACACCATTTTGTCTGTTTAAATTGTTAATGAAATTGTTTCACATTTTGAGAAATAATCTCTGTCTTAATAAGAGTGAGATGACTATATTGATACCACACTCATGTCTGCCCATTAAATATGAACCAGCAGAGACTCCACTGATACCCCAACTTGTCCTGTTTACATTAGGACAGAGCCAGGCTGGCTGTTTCTCCCTCTTCTAGTTTCTGTTTTAAACATTAAATACAGCTATGGCTTCATAATTAACAGACAGGTATGAGGGTGCTATCAATCTTCCCATGTCACTTTTGGTAAGAAAATAAGAGAATACGCTTCCTAAAATGTTGAACTATACCTTTAAAATGAGAGATTTGTGGACTGCCGGCTACGCTGTTTTTCATTTACTGGTCAATTTGGACATCTAAAATACATATTTAGGTGTTTATTATACTATATTTTTTTGTACTTGCAGCTGTAGATTTCTTTCAAACTCAAGAAAAGTTAGCATTAATGTATTCAAAGGTTGTTTTCTGATACGGGAGAACTGGAGTAAGCTCCACTTCAGTATCCCTTACATGCACCAAACTTTCTAGTATAATTTATGAAGATTTGTACAGAGTATATTAAAACTTTAGATTTTTTTTTTTAGAAAAAAATAAAAAATAAAATTCTCACCATATAAGTTATCAATGGGGAAAGTTCACCTGCAGTGTCATGCCTTAAGTTTCTAAGGTGGATCAACTCAGAGCTACCTCTTGTGTACACACTCATACATACAAACCCTGCGGCAGATGCATGATGCCCACGCTGCAGCCAGATATCAGGTCGCCCACGGCATTTTCTCTGAAGGAGTAACGAGGCAACCAGCCGAGAACGGGAATCCAATTTAGGAGTGTGAGCTTCAGCCTGGGCACTGAACACCTGCAACAATCCAGAAATCAATAAGATTCATGTTATAGTTTGCAATCCTGAAGTCACACACATATAGAATGTCAGTCTGGCTAGACGTGAAGGTTTTTTAGCTTTAGTCCTCTAGTTTGTGTGCAAGCGTTTTAATTTAGCTTGTTGAAGAGAGGCTGAAAACTGCAAAACACATTTTAGGTTTTTGACACATTTTAAAAACAATGAGACCAGTGAGAGTTGTGAATTGTAACACCTGCACCAGGTTTTATCAGCTGGCCTTGTAAAACAGTGACAGCCTGCATAACACCAGCATATTGGTATGCTACTGTTCACAGTCATAACAAGTATTTGATATTAAAATGGAAGAATGCTGCCAGCAAAAACTAATATTGAATTTTCTTTTTCCAAGAAAGGCTTCAGAAACTGGTAAGTAAACAAATTGGGTCATATCCTGCTTTTCTGAAGATTACCATTCATTTATTGAGTTAGTTGAAGTGAATATATTTGTTCTTAAAATATGCCCCGTGATACTATGCTTGCTGAGTGGTTTTTAAGAGTCTTATATGATCTATCACGGGTCATTAAAAAAGATACCTTCTGAATAAAACGGAGAACTTTGACTCGGATTAAATTATTGGTCAGATGTTTTTTAATTATAAATCCCTCAACTTTGTGATAACAAGCCAGTTAAGCAACTAAAAACACAGAAACCACACACACATTTAAACACACACATTCATTCACGACTCCATCATTCATTCATGAGTCACTTTTAAGAGGTTCAGTGAGCAGTTAGAGGCTCGGTAAAGCCACATATACACCAAAGCACATACACTTATAATCTTGCAAATATTATATTTGTCAGTTTATCACCTCCTTCCCCCGTGTCTGTTTTACCTCAGAGACTCTTTCACCCGTTCACCCAAGGTGGGTTTTGTGGACCACATTCCTTTTTGTGCTACTTCATCCAGACGTAACTCATCCAGAACCTCCCTGTGCACAAAATAATCCTTCTCCTCTATCTCCATGTCTGTCAGAAAATTCAGCAGGTCTTCGTGAAGCTGGTGTCTGTAGTTCCTGCTTTTCTTCCCGAGGGTCCTCTTGACTCGGAGGAGCAGCCACAGGTGTCACCACTGTGCAGTGAGAGTAAAGCCACCTCTTTTTGGATTGTGGGTGTGGCTGTTTCTTTCCTGTCCCTATAAGAGGACAGTCATTACCCCACATGTCCCAGTTCTGTATATAAGTATAACATGTGTTTGTGTGTGTTGGCCTACAGGGATTAACTTGGAGAAAATAGGCTGGAAGGCTCCACTTTGGTAAATCCTAAAAAACTGTAAAAATGGTAAACATGTCCCTGAGAGACACACTGAAACACAGCAGCTGATAAACGGTGAACCATATGGTAATGCATATGCGTTAACACACACACCTGGTGATAATTACCTAGTCCTGTGTTATAGAGTAAAGTTTGTATAGGGCTTTTTCTAAATAAAGCACACTCCTCTTTTACTTGTGGAGCTGTGCTGGTTGGGGTTGTGTGTATGTGTCAGAGGCATCTTATCTTTATGGCTATCTAGCTTCACTCACTCAGGAGATAAAGAACCAACATTCTAATTGTCAGCAGGAAGGTTGTGGTTGTGGTTTTTTTCTTGTTGCTCTGGCTGTGTGAACAGGAGAATGATGTGCTATAAAGTTTGAGAGAAGCAGGTTTAAGAAGGCTAAACTAATGCAGAAGAACTGATGTCAAATCTGACAAGAGACAATACTCTGTTGACAGTCTTTTGCCATGAGAAAATTTGAAAAACGTAATGCTAGAGTTGTTAACACTGCCAGCAAAATGAATGGAAATACCTAGAATTAGTTGAGGTATTTAAATCTTATTGGTGCTGAGAAAGCCAGGTATACCCACTCATCTTCGGCATGTTTGCTGCCCATTGGAACTAAATGGTCCACAAAAAGAATAAAAGTATTTTTTTTATCTCTCTCGTAATTATTTTCTCAAATCTTTTAGCATCACTGTTTTACTGGAACACACCTTGCACAGCATATCAGTGAATTACGTGTGGCAAGACATCCTGTACAAGAGTTTTTTTTTATGGTTTTCCTCAGTGGTTTATGTTTAACATGTTGTCCTCAACAGTTTATGTTTTAATGGTGTTTTTACTGATGAGGAGGAGTGCTTGAAATATAAAAAAAAATCCCATTGACTATCAATGGGAAATACAGTTATACAGATTGGATTTATTTAGTTGTATTTGATCTTATTAAAGTAATGGGAAAAGTTTGTTTCATGGTATACCTTCTGTTTTAGATAATAATTTCAAGAGCCCAAATTTAACGTTTCGCTTCTGCAGCACCACAGTTGAAAATGACTTTCTATGTGCTTTCAATTCTTGAAAATATATATTTATGTTGTCTTTTAAAAAATGGAGTGTTTCCAAGCCTCTTCAGGTTCTTGTGTTATCCAGTGACCACAGGCAAAACAATCACCGTCACAGGTCCATAACATTTACGTAAAGGAGCAACTCACTCACAGAAGGACACTTCACTCAAATAACTAACACCAATAAATGAGTGTTGGACATACCAGGAAACATTCTTACACATATTAACCCCAGACCATGTTACACACATGTAAATGTGTGCTGTTAAAACCTGAGAACATTTTGATGACCAAGCACAGCTAAAAGAATAACCACTAATAACTGTGAACACATACATTCAAATCTAAGATGAAACTCTGCACACAACTGTTGCCAAGCGTATACATAAAAGACCTGACTAAGTCTGTTATTACACAGTTAAAGGTTCATACTTGTTGTTTTTTGGATCAAAACACGTTTGATGTGTAGGTTTGATCCTTATATTTGATCTCACTTAACACTACTTTTATAAAAGTTTGTCAGGTTTGTGGGATGCTGGGATGTGTCCAATACAATACATGATACCAAAGAACAGCCTTGTGCATTTGTTCCAAAACTCAAACATGTGAATGTTTTTTGGGGGTTTTGTTTTGTTTTTTTTGAAAATCAGAATTTGAATTTATTCAAATTATCTGACACCTTCCTAATTTTTCCACGTACCCCTAGGCATGAGTATTTCCTGGCATCGACAACTCCCTGCTTGAAAATCACCTCTGTAGTTTTTTGTTATTTGAGTGTGTCATATGTAGTTCTAATTGTTGTGTAGCAAATATGTGCATACATGCAAGTAGAGGTCTAGATTCAGTGTCCTTACTTTCTTTAAAATACAGTATTTGTTGATCTGAATGTTCATGCATTCACTTACTAAAATTGAGCAACACCAACACATTATGAAACTAACTATGCACGTGTTTCACAGCATAAATAGAATAACTAGGCTGAGACTATTCACAAACTGAGCGTGATTAACTGAGCGTGAGTCTTCCAAATACAGGATGCTGCTGCAACCTACCTTTCTTGCATTAACTTATCAAAAGGCAAATAGAGAGATAAATCATTTAACTGATGGGATGATGATTAAGTGGTATGTGGGTTATATGTTAAGAGATAACCTGTTAAGGGTTGTAGATTTTGTTACAGCCTTGAAGTCAGTTTTTTTCCTTACCTAGTTGCTAAAAAAGAAAAGAAAAGAAAAGAAAAGAAAAGAAAAAGAAAGGACAAAATGAGATGAGAGACTGGAGAAAATATAAAATAAGCATGCTACTCATAGGTAAATATATATAAATGTCACATAAAGACTTTTAAGCAGGTATTACATCTTATTTTAGCATGTTAACATTGTAACATATGCTAATTAACATTAAAGAAAAAGTACAGCTGAGTCTAACGGACGCGTCATCTCCAAAAGTTTTGTTCTGAATAAAATGGGAGGGGATCATCAGCGAAATTTAAATTCATCCTAAGGGGGCATGAGTAGTATTTGATGGCAACCTTTCCAATAATTGTTGAGACATGTCACTTAATTATTAATTTCAAATGTAAACCTCATGGTTGCACAAGAGGAAAAGTCAGAGAATCAACAAAGTCTTCATGAAACAGTTTTAAAATGTGCTTATACTGCATATGGACGTGGATTATTAAAGTCAAATTAGCAATTTTCAAAAACAATTTTATAGTTTCTTTCTCTTCATAAGTACCTTTAGATCCATACATGTATTCTGAGGCCTTCCCGAGGTAAACATGAGGCCTAACGTCCAGATGAAGAGCTGGGATCAGAGCCAGTAGGCTGACAGCGCTTTCTGCCACAAACACATGCAAGAGCACGTTTCACAAATGGAGACAGGTCCATGTATCCACATCCTGACCTGGTGTCATTGATTAATCCACACCCCCTGTAAACTGCAGGGACCACATTGCTTTCTTCCCACTGTTGCGTAATACAGTATGCTCGACTGTGCATGTTGGAGAACAATTAGCCTGAAACACTGTACGGCTATCCATGTCTCCTTCAGTAACCTGTCCAGGGAGCAGACACATATGGACCTTTGTGAATGTTTGACTGTGTGTTTAGTTCTGGCTCTCGTCGCTTGTCCAAAGACCCCTGTAAAACCGCTTAGAGCAGTCATCTGCATCAGCAGTGTTTTGAGCATAACTATTTTCTGTAGCAAACATCTGTGTGGCAGTAAAATGTGCTACCAAGCATATTAAAACAAAGGTGTTTATACAAATTTACCACTGAAGTTGAGTTTAGAACAGATTGTGATAATGCTGGCTCCCTCTGTGTGAGCCATGGGATATTTGTGCAAACCCCATCTAGCTGTTGGTATATTTCATGTTTTCCATCTGGTTTTGCTTGCCTGTGTGCATATATGAATTTACATAAATGGATGAATAGGTTTGTGTATGATTAGAAGTGAGAAACAACTTGGTTGGAGCAAAACCAGACGGATGTGAGTTGGTGATGGGCAGGAGGAGGGTTGCACATGAGGAGGTCTGAGAGGCAGAATGACAGAAATATTATGACATTTAAAGAACAGAGATGAGAAACTGACTGACAAAAAAAAGTAGGCAGAAAGATCATTTGGCAAGTATAGTGACGTTAAGATTATAAATGCGGGATTTGACAGCGTGAGAAAGCAGAAATTACATGGAAAAATAGAGCAGCTGGAAAAGTACCTGTTCACCCAAGGAACAATGAAGATGAGGGAACAGATCTTCCTCATTTAATCTATAAATAAGCCCCATGTTTGAATGAGCATAAGGACTGACTGCACAGCCACCTCTCGAAACCTGAACAGACCAACAGCTCCACCAGGATTTGCTGATCTATTTTAAACTTTATTTTTTAACCAGTGAGCATGCAACTGCCCCCAGTCCCTGGCAGCAAATAGCACAGAACACGAGACAGATCTGCAAGCAAACAAAAATAAACCAGCCTATGTTGTAGCTAGTTTAAGGCATCAAGACTCATGTCATCTCAGTTCAGAAACTTCTAAATCTTGGCCTTTGGACACCACTGGTATGGTCGTTTTTCTGCATGTGATTAGCTAAAGTCATGCTATCATGCTACTCACACTGTGACCTGCCTCTGCATGTCTGTGAGCTGACCTGTGTATGTTTAGCTCATCCACTGACAGCGTCATTTTCGAATCCACAAGCATGTGAATTGGTGGGCCAGCTAGTACGGGGCAGAAACAGTTAAAGATACTGGTTTAAGGTAGGTAGTGTATTAGTCTGTGATTAAATGATGTGAAATATTAGAAACATCTTAATTCTGCCTCTTTTGTAAAATCCATTGGTCTCTTTTGTGATTGGTATTAGGTTACAGGTTAAACTGATGCGTAAAACCCAAGATGGTTTTATATGCAGTCCCTCACTTGTGTGAAAAAACACGTGTCCATAGTGTTTTTGTATTATTGTGACCATGTGATTGGTTGGGAAAACTCACTCATGTGAAACAGCTGGTTGTGATTCATTAGCTCAGCTGGTGGAAACAGAAAGTGAACCAAATGTACTCTGTACAGGAATCCAGCCCACTAAAGATTATCATACAATCATTCAGCCTTCAACCTTTACCTGAACAGACATTTTTCTTTCAAATTCAAATTTTTGTTCAGATTGTAATACAGTGAAACTGGTTAAGCCCCAGTTGCAAATCACACAAAGATTACAAAACAAATGGAAACTCAATGTTTAGCTGTCCCCTCTGTTTGAGTTTTAAATGATGTGACAAGATTTGAAACTCCAGAATAAAATAAATTTGTAACATCAGGGTTTGTATTTGGGGAGAGAACCCTTTTTTCAGATGTGAATAAAAAAACAATGACCTGGTAAAAAAAATATAGTGCA
Organism: Embiotoca jacksoni; assembly: GCF_022577435.1. Lineage (NCBI taxonomy): Eukaryota > Metazoa > Chordata > Actinopteri > Embiotocidae > Embiotoca > Embiotoca jacksoni. Next base: position 13,075,468 of record NW_027185447.1, read on the forward strand.
CATTACTGACCTTTAGTTGATCCAGGTTTGAAACAGTACAAGCACAGTGGTGGAAAGTCACGAGGAACATTTCACAAAAGTGTGTGTACATCAAACTCTCCCTGATGCTCTTTCTTATTATTCTTTCTGATGTGTTTGTCATAGATTTTCCACAATGTCGCTCTCTCTGTGCTGATAGTAGTGGTGCCGACATCCAGAACAGTGAATCCATGGATGAGACTGAAGTGCTGCAGCCTGCTCAGGCAGAGCATGGCTTACTCCTCCTCAGGCAGCTGGAGAGGATGAGAACATCTGAGGAGCTCACTGATGTGCTGCTGCTGGCAGAAGGCATTCCCTTTCCTTGCCACAAGGCGGTGCTGTCGGCATTCAGTCCTTACTTCCGGGTGAAGTGGCCATGCACAGGACATGTTGGAAGTTATTGAGGACAATTAAAGATGATGCAACATGCATGTTGCAGAACTGCTCAGCAAATGTGTTGATGATGCAATGAGACTGTAAACGTGCTTATGTTTCATTATTTTTGTAAATCATTGTGTCCAGGCCATGTTTACATGTGGTCTGAAGGAGACCCGAGGAGGAGAGGTTCCTCTCAGAGATACTCCTGCCCAGAGCCTGGAGCTGCTACTGGACTACATGTACCGTGCTGAACTCCCCCTTTCAAATTGCAACATCCAGGGAGTGGCTGCTGCTGCCTTCTTGCTCCACATAGATGGAGCCTTCAGGTTGGTTTAGGAACTGCGATGATTAATCCATTAAACTAAGATTAACAGATGTACTATATTAGTGGCCTATAGAAGAAGTACTGATAATTGTTTGTTCCCATCCTCTCTTTCTTATTACTGAGTTAGGTTGTGTCAGAGCCACATGGAGGCCCGAATGGACCCATCCAACTGTGTCGGTCTGTACCACTGGGCCAGAGACCTGGGGGCAAGCAGTCTGGCTGACTGTGCCTTCAGATACCTCTGTCAACACTTTGCACAGGTTGGGCATTCAGTATAACCAGTGTCAAATGCTCTCTCATCTGGAGCTTTATTCATTCCTGGCTCCATTAATGAAAATAACTATATGTCAATTTAAGTCCCCTTGGATCAGGCTGCTTTAACTTTGACATACTGAAGCTGGGTAATTTTTCCAGTCATCCCCACTTTTTTCAGCTTCTTAACACAGGTGTAGAATTACTATTGGAATTTAAAATGTTGTTTTGATACAGCTTTTCAACAATCTTGGCCACCATCAACTAGACCATTGTTTTTCTTTTTTTCCATTTCATTGTTTTGGTTTTTGCTCCCTTCTTTATCCTGCCCTCTCCAGGTGTGTGAGGAAGAAGAAGTGCTTGAGCTGGATGCCCAGAGTCTTGGTGATCTGCTTGGTTCAGATGACCTCAACATATCTCAGGAGGAGGTTGTGCTGCAGCTGGTGTTGCGTTGGGTCGAGAAGCGCAGGGGTGATTCGCATAGCGAAGCACAGGCTGTGGAGTTACTCAGGCGTGTCCGGCTGGAGCTTGTGGACCCTGGATTTCTCCGTAAAGCAAGGAGAAGAAACCCGGTGAGAAGGGATGGGAGGGTCCTAGTACTTGTAGTAATAGTAATAAAAGTCAAACTCCTTATCCACATTTATCATGAGATAGGTAGTCAGACTTTCATGTTTATTCAATGAATATTCCAGGTGCTGCTGCGGGATGCTGAGTGCTTCGGGATGATTGATGCAGCTCTCCAGACCTCAGGTCTCTGTGAGACATCAGCTCCACCTCGCCCGGCTCTTCGCTATGGCATGGAGACTACTGACCTCCTGCTCTGTCTGGGTGGAGTGAATTCGGAGGGAGTGCCTGCCCGACGTGGAGGACTTGCTGACCTCAGTTTTTGCTTTGACCCCTATGGTAGAAAGATTTATTACGTCCCCTCTCCACTGAGGGGCTGTGGTGGTATGGGACAGATCACAGCAGGAGCAGTGACACAAGACAACAACATAGTGGTGGCCATAGAGGCAGAGGACCAACACAGGATGAAGAGGGTTGATATCTATAGGCGTGTGTGCGCTCTTATATAATTAATAAGCATTATTTTTGAAATGGGACTGCATTGAAAATCTGAACTGCCTGTTTATGTTCCAGGTACAATAATTCAGAGGAGAACAGCTGGGTGGAGTTGTGCTCAGTAGCATACAGGGACATGTATGCTTTAGGGCTGGTAGGCGACGCCCTGTATTTGATAGGTGGCCAGATGAAAGTGAGAAATCATTACATCATCACAGACAGCGTGGAGAGATGGTCCCTGAAGAGAGGAGGCAGCTGGCTCAGCTTCGCTCCTCTGCCTGTTCCTTTAGCCTGTCACTGCGCTGTGAGCCTAAAGGAGCATCTGTACGTGCTGGGGGGCTGGACACCACAGGTACACTGGCCTGTCAGTAAAAATAGCTTTTTATCAAATGGTAGGTGTGCAGAAGAGGAAGGCACCAATGCGTCCATGACCAAGAAGAGGCTGGTTCACTATCAGGTTCAGAATGGCCAGTTGAGCAAACAGACAAAAACTGATTTAACCCACAGGTATCAAAAAAGGATCCATTATTTAAGGCCTCTGAAAACCTTTTTTTATTATTTTTTTATTCTCCTTCTTAAACCTGCAATGCAGAACCAGCTACACACTCTTGACTGAGATGATAACACAGCACAGGAGTGTACAGAAATTGGCAGGAAACTTAACAATAGCAGGAAGTAAAAGTACAAATGATACTGAAGGTGGATTACTTACAAAATAATACAGGAAGTTAAACACAGACTCAAAAAGAGATGTCACCTTGTCAGTTAGCAGCATCCAAAGATTGCCCTTTGTCCACAACAGGCACTCTGAGATGATGTAATTTACAACATACTTCATGCCATCGAAATTTACATACAAAATCCTGAATAGCATTAAATCTACTCAGTGGTTTAAATTCAGATGCTGGAAGATTGACTTTAATGTGTCTTGTGGGCCTTTTTTCCTTCACTGTTTCTCCAATGCTGCTTCTCATCTCTCTGTTATAATTTTTTGTCTTTTTTTCTTCCCTATGCCTCAGTGTCTCTTCTTGTTCCCTCAGGATCACCCAGATGATGAGCCCGACAAGCTGAGTAATCGAGTATTTCAGTTTGACCCTGGCAAAGACAGGTGGACAGAGTGTGCCCGGATGAAGTACTCCAGGTACCGCTGTGGCTCTGCTGTCCTCAATGGAGAAATCTACGTATTAGGTCAGACTTTAAGACTGTATTCCTGTGTATAGTCCTGTATTAGTATTACTTTATATTCTGCATTGGAGCAAGATGATGTATGTGTGCATTTCAGGTGGTATAGGATGTGATGGAGAGGACCGTGGACAATCACGTCGTTGTCTGAGTTCTGTGGAGATCTACAACCCTGATACAGACACCTGGAGGGCCGGACCAACTCTCCCCACATCCCTGCTTTCCCTTCGAAGCAACGCCTCCAACATCGGAGAAGTGGCGGGAAAGCTCTACCTCTGTGGATACTACAAAGGGGCCGGTCAGTTACTGATTGCCTGTCAGTTATATTGAGTATATTTAGCAGCATCTTTTCTGCATAGTCTCTAACATTTTTATCAGATTGACTTTGGAGGAAATGGCTATCCCTCAAACACAAGGAACACTTTCTGTTTGCGTCAGAGCTAGAAAATTGCGGCTAACTGATGAGGCAGTGCCTCTGGAAATTAGATTTTGGTCAGCCATCACTTACATAAATTCTCCCATGGCTGCAGGCCGTCATGAGATCATCACCAAGGAGATTTTGGAATTGGACCCTGCGGACAATGTGTGGACGGTGGTGGAAAGACGAGCAGCCATGCACGACAGCTATGACGTCTGTCTAGTGGCTAATCTCAATCCTCGAGACCTCCTCACACCCTAATGCATTTTCTCCTGACTCTATGGGCAACAGTTCTTGGACCCGGTATGTGCGGGAAGTGGACATCTGTTCTGTAAAACTCATAAAGTTTCTAAACTTGGATTCACTCCTGTATTTTAAATGTATCAACAACAGGGTCAACATACACGTGAAATCTGGACATCCACTTGGGTGCTGTTTTGTTCTGGAAGTCAAACTTCCAAAAGAAAGAAAACTGTATATGTGTGTAAGGCTCTATCTAAGATGTCGCTATCCTTAAATCATTAATCCTTAAATCATTAATCCTTCTCATCTTCCACCACGGTTAAGGTTTGATTACGTCGCGGAAATTTAAACGATGTAAATAATTTCAGTATTTAAAGGAAAATGTAAAGACTGTTTGAATTTAATAGTTCACAATTTTGGGAAATATGCTAATTTGCTTTTTTTGTCTGGAGTTAAATGGGAGAAATGTTAGTACTCTCATGTCTGTCTATTAAATTTGACGCTGCTGTGGGGAGACAAGTTAGCTTAGTGTAAAGACTGGAAATGGTGGCAAACAGCTGACCTGACTGTGAAAATGTAGAGCAAACACTTCACCTCTAAAGCTCACTCATGAACATTTTATCTGTCTTACTTTTAATGGATTCCTGTTATCACTATGTCAGGCAAGTCAGGAAATAGTACCACACATAACCCCACATAAAAGCACAAATTAATATTTTACATAGAAGTTAATGGTGGATTTTGTTCGCTTGGGTGGGAGCCAGGCTTCCTGTTTCTAGCAGTTTCCATAAGCTTGCTGCTGGCTCCTGCAGATCAGAGAGTGGTATTGATCTTCTTCAACATTACAAAGCTCAGTGTGTTACCCAAAATGTTCAATTGTTTCTTTATACCTTTTAACAAATAGACGAGTTTGTGTGAGTGTGTGTGTGTGTGTTCTTTTAATTATACAAAACAGTTTAACCTGTCAAGTATTACTGAGCTCTTTATTATTTTTTAATGGTTCATGTTATTTCATTGCAGATCAGTAAGTTTTGTTACTGTATTGGTAATTATGGGATGTAAAGTTTATTAGGGTTTCCAAAAGTGACAGAAATTTTTTTTTAAAAGTCAGTCGTTTATCAGCCGTTTTTATGATGAAAACGGAAAATAGCAAATTTTAAAACCAAAGTATGTCTTATTGTGGTTATATTCTTGTGAACACTGTTTTATGTTTTTAATAGACTGGGATTATTTGGTATAATAAATGGTTGCATTTTATGTTTCTTGGTTATTTATATGTGAATTTGAAATAAAAAACCAAAGAATGTAAATCTGTAGTCTTACAGCTACTATTACTTCTTCTGACTTCAAAGACTCTGCCTCCTCCCAAGTTCTTCAAAGTGTTTTCCAGGGTTTATTTTTTCAGAGCTCACCGCACGGCAAAGCATCAACAAACGTGTCTTACTGAAGTGGTGGATTCAGGGTGAGTCTGACCCGCAGGACATTCCACGCATGCCTTCTTCTTCCCCTCTCTTCTGCTGCTGAGCCGGATGAGTATGAGCCGTCGGAAAAGCCAAAATGATCCCAAGTGAGTGTGACGCGCCGGGATGTTGCTACGAGAGCTGGCATCGGAATGAGAAGGCTCCACCTATCGGTCTGACCATGTGGTTCCCATCGCTCCTGTTGCTGTGTTTTTGAGGAGAGGGTGAAAGGGAGCTACGAGTGTACTGCAGCTGCTCAGATGGAGCGGACGGGTTTTCTGCTCATTTTCCTGCCATAAGAGTGGTTTGTAGCTCTGATACACTCTCCATGGGCAATTTGGTCACTGTCAAGAGCTTCAGTTGCTTTTGTTCAGAACTCAAGGCAGTTTGGGGGTCTAGTCCCGGTGAAGGCTGCTCCTGACAGGTGCGCACTGTGCGCAGAGAGGATGGGCAGACGTGAGGCCGACAGCAGAGGCTCAACGAACGACAACGACCGCTCCGAGCTCGGCTGTCTGCAGGACGCGGCATCCAGCAGCCACCATCGCGGTGAGCAGTGCCTGAGGATGGACAGCAGCCATCCGTGCAGCGCGGACAAGCGGCAGAGAAACATAGGCATGGAGGCGATGGCCACGGCGCCAATGGAAGTGAAGAAGCACCAGCACAAACACAACTTAAAACACCGCTATGAGGTGATGGAGACTTTGGGGAGAGGCACCTACGGCAAAGTGAAGAAAGCGGTAGAGAGATCGAGCCTGAAGACGGTGAGTCGTGTTGGTGAACATGATCCATGATATTATTTTCAGAATACAAAAGCCTCAGCTTCATAGACATTGCGCTGCTCATCCTCAGCCGTCTCCAAAACATGTTGGTGTTCCAAGATATTTGAGTGTTGCCTAACGGTTTTAAATATTCATTTGGAGGTGGAAATAACTTCCTGGGTGGTATAGGTGTGTATGTATGTGTGTGTGTGTGTGTGTGTGTGTGTGTGTGTGTGTGTGTGTGTGTGTGTGTGTGTGTGTGTGTTTGTGTGTGTCTGTGTGAGCTCATGGACTGATGCTGAACCCAGTTCCTGCTTCCTTTGCTGCCAGGCTGAGATGCCTTTGGTCTGACTCACTCAGCACTTGAACAAGGGGATAAAATTACTACAATAGGTCTCCTCCAGCAGGACGCTGACCCCCTTTACCAGAAGCCCAGTGAAGTCATGCACACACACACACACACACACACACACACACACACACACACACACACACACACACACACACACGCATGCACGCACGCACGCACACACACACACACACACACACACACACACACACACACACACACACATAATAGAATAATATGTTTCTGTTTAACTTTACATTCTGAATATCTAGGTTAAAAACCGAATGTGGTGCCAGATTAGTTTGAATAATCGTGTTTATGTCTGCAGTTAGGCCTTAATCCCTCACTCTGTGGTGATCTGTGTATAAAAGAGACCAAGGCCATATCAGCCTCAAATTCCCCCTCTGTTTTTTTTTAACAAACAAACACACAGTAATATGGATAATCTTTTTTGCAATCTGATAGTGGAGACTTTCACGGTTTGTCTGGCTGCTTGCTCTGTCTAAGACCTACATTTGTGAGGAAAAAATATGGCAGAGACAGGAAGTGAACAACAGGGGACAGGTAAGAGATTGATGGAAGAGTATACAGAGAAACGAGAACAGATATGTAGTGTGTGTGTGCATATGTGTGTGCTTGTGTGTAGGGTGAGCGGGTTTGGTAGGACGGGGGGGGGGGGGGGGGGGGGGGGGGGGGGGGGAATGCTGAATTCTTTGAGCCATTAGCCAGCACATACCAAGGATTCTTTGAAACAAAACGGACATTATTTTTGGAAACAAGACTAGGGGGCTGTAGTTTGACTGTGGGGAGGAGACAGAGGAGAAGGTGGTTTTAAGGGAAGAAGAGAAGGAAGAGGACTCAGTGGTTTTAGAAAAAAAAAAAGAGCTGAGATTGTCCCTGTAAAATATCTGAGTACTTGTTCTGCGTCGCTTAATTTAACTAATGCATAGGATGACATGGAAGGAAAGGATGATGAATACCAGGTCCTGGTTATGCTGGCTCACTAATCTGTTTTGTAGGTCTCTAGCTAGGAGCCCCATTCGTCTTAAAAGTTGAATCATGTCAGAAAAATAACATTAAAAATTATTTTTTTTGGTGCAATGAAGAGTCAAGCTACATAATTTCATCAGATATGTGCAGCTTTTAAATTCTACCTCTTCATTGGGAAATAAAGAACAGTGCACCTGATGCAACCTGGTAGCAGATACTTGTTTCTTTCACTTTCTTAAAACAAAAACCAACACTAGATGTGTCATCAGTGTCCGCTTAGATAAATTGTAATCTGGGAAATTAACTCATTTGCTGTCTTGTTTTAAACGTGAATTTTGATACCCTTCTGTTTATGAAACTGGAAAAAGCAGCTGAAGGGGAAAGGCCTTAGCCTGGCTCTGTACCAAGCTAACACAATCTGGCTCCCTAACAGCTCTAATGCATGGGTTACATGAGATAAGTGGTTCACAACATGTATGGTGAGACCACATCAGAAAATCCAGCCGTGCAGTAGAAATGCAGTATTGTTTAAATGTTGAGATAATGATAATGTTGAGAGTTGTACTTCATAGAAAAAGTGATAGAAAGGGTCATTCCAAAATTTACAAAGAAATAATTTAAATCCGTGGCCCTCAGTTTCAGAAAGATAGACTCCTTAAACCAGGCATTGGAAAGGTGTTTGTGAGGAGAGAGTGGAGGCAACAAGCACTTCTGATGGCGTATATGCTGGCCCCTTAAAGCTTACTAGTTACATAGGAACATGGAATGGGTTTTACAGGGGTATATGTAGTAATTTTGCGAGGCAGCTGGATTAAGTTGATCAGGAATCCATCTGGTCAGGTGTCAAGTTTGACATTTGTGTTCAATCAGCATCCTTTGAGGCCCTACCAGCAGCTAGGAGTGCGGTTTAGGCGTGACAACAGCACTGTTCGTAAGATGAACTTAAAAGGTCAAAATTTTGTTTTTGTCTGGCTATTTTTCTTGGTCCAATCCCCCATCATTAATATACAACACAGTTCTGTAGTTCCTGGTTATGAAAAGCGGCAGCTTAAGGCTCTCTGTGTGTAACTCAATGGTGAGGTCAAGGATGTATTTGGCAAGGAGCCTGTATAATCCTACTGATAAATCTTTCACAGATGCTGCAGCGACCTTTAGTGATGATCAGGCTCTTGGGATGCATGTGTGCATGTTTGTATGTGTGTGCAAGAAAACTGGGCCAGGCAGTGCACCCCACAACACCCATTATGACTTCACACACACACTCCCTAAGAAAACACCTGCAGTAAGTCAGCAGTCTAAAGATTTTTGCAGTGGGGGAGCGGCGATGTCACGACACAACCAGAGCGCAAGGTAAAGCAATGAATATGAAGGAGAGGAAAAAGAAAGAGGGGAAAGTATGTCTTCCTCTTTGTGTGGTTTAAACGAACCCTTACTGGAATATGGCTGTGCGTCTCTTCGTACGTAGTGTACATCTGTATTGACTGTACCATTAAAATATGCACCACACTTCACATGTTCTCTAATAATGTAAAAGAATATCTGATTATGTCTGCATGACTCACACACATAGCTACTTCTGTTCCCTCATGGTTTGAGTTACAGGTTTTAGGCTGATATTTCACATGCAGCACATTATTTGGATGAACAATGAGACATTGTTAGTGAGAAGGATACTTTGGAAGTCAGACTTATGCGTGACGCATATGCAGCTAATTTGCATGCACAAGGGTGAGATCATACAGACATACTCATAGCCAAACTTACTCCACACACACACGTGCCCCTTCAAAAATGCTCTTATTGCCCTGAAGGGTGAACAATGCCCAGAATGTTCCTCTCTTCTCTGTGCTCTGCTGGTCAGTCATTAATGCCAAGTCTTGGGAGTGACAGTAAAACACAAGTCCACACACTCTGGCATACTTAATCCATTCCTTTAATCTTTTCTGTTAGCTACCCCCTACATGATCCGTCCTCATCCCTGCAGCTTTCTTCATATTCTCCCCTTCCATTCCTCACATTGCTTCAGATATTTGGGTCAGAAAAACGTCACGAGCATGTTAATTACACCCGATCATTGGACATTCAGCTGACAACTACTGAATATGTGTGGCTCAAACTCTTGCCCAGCACCCAGTTCCTCTGGCCTAAAGGAGAGGCCACATCTGCTTGGAGCGTCTGGTGATGTGAGAAAACACCTCCATTTATGCTGAGCATTTGATTAGAAAGAATATAGAAACTTGAAAATAAAAACCTGAACATTTTCCTTCACTGGACAGCATCCAATCAGCTATAGAAGGTCAGGTCAGTCCCAGGAGTTCCCCGGAGTGTGTTGTGTTGTTTTGCATAACTATTGCGGTTGATGGGCCGTGTGAATTCTGTCTTCCAATGTCTCATAGATGTTTTTCCAGCAGCTGAGAATGCTGGAGTTGTGACCCAGGGAAGAGGCCAGTTCACCCATAGGGACACTGTAAGGGTTGACAAGAGTATACAGCAGTATGATCAGTCCTATGTTTGGATGCCAGCCCATAAAGAATTTGTCCCACAGCCTCACCGTGTCATTATACCACACCTCTCAGTCTTTTGTTGTCCACCATGTATTTTGGTCTAAAGTATTTGGAACGCCCTGATGTCTGTTTGTTTGCCTGCTTTTGTCTTGTCCTTGTATGGTGCCATTTTGGTGAGAGCTGCTCTATCCAAAGAGGTTTAGAGGGCTCACATTGGGGTGTCTGTTTGGTGTGTGTGTGTGTGTGTGTGTGTGTGTGTGTGTGTGTGTGTGTGTGTTCAGGGGTTGGGGGTTACATCGGGGTACATTGAGTGCCTGGGATTAAAGAAGCAGAGTGTGAACAGTGCATCTGTCAGCCTTCTGCCTCTGTGCGTGCTCACATCACCGCAGACCTGCTCTCACCATTCAGCCTATAAAACCCAGATAATCACCTCTAATACCCAGACATTTTATTTGTGTATATGTGTCTATACAGTATGTATGTATGTCTTTATGTTTCCATGTAGGACTTTGCAGCTGATATATGAGGTGTGCTTATTCATTAGTATTTATCATTTTTTTCAAATAATTTTTTTTTTAAGTGAGGTAAAGCAAAAAATAACTTCACTGGTGGGTTTGCTCAGAAATCAGTGTCTACTGGTACAATATCTTCTGGAAAAAGGGGCAAAAACAATTGTTGTACAAAGTATCACCATGGTATAAACTAACCCTCGAGGACCAAATGCTGTTTTCTTGCTGTGGAAGATGAGCTCCTTAGGATATACGAGCAATTATTTATCTTTAATTATTTTTAAAGTTAGTAACCATCCATACTTAGTAATAACCAGTAGATCAATCTAAAAATGTGTGATTTGGGAAAACTTGCGCAACTGTGTTTCTTCCTTCTCAGGTGGCGATCAAGTCGATCCGCAAGGAACGCATCACTGATGACCTGGACAGAATTCACATCCAAAGAGAGATCGAGATCACCTCCTCACTCAGGCACTCCAACATCATACGCTTCCATGAGGGTAAGACTGCGAATACACACAATCACACACAAGTCATAAATATCACAATGAATCCATACGTAGTTTCCAGATAGATATTAGAAGATGGACATTTAACTCCTATGAAGTCACATCCCCCCAACACACAGAAGCAGGTACAGGAGTGTTGCTCAATAATGGCCAGGGATAAGGGATAATGCTGGCAGCACTCACAAATCCCATTTTAAGACCAAAACCAGCAAAGGCTTGACTCATAATGACTTGATCCAACTAAGACTTCCCTAAGTGTTTAAATCCTGAATAGTTTCCTACTCTGTGCTAAAAACCTGCACTGTTGTCTAAAAAACACAATCAGTGATCCACAGCGTTCCATCGAATGGCATTTTCCGTCACTATTCGTTGTGCGTTGATGCTATCTGAACTACCAAAAGGGCACCAATTCCGTGGCAGAAAATAATCCCCAACAAATGCTATTTGCTAAAAAGTACAGCGCTCAGACACACTTGTCGCTTTACTTACTTGAGTCATTTTGTCAGTAGATCCTAATCAGGTAATAATCGTACTTCATGAAAGTTGCCCAAGTTACTGTCAACTAACTTTTAGGTTTAAATTGGAGAAAAAAGTATGAAGTGATTTGAAATTGAATTAGAATTTGAGTTCACAGTTTACAGCAGGAGAAATACAGACAGAAATTCAGTAACAATACAAAATTCAATATTCTCTAATATAAATATTAACAGATGTGTATAATCTGTACATACTGCAAATGTTCCCTATGCCCTGTGTGTTGACAGTGTTTGAGAGCCGGGATAAGATTGTGATAGTGATGGAGTACGCCAGCAGAGGAGAGCTGTACGATTACATACAGGAGAGGAGGCGACTGCCAGAAACAGAAGCCAGAAGCATCTTCAGACAAATCACATCTGCTGTTCACTACTGCCACAAGGTTTGCACACGCACACACACACACACACACACACACACACACACACACACACACACACACACACACACACACACACACACACACACACACACACACACACACACACATACTGTTAATGGACACGTTGGTTCTCCACCGGAAATGCTCCACCGGAAGGAACTCGGTATAAATGAGGGAAGCACATGTAGGCACGTGCTGAATTGTATGCTGCAGTATTTAACCGTGCATAAGCAAATACTGTGCCACTAATTCCACTAAATCCTAATCCTAATACTGCAGAAAAACTTGACTTGAGTTTTCAGACATCTCTAGGTTAAGAGCGCATTAAGCCTTGAGGGTTCTTTACAGTCACACACTGACACATTTAACAAATACGTTGATTAAATGAGCTTCCTTCCTCCTTTCACATTACCGTAAGCCTTGGCAAAGAAACTAATTCTTCTGTGCTCTTTGTTATTATTGTTGTGTACATGAAATCAATAGCTGTGCCAGAAAACAGGAGTTATCAAGGAAAAATATAAATCCTATTAATACAGAAGTGCATGACAGTAGAGGTGAGGTTGTGTGCCCGACAGTCAGCTGAGCTGGATATGACAGAAAGGTTTTTGTTTTCCTATCATTCTTATTTTAGCAGTTCGAGTTCTTTGTGAATCCCTCACATTAAACTCTGAGATTATCATTCAGATCCTGTAGCTTTGTAGTGTGCAGGGAGGTGGATTTTCTGCTCACCGTGCCCTTGAACATTGTCCCAAAATAGACATGAATGTTTCGGCAGCAATGAATTATTGAATGTGCCTCAGAGGTATGCAGGGCACATAGCCATGGAAAGATCAGCAAAGAAGAAGAAGAAAAGAGAAGAATGAAAATAATTCTCATTTAGTGCTTTTTTTTTAAACAGTTTCCAAATCAGTTCATAGTCATTTTAAAAATAGCAAAAATAATAACCTAAATTCTTTCGACTGTGTCTCTGCTGTGCTTGTACACACAAGCAAATGCACACACAGACTTACACACATACATAAAACTTTGTCAAAGCTCATGCGTCATTTCCTCCACAAAGGTTCTCTGAAGAGGATGTAATTGATGAGCGATAGGAGGCTCTTTTAGATCAACTGTCAGCAATGTTTGAAGTCTGTCTCTGTCCCACAGCTTCCTGGGAGGCCACACTTATCTATTGTGGCTGAGTCTCTTCTTATGAATAACTACCTACTATACTAAATATCAGTGAAACACTTTAACATACTTTTCCTCTCATTGGATCTTAAGTGTACTCTGACTCTTCCTCCCCAGGCTACACAGCTGTCAGCCTCTCATCGGCACTCAGGTGCTGAATGTCATCAGAGGATCAAATCATCATCACATGAATTCACCCAAACAAAGCATTCCTCATGCCTGACAGCAATTCATCTGATAACCTTTCTCTGGGCTCTCCAAACGCGGACCTCATGTGTGTCTCTGCTCTCCTGCAGAACGGCGTTGTGCATCGAGACCTCAAACTGGAGAACATCCTTCTAGATCAAGATTTTAACGTAAAGGTAGGATCGATCCAACATACTCAAACTGAGCCGTTATATCTCAATAGCAAAAAAAACAGCCATAATCAGACATGCTGTGGAAAAAAAAAATTGGGTTTTCTTCCAAAACAAAACATGTATTTTTGTATTAAAAATAGATATGTCTCAAACAAAAGCATTGCTGGCCTGAGATTTAAATACATCATGGGTTCTTATAATTATCAACAATATTTATCTAACACCTGATTTCACTTTTGTTTTTGAACAGGGCATACATCCTTATGACACATTGGCTGATACATTTAAGGAGCAATTGTTTTGCCCTCCTGCTGCATTTAGCATGCTGCAATAAAGTTATAATTAAATCCCCAAAAAGTCAGAAGGTACACTGGAGCACTTTCTGCCCACAGTCATTTTAATGCGTTGTTACAGCATGCAGACTGAACCTGAACAAACATAAGGTCTTAAAAAAGAACCCAGGGGATATTTTTTGCCTTTTTTGGATTTTCCTCTCCTTATATGGCAGCTGTGCGTGGCAAAAGGGGAATGCAGGGAATCCAGCGGAAAACTTGGCATTCGCGCCACTCAGAAGGTTTAAATATATGTATGTTCTGTCTGCCTGTCAAAAGAAAACACTGTGTGCGGACCTCTGAGCAGCTCTTAATTCAATGCCAACCTAATCACCACAGAATCATTATGACAGCCTTTCCTGCATCTGCTGGCAGGGCTCAGTGTAAAACACATGTTGTATCTGCACAATACTGTCACTGCTCAATGGCATGTGTAGACAGAGGGAGCACAGATGACTTGTTTTTCTGTTGACTGAATTGAGCATTTTGAAAGTATTCCCTTAATGAACATACTTCAACCATTATTAGACACCAACATCTTCCAAACATAATGTTTTAATATAACTCAATACAAGCAGCAACCAACAGTGACGTCACCCATTGGTTTGTAAATTGGCGTTATGAAACCTCAACTTTGGCCATTGCCATCTTGCTGTTTTTGGATGAGCTAGGGGGGAGCAAGCGGTGGATCGGACTCGACCGGATTGAGAACCCGAGGACACTGCGCCCCACTCACCTACAGCAATAAATCTGATTTTACCTCAGGCATGTCAATCAAACAGACATGTCTCCAAAAATGTCACTTTTTGAGGCCTAATATCTAATCAATGACAGGATTATTTTCAGATGGACCACCAGAAAACTAATAAGAATGAGTAACTTTAGCGAATGACACCATAATAGCTAGTGGGAAAAATGTATAGACTTTGTATTTCATAAGAGAAGTTGAATGAGAGTCTGTGGAGCCAGAGCCTTTTTGGGGCCAACCTCTAGTGGCCCTCAGTGGTATTGCAGTTTAAGGCACTTTTGCATTTGCCTCATTTTTTAGACCGGTAGCTATGTCCACTTTTATGTACAACTAAACATACATTTTGTAGCCTAGGTGGTGAAAAATGTCTCGATTTACTGGACAGAGATGTTTACACAGTGGACACGTGCAGCTTGAAAATATTGTTGTTGTTTTTTTTATCTCATAGCTATACTGAAATATATATTTTTGCTTAATATTTATGCTCATGTGGACTTATAGTTTGTCGACAAATCAGCCAACCATACATGTAAAGTCAATAACCTATCAGTACATCGGTGAATCCCTGATTAAAACACAGCTACTGAACACATTTTGCCAGACTGAATCAGCTGGTTAATTCTTGCAATGGACAGGGCAGTGTGAATATATATTTTTCCAGAGACAAACAAAACTTTGCTTTCTTTATACAATATTATCCCCAAAACCTGAAAAAGCAGCTGGAAATTTGGAAAAGCCAATAACCTAGTCTGCACAGACAGTGACTTCTCACAATAGAACATGTAATTTCCAGGCACCTGTACAGTTAAAGGAAGAATATGTCGTGTGGAAGGATTCCAGTTATTATTGCCACTGCGTGTATAATAACAGAGCTGGCTTGTATAAACAGTGTCATCTTCTGTACATGTGCGCTTGTTTTTGTACCTCTGTACCATGGAAATAAAGCTGTCATGTTGAATATTTTTAACACCAGAGGGGCTGATAGTGGGATAGTGTGCATGTTAATAGTCTCTTTAGATAGAGAGGAGGCACAGCATGTCTGTGTATGGCTCTCGCAACCTCGAGTGAGTGATTGTTCCGTTACGTGAGCGTAAGCAGCCTGATGTTTTTGGCCCCCTCTTCTTTCCTCACTCACACTTACATTGGCAAAAGTTCAGCATACCTATTTTTGGCTTCTTTAAAAGGAATAGCTTTGAGTTATTGTGTTTTTGCAGTATGACTGAAAGAATGCAGTTACATATTCAGTGGAAAGGAATCTGGATTGCATGAGGAAAACTGAACTGAACAAGTGAATGGAATTTATGAAGGGTTCAGTGTTAACTAAGCAGCCTATTGTGTTATGAAGTTTAAGCGTTCTGCTTTGGACACTCGTGTCCAATGTAGTGACAGCTGGTAGTAATGTCATCTACATCTGAGACTCAGTGTCATGTCATACATGAAATATATATGTTCTAACAGATGTAAAAGTTTTAAGGATGATGCAAATATTTTTTAGAAATACTGGTCGCAATTTGTCATATTCTATATTTTATAAAGTTTCAAGGTTCTGTTAAATATATATTTCCTGCTTTTTCGTGCCATGTGCAGGTGCATCACCTATCTTCGCCATTTAAGATATTAATTGACTCATTGTCTTTTAATTCAGTGAATAAACAGGCTCAGGAGATACACTATCGTTCTCCTGGAATATGTGTTGGTATAGAAATAGTAGCATCAGTAGTAGGAAGGAATACAAATAATTCTAATCGTGTCATTTCTTGTTCTCTGTTTCTCTGCAGCTGGCTGACTTTGGCCTTTCAAATCATTTCCAGAGGGGCACTCTGCTTCAGACCTACTGTGGAAGTCCACTCTATGCTGCCCCAGAGATAGTGAAAGGGCTGCCATACCAGGGGCCAGAGGTGGGTCGGCACACTGGCTTGACAAACTGTTTTAATACACATATTAGGTTGCACTGAGAAAAGTACAAATACATTCATTTTATTCTTCAAAATGTGCTAAAGAATTAAATACTGTTATTGGTAAACTGACATTATATCACCTGTTACTGTCACCACATCTGGTTGGTTTTGGTTTAAAAAGGGGTATGATATTAGATGCAATTGGTACAACACACCCAAAACTCTGACTGAACAGGTGATAGTCTAGTGCATTGTGGGTGATGTAGGCAACAGGTTTTGGCAACAAAGAAGATTGTTTGAAATCCAAAAGATGATATCTCTGGTTCAGAGTTTTTTTTTTTTTAAACTGTCCATCATGAATTGAACACTGTTTTTTTTAGTGCTATGCTAAATTTCTGGTATACTAATATAATACGACGGTGGATCAATAAGTTCCGAGACTGCTCCTGTTGCGTGCAACAGATGCACAGAGCAGGAGGAATATGTAACCCTAATGAGTGAGTGTTATCAATTTTGTCGCTTGTGCAAAATCAGCACCCAAGTTACACATGCTTTTGTGAGCAGTGGTCTGGGTGCATCTGCGATGTTATAAGCACGTGAACCTTGAGCAGATACCACACATCAAATTTTGTGACAAATTATTGGGGAAACAGAAAGAAGTTGCAGGGAGTCAAATCCAGCAAATGGGGAGCGACGTTTGTGTTGTTGGGGGCGAGAAACTGGCGGGCACATTTTCATGTTGGAGAGCTTAAGTGCCATTGCGCCACAGTTCAGTTCAGGTCATTTGCACCGTGCCTTAGGCACCTCTGAATGTCACAGTTGAACTCTGTGTTGACAGTCGGAACCTCTGGGACAAACTCATGTTGCACAGTCCAGCAAATGCCAAACAAATCCACCTGATGCCCCTTTTTCGGTTTTGGATGCAAACAGTCTGCCCCTCAGAAACGAAAATGTAACTCAAAACACGTCTCCATGATCATTGTTTTATTGTCGTAGGCTTGCTGAAGCATTTTCAGGGTCTCTGTTGCACATTTCCAGAATTTGACACAAAATTTGATGTGCAGCCTCTAGTCATGTCCACATAGAAATTCCTGTGAGCTTGTGCCCACAAACCAGCACACAGAAATTCATTACTTAATTACATTCATCACTTTCCTCCTGTTCCGCACATGTCATGGTCCTTCAGATAGTTCCCACAACAGGAGCAATCTCAGAACTAATTGATCCACCCTCAAATTAATGTTTGGATTCATGTATATTTAAAGCACTGAGAAACCACATTACCTGAGTTATGGTTAAATTTAAAAAAAAATTAATTGGACTTTATAAAGCTTGATGTTTTAAAAAGAAAACAAAAACACATGCACCACAGTATGTCCATCATTGTGTGTGTCTATGTGTTCCAGGTAGACTGCTGGGCACTGGGGGTGTTGTTGTATGCCCTGGTGTACAGCAGCATGCCATTTGATGGAGTCATCCACACCAAGCTCACAGAGCAGATCAGCCAGGGTCGCTATCGCAGACCCAACCCCCCCTCAGGTAAACCTTCACGACGTCAACATTATGTTTGCATTTCTATTCACTATTTGGATCGCTCGGTCTGTTTTTCTTGGAGTGTGAACTACATTGTGTTTGTCTGTTCGTCTGCTATAAATAACTGGTGACTCTTTTCCCTCTAGATGCCTGTGCTCTTATTGACTGGTTGTTGACAGTGCGTGCAGACGAGAGGGCCACAATAGAGGACGTGGCCAACCACTGGTGGGTGAACTGGGGTTATGAAGAGAGTGTGTGTGACTGCCCTTCATCTCCACACCAAGAATGTCCTTCCCCCCTTCTGGCTCGCTACATCGACTGGCAGAATCGTGTCGCCGCTGCTGGCAATATGACTGTTGACCCGGGGTGCCTGTCGTCAGACTCCTCCTGTCCTCCTCAGCTCGCTCCTAACCCCTTTTACTTCAGCTTACCACTAAAGAACGATTGTGGAGGAGGAGGAGGAGGAGTAAGGGTACTCGGAGGAATGGCGAGCCTCAGGAAGTCGCGCAAGGAGAATGCAATTCCCCAGACTGCACTGGGAGCTTGTGGTGGTGTTTGTGCAGCAGCGACTTCTTCCACTGGGATTTCCTCCACTCCCATCGTTGACAGAAAGAAACCCAAAGGAATTCTAAAACATCAGAGGAGTTTAGATTCAGTGTTTCACAGCCCCCCAAAGGAGAACTCTCCCTCCCAACTATGTAACACTGTTCCCCAGCCGTATCGGACACATACACTTGGCCATGTTGATATCTTGTCCAACAGCCTTCCAACTCCCTCTACATTCAGTCAGCCTTCATCCAAAATGCCCAAGAAGGGGATACTGAAGAACTTGTATGGTGGGGAGTCGGGCTTTGGCTCATTCTCAGAAAGAAGGGGCTCTGGAGTGGGAGTTAAAGAGAGTGATGCCGGCGAGTCATGCTCCCACAAACAGCACACATGTCTCCCAGCAGCAGAGAATAGTCCCACCATGCGCACAGAGGCTGTAAGAAGACGGAAAGGTATTCTGAAACGGAACGGCAAGTTCTCTCGCAGTCTGGATCTTCCCGACAGCCACCACTCATCTCCCTCTTCAGGCCCTGCGATATTCCCTGAGGCTCTGCAGCGGCTCCTCCAGGCCCCAGGGGACGCCGAGGGTCGCCGCAGCCGCCCCTCTAGTGTGATGAGCGAGGATAGCCTCTTCTCCTCTGATTCCTTTGATCTGCTGGATCTCAGCGCCCAGTCACATCGCAGGATTTTCTCCCGGGGCATGCAGCAGAGTGCTTGCAGCTCTGAAGAGGACCTGGAGCCATTGAAAGCTGAGGCAGACAGTGTTTGTGATGACAGAGAAGGACCAAAGGAAATGCTAATATAAGTTAAAGAACTGATACAGACATCAGTATGGTGAAGAAAGGATTTAATGCCAGTTCTTCAGTTCACTTTTCAGTAATAATCAGTGCCTGCCATCTTGAAAAGACTTAATGAACTCTGGAAAGGTTGCATCTCAAGTACACAGATTCCCCTGAGGATTGCACTGTCAAGCTTAAGTCCCGTCTCTCGGCATATTTTCCTTTATAGAATGCTAAATTAAACTCTGGTAGCCTTTGACAGTTTAGCTGTATACTGGATGCGAACCAGGACGGAGAATGACACTTAAAGGCGACGTCGTATCCGGCACTTTGCAGAAATGAGACCTGAATGTGGCAGAATAATGTGATTAATAGACTCCTTCTGACCTGTCCTGCACAACAGATAGTCTTTGTAGATTTTGCAGGTTTCTGTTCAGATGAGCCTTGAAAATCTGTGTCTGAATTCTCTAATAATCTGCTAAAGTGGCAAAGTACGATAACAGAGATTTGAATCCATGCATTAGTGAGTCAAAAGACAAAAAGTGTTTTTTCACCACCTTTTTTTGGCCTTTTGTTTTTGCAGATAAGAAACCTTTGTGATAATGCTGATAAAAAAAAAAAAAATACAGAAAATTGCAGAAACCAGGTTATTGCAGTAGATAAATCATTATATAAAAAGAATATGAAGCATATGAGAGGACGATGGGGGGGTCCGATTTAAAAACAAATTCTAACATATTAATTTACATGAACCAAACATAATTACCACCTTCCCATCTGTTTTTGTCTACACTGTTGTTTGACTGGTGCTCTTTAATTATGTCATTTTCCTACACCCTCTTCCTCTGCAGTGGTTTTAATGGCACCCAGTTGGAGAATTAACATCATTAAGCCCTTATCTTGATGTGTTGAACTCCATATATTTACATAACAGTAGTGGATGGAAACACATTCATTTGCATTCTCTGGAAAGTCTATTAAAATTTGTGCTATGTTCAGATGGAAACCAGACTACAGACAGATCTGTTGTGAGTATATATTCTGCTACACTGAACCTTTTTGGTAACACATTATTTTATAAGCCTTATATAAACAATAAATGGGTAATAGCACACTAAAATGTAGTTATTAGGACATATTAAGTGTTAAATATTAACATACAGTATTTGTCAACAATTCTAGCTTCTATGAAGACATATGATTTCATTACAGCTGTATTTTACTATGTTTTCATTTGTCATCTATTTATACACCATCCTAGTAATATTTATTTACCGTTGGTGCAGACAAGAGGGGCTACAGTTGTTGACAAATATATTAATAAACACTTACATCTGTGTAAAGCTACAGTCAATTATAGTGGGATATAAAACATTCATTCCATGTTTATGCTCCACCTAAATGCCAAAAATGGGCTGAGCTGAAGCAAACTTGTTACCTGTTTCCCTACGTGTTATCAAGTATATTTATACTTCACAGTGTTGGACTCTGCACAATTTGCTCCTTTGCACCAACACACACAGCGTGAATAGCAGATGGATCACATTGCTTTTTACCGTGACACCACCAACGCTGCTGTGGACGTTTAAAGTGATGTATGCAGTAGATGTATGCAATTTTAAATCTGTAATTTTCATACTGTGACAAAATAATTCTGTTAATTGTGTTCAACCATTTCTTTCTCTCTTTTTTCGGAGAACAAAATTAATTATGTGAATCTGAATACTTTCCAGTTGTTTTTGTGATGAGAGAACAGAACAAGCAGCAAGAGAAGGACTCAGCAGATACTGCATCTCTAGAAAGATGCATATTAGGGAGCACAGATGTTACACTGTGAAAAAGGACATTTTCAGAAAACCTCTGAGTGTGACACAATACAAGGAACGTTGCTTATGAAGTCAAAAAGTCATTAACTGGCCAATTGTCTCCATAAACAAAGACCTCTATTTATCCTCCAAACTGTTTTCATAATGGTTCATCTAAAGAAAACACTCGGCACAAGAGGTCAGATAAGGTTTAAAGTAAACTCACTTCACTTCAGGGTAAGTTTATATTTGATGGCTTTGTTTAAAGAGAAGAAATGACAAATGAACTTGCAAACTACATTTGAATAAAGAAGGCAACTGAAACTACATGGATGCTTTCCCTTCTGTTTCCATTATTGGCTTTTACTAAATACTCTTCTAAACATGACACTGTTTTGCAGGCCTCTCCTCTGTCTAATAGAAAGAGTCCCTCATCACTGTCAGGTCAAAACCTCGCAGCTAAAGCTTTGGGGATTTTCATGCATTGAGACATAAATGTTTAAAATTTTCTTGATGGATAGATGAACAAATTCTTCAACTTCTTCAGCTCATAATGTCAATTCAAATGTTATTCAACAGTACTGTATGTGGTTCTTATGTCCTATACAACACTAAGATAAAACAAAGCAAAACTCACCAGCAGGTCGTGTTTAGATGTGAGTTAGCCTGTTATGGCTGATATAAACATAGGGCCCACTTTATACCACCCACTTGCATTCCTCTAACTCTTTTAAGTGTTCCTCCTGTTGTGGTGTGTATATATGTGTGTATATATATATATATATATAGATATAGATATCTATATATATATATATATATATATAGTTGACAGTTTGATTGATTGGCGGCAGAAAAGCACTTTGCTCATTTAGCCAGTGGTGGATGAAGTCCTGAGCAGAGGACGAATGGTGACTTCTTAAAAACAGTCAATATTTCCTGTCAGTCACACAGGGACCATTTTGTTACATAACCACTGCCATTTAACTGTGTTTAGCTAATATTTACACTGCATGCATATTTTTTCTGGCATATTGCATTAACAGGTGGGATGTCGACAAAAGAGTATACTTTCCATTAAACTAGTTGGCTGTTCCAAATGGCACACTTCTCTTGGTACACTCATAATACTCTGACTTGTTCGTATATTAATTTGAGTAGTACTTCAATTTTGATGGGGCAGTGTTGTCTTAACGCATACTGCCGTTCTGCACTTTCTGGAACATTTGAGTATATCACCTGCCAACATACCTGCCGACTTTGATTATGTTACCCAGAAACTAATATATTTTTCGTGCCCTCTGTTTCACACACACCATAAACACACTGATGTCTTCTATCCAACACCAGTATGATGGTTAATTAGTGAAAATAAAAACTTAAATAGGTTATTCTGCAACAGCTGCAGCTTCCACAGACACCTTAAATTAAAAATTCTTTACATCGGTGGGCCCTCTCTTTCCACTACGTAGCCAAGATGCCAACTGTTGAGTGTGGAGTGTGGAAAGTGTCCGTTTAATGGTCCAGTTTTGAGTACATCATACGGGTACTTGTAGTGCATTGCATATTTCCGTATTTCTCAGTGTGCACATTTATGCACTCAAAACAGTTGCTGTTAGTATATATAAGTACACAATTTGGAACACGACCGCTCTGTCATTTTTTTTTTTAGCTTGTGCCCTTACAAAACATGTCCTATTTTGGGCACACCGTAAAATTTTAGACACAGTATTTTTGAGTTGTTAGCAGTTCCAACTCCTCAAATGATTTCATTTAAAAAAACAGGCTCAAACTGGTAAAATTGTCACATTTTTCAGACATAATAAAAATTACATAAACTTACATAATCCTCTCATGAACGCTTCCAATTTCTGTTTTCACTTAGGCAATAGATCTGAACACTTCTTGTCCCATCCCTGTCTTGGCCAGTAAACTGTATAATCCCAGTAATGCTTTCCTTAACTGAGGAGCTCAAGACACTGAATGAATTAAAGACGTGGCTTCAATAGTCAGAGAAGGATAACTGTAGAGTATTGTCAGCTTAAAGTATTTACGTTGTGTGAGCCTCCTATCAGTCACATTGATAATTTCTCTAAGCAGCACCGACTTAATGGACGAGGACTTTAAAGATGTTGAAGGATCCCAAATATCTGAAATAATTACTAATCTAAACTAAGCGGAAGGGGTTCACAGCAGAGTCTCGGAGGAGGCCAATAGGATTTTCTTTCTGTTCCCTCACGTGTGGATAAAAGTACCGTTGGATGAACAAAAGCAGTTTTTAGGCTGCTTACTGGAGCTCAGGCAGTTAGGGAACAGTAGCATTACTATGGAGAAATCCTTCATTATCCACATGCTGTGGCCATGAGACCTTGAATTTGCTCTTTAGAGCATGCAGAGAGAAATACTAGAAGAAGTAGTTAAATCCAACAAAAACAATGCCCTATTTAAATGCTTTATTTAAACTCCACTCGTGTAAAAATATATAAATATTTGCGGGGAAATGTGCACAGGTAAAAAAATTCTATTAAATTACGATCATAGTACAATGAATTTAATGAAATGAGTCATACAGTATAAAACTGAAGGAAGCGTGCGTATATACACTGTTAAAAAAAAAAAGGGAGCACTTAAACAACACAATGTAACTCCAAGTCAATCACACTTCTGGGAAATCAACCTGTCCAGTCAGGAAGCAACACTGATTGTGAATCAATTCCACCTGCTGTTGTGGAAATGGAACAGACAACAGGTGGAAATGAGGCAATTAGCAAGACAACCCCTATAAAGGAACGGTTCTGCAGGTGGTGACCACAGACCATTTCTCTGTCCTCATCCTTTCTGGCTGATTTTTGGTCACTTTTGCATCTTGCCAGTGCCCTCACCACTAGAGGTAGCATGAGGCGGTGTCTACAACCCACAGAAGTTGCTCAGGTAGTGCAGCTCATCCAGGATGGCCCATCAATGCACACTGTGGCAAGAAGGTTTGCTGTGTCTGTCAGCACAGTGTCAAAAGCACGGAGGAGATACCAGGAGACAGGCCAGTACACCAGGAGACGTGGAGGGGGCCGTAGGAGGACAACAACCCAGCAGCAGGACCGCTATCTGCTCCTTTGTGCAAGGAGGAACAGGAGGAGCACTGCCAGAGCCCTACAAAATGACCTCCAGCAGGCCACTAATGTGCATGTTTCTGCTCAAACTGTCAGAAACAGACTCCATGAGGGTGGTATGAGGGCCCGACGTCCACAAGTGGGGCCTGTGCTTACAGCCCAACACCGTGCAGGGCGATTGGCATTTGCCAGAGAACACCAAGATTGGCAGCTTCGCCATCGGCGCCCTGTGCTCTTCACGGATGAGAGCAGGTTCACACTGAGCACATGTGACAGACGTGACAGAGTCTGGAGACGCTGTGGAGAACGTTCTGCTGCCTGCAACATCCTCCAGCGTGACCGGTTTGGCGGTGGGTCAGCGATGGTCTGGGGAGGCATTTCTTTGGAGGGCCGCACAGCCCTCCATGTGCTAGCCAGAGGTACCCTGACTGCCATTAGGTACCGGGATGAGATCCTCAGACCCATTGTAAGACCATATGCTGGTGCAGTGGGTCCTGGGTTCCTTCTGATGCATGACAATGCGAGGCCTCATGTGGCTGGAGTGTGTCAGCAGTTCCTGCATGATGAAGGCATTGATGCTATGGACTGGCCTGCCTGTTCCCCAGACCTGAATCCAATCCAGCACATCTGGGACATCATGTCTCGTTCCATCCACCGACGCCACGTCGCACCACAGACTGTCCAGGAGTTGACTGATGCTTTGATCCAGGTCTGGGAGGAGATCCCTTAGGAGAACATCCGTCATCTCATCAGGAGCATGCCCAGGCGTTGTAGGGAGTGCATACAGGCACGTGGAGGCCACACACACTACTGAGCCTCATTTGGACTTGTCTTGAGGAATTTCCACAGAAGTTGGATCAGCCTGTGATCTGATTTTTCCACTTTTATTTTGAGTATGATTCTGAATCCAGACCTCCTTGGGATAATGATTTTGATTTCCATTGATCATTCTTATGTTATTTTGTTCTCAACACATTCCACTCTGTAATGAATGAAGATTTTCAACTGGAATATTTCATTCACTGAGATCTAGGATGTGTTGTTTAAGTGTTCCCTTTATTTTTTTTGAGCAGTGTATATACGCACGCATTGGTCTGTTTTTTTTTTTTGTAATTGTGTATAAATAATTTATTTTCTTTTACCCATTTATTGCTGTTTTGTATGATTTTCTTACACTAACGGTTTTGTCTTTATTTCTGCTAATTTTAATTTATTTAATTTTGACAAATTAACCACAGTTGTAATAAGGTATATGACAACAATGGTAACAATATACATTCACATAAGAATTATGATATTCAATATACAAAAGAAATGTACTTTTCAATGACAATGGGCTGTGGTCAAATCATCTAACAGACAGCTCTTTAAACAGTTTTGGATACACATTTAAAAATATAGGAAAACTCTTTTATCATAGATATAGAGCATCTTTTACATTAATGCGCAGTCTCTGGGTTTTATTGATGAAATTGCCTTCTAGGTTCAGCAAATGATGATAAAGAGAGACCACTACTCAGTTGTGCACATGGTAAGGAGGAGCACGGATCATTAACAGGAGTGCAAACTGAACCCAAAGATCTGAGCAATGGTGTCATCTTGTGGTTGTTTGATGTAGCTGGCGAAAAGTATTCACTTACAGGTAGATTGTGTACAAAAGCAAGCAGACATTAAAATGTGCAAATGTTATTATAGAGTGTTTTAACAATGGACGTAAGTACTAGTAACCAGTTGTTTCCTGGCCTTGATGTCGCAGACATATTAGTTGTAGAATGAATGAAATGGTTCATTTGACTGTTGAAATGTGCACTGTAAAAAAGGATTTTGGAGGGTAGTAGTTATTATCCAAGCAAATCATTTAACTTTTACCCCATTATATTTGTCAGCATTCAAGTGCCAAGCCTCACTTCATCGGCGGCACTGGGGACTGTCGAGCTGACGGCAAGACTCCTGTTTAACTTTTTTCTCTGTATCATATCATGAATTCAAATGTTAGCTTACTGTTAGTTAATAATTAGCACGCTAATTGGCAGTGCTAACACCAGAGTTGAACATGTCAGCAGGTGAAGAAAATAAATTCTTTTGATAACTTTTCATCCCATCGGTGCTCGAGCTCTAATAACGCAGAAGAAGTTCTTGAATAACAATAGGGCTTTCGCACCATCTGTGCTCGGGCCCAAAATATGAGAGAAGACACAAGTGTTGACTGTAACGGTAACCACACTGAGGATTTCATTAGGCTTTTTTTAAACATCATTAGCACTTAATAAATGAGTGTCACTGGTGTTATTGACAAGCGAGCTATTGAACCTCTTCATCTGTAAGCCTGTTGCTGCTTACGGATAAGCATGACATGCTTTGATAGTGTTTATTCAAGTTTTTTTTTAATTTTATGAACACATTATTGTTGGCATTTCATCATCAGTTAATACTGTAAGCGTGGGAGCGTAGGAAACATTTAAAGAACAGTTCTACACTTTTGGCAGAGAGCAGGAAAACAACAAGTTAACCAATGTACTCCGTGTTCAGTGATCGTTTAAAAAGAAAAATCTGTACTTTGCAATACCATACAATCATTTACACTACTAATTTCATAAAGTTCTACTTAGTGCTCAATTACCTCAGTGGGGAAAAAAGTCCCTTTCATCTCGAACTTAACGATTTTATCTTTGAAAATAACCTGTACTGTGCTGTCTATTTACTGGTGTTTACAGTATTAGAGGCGAGTTAGTGTAAATTATTTGATTCCTAAACCCCTTTTTAAAAGCCATTTCTCAAAAAGTCAACTATTGAGGCTTGAAATTATTGAGATTCTTTTTATTAGCCAGCTCTAATACACCAAGAATGAGCCGTGGTTGAAAATATGCAAACACACTGTGGGCCCGCATGAGCTTCATGTTTATTCACCAACCTCTCAACTCTTAAATACTGTTAGCGGGCCACACACTGACCGTCAAATGACCACATGCTTGTTTTTTAGTTGCACTCTTAAGTTCTTATCCAGTGAGAGACAGAGCTTATCGCCGTCCTGATGTGAACTTCTGCCGTGTAAAACAAAGAATAATCAAGGACCTCTGTTCAAACTCTTCCTGTGAAGATGAATTCACCGAGGGCATTATTCAACAGTGTACAATCGTAAAAGATGCAAGGGAAATGTTTGAGTCTATAGAGCAACGTTGTGAAATAGTCAAATGTAAACCTTTTTAAGGAAACACTCTGGACGTGACAAACTGTTAAGAGAATGACATTTAGCGGCGGGGAGGTTGTGAAACGCTCATAATGACATTTACAGTAACCTTTTGCAGTGACTTTTTCAGAAGGGTTAAAACCACAGAAATGGAAAAATGTCGCTATGTAAGGTCTTTCATCAATTAAACTGTGATTGCGCTGGGCCAGAGCCTGAGGGCAATTTTTCCTCATTCGTTAAGAAGTGAGGGCTATAAGGATGACACCATGCACATAAAGCAGTCAGGGCTGCAGGGTGGTCTGATTTGTCCTTTAACCAGTCAGGCTAAAGCTCCACGGCAGAGCTTCCAGAATGTTGAGCTGGACACCGAATCCCTGCTAGTTTTCTGACCTCCAAAGGGATCCAGAGCAAATCAGAACCATTAATAAAATGAATTCAAACCACACTCTCTTGCTAAGAAAGTTTTCATTAAAACTCAGTTTGCATGAATGTTTTATTACTGCCAAATTGCTCATTATTATGTACAAATGTGTTTTGGAAACTATGGCAATGCACTGTAATTGGAGAAAATAGTTGTTAAATGGGGCTGATTTAAGCGAAAAGGGGCTGCTTTGTAAATCGCTGATTATGACAGACCTAGAGCGAATGTGGTAAGACATGTTTGTGAATGAGACCTAGTGCCATTAGAGGAATGAGAAATGCCTTCTGCGGTCCAAGTTTTTTATTTTTCTCTCGTCCTATTTCACCTTACAAATGTCATCCTCAAAATATCTGAATCCCAGGAAGCCTTACTCTTTGTTTCCCTCCCAAAGGTGTCAAATATTTTCATATTTGGTATTGAGAGTGAACATAAAGGTTATGTTTGTAAAGCAGTACAATCAAATGAATGAGAGGTATATGATACAATATTTTGAGGCTGCTGTTGACAGTATACTGCTGATATTTAGCAGCCACTGCCTCCTGCCACTGTCAAATGTTGGATCACCTGCCCTTCGAATGGAAAGTTCATGCTAAGTACATATTCTGAATACATTTTAAAGACACAACTTGAATACTCCCATTTTATAGTATGATACTTTAATGCACAACATTTTGGAGGCATTTAGATATGACATTGAAAAATATTATTACCTTGAACTGCTACCGATTAGATAGTTTTAAGAAGCAGTTATTATTATCTTATTTGCACGTCAGTTTGCCCACCTGTTGTACCTGAAGCTGGGTGTGGCAGCAGTTTGACCTGCATGCAAATACCTGCATGTAAATACCTGCATGTAAATACCTGCATGTAAATACCTGCATGCAGGTCTTTTCCAGAAGGATGGCTGGTAGTATTGTTAGGTTCCAGGGAGATGTTGAATAGATGGTTTAATTTATTTTTAGTGTGGGTGTGTTTGTGTGTACCTGTATACCTGGCTCTTGCTAAGTTGTTTTGTTGTACTTTACTTTTTATAAAAGGCTACATAATTTTCTGAAACAGCAGAGCACTGTAGCTTCTTGCAGACATTATTCACACAGGAGTAAATAGTGGATTTTCTGCTGATGATGTTCAGCTTGTGGATTTAGTGGTCTAGTGAGGCAGCAGAAAGGTGAACGTGGAATCCACTTAGAATATACAAGAGTGTTCATTTTCTTCATGATAAAGAAACACGTCAACCAATGCAACAGTGTGTACCATGAATTTGTGTAGCAATTGATGCGTTGACGGCACGACAAATTCATCGTTGGCTTTGATTTTTTTCACGGGATTTGTTGACAAGAAAGATAATACAAAATAAAGTAAGGATAAATCTGGTGATATTTTATCTAAAAGATTTTATAGATGTAAGAGACAAAGATGCAGCATGCAGGTTTAAAGTGTCAGACTCCAGGTTGGGCATCACTGTTTGCAGGTTTAATCAGTCTCCCATAAAATTGTGCTTTGAGGCACCAATAAGCAAGTAGTTGGCCATGTAATTCAAATTACAAATGTGCCGTGGCATGTAATCACTTTTAAATGTCAGTATGTAGGTGCCAATCCAGACATAGTAATACTGCATGTAACGTATAAAAAAAAATAACATTTTTATCACAGATGTTTAGAGGAAACCAATGATTTAACAGCATGTAACCCATTTACCACTGCCTCATTTACATCACCAGCTGTGTTGTTGTTCAACAAAGCGCCCATCCTAAAGACCGGCAGTGTAGAAAAAAATCTCATACACCGCATAACTCCAGGACCTGCTATTTATTAGCAGAGAACATGCCATTAACTTTACACACACAAATACACACAAACCAGAGGGAATTACAGTAACACCCAACTCATGGTGCCGAATATGAATGTTAACACGTTAACTCTGGGCATTCTGAGAAAACCCCATTACCTATTCCAACACGCTACACGGTCCCCACCTAGGTGGTTAGCTGTCCCCAGTAACCTATATGTCCATAACAAAGTCTGGTTTTGGTGACCCCAAAGTGGCCTGCCCCCACTGAGCCGTGAACAAGCTTCAGGACCTTGGGGCGTAGTTTGAGGGACACCAAGGGCTGGAAGATGTCGCGATGGCCCCCGGGGGCCTGCCAGCGGTGATAAAGGAGGCCGTCGTAGTCGACAAGGCTTGACCACTGGGCAGAGAGATCCTTGGTCTCGGGATCCAGTGCAGATACTGCTGGCCATGTTGGTCGTTGGCTAGCCCTCACCCAATCCTGGACGAGAGAGAGAGAGAGAGAGAGAGAGAGAGAGAGAGAGAGAGAGAGAGAGAGAGAGGACAGGGTCTTGGCTCTGGTCTTGTTGTAGCTGTTGGCTATCAATGGAGTCCAAACTGTCATTGTCGGCCATTGCTGGGGAAGCATTGTCACCGGTGAGGGACCGGTGTGCAGGGCTGCCACCACTGGGGTTGCTGTGTCACAGTCCTCAATGCGCTGGCAGTACCGGCACTCTTCTGCCTTGCAGGGGCGTCTTGACATGGCATCCGCGTTAGTGTGTGGTGTATGAGATACAGGATCTGCGATAATCTGAAATTAAAAAATTAAAAAAAATTATATTGACTGTATTTTGTGTACCTTCGGGTATAATCAAGGTAGATGGGTCGACCCAAGGGAAATAGCATAGACAGTAGTGGGTAAAATTGACATAGCTTTACATAGTTTTCAACGGTGGCAAGAAAGTACTGACGAATAATACATAACAAAGATTCTGTGTATGAACAAAGGTTGTAATCATGGGGAAATCATTGAGCAAGAAGAACATTGGTTCTGATAAAAATGAAAAGCACCCTAAAGGTTCAGTGTTGGAAGAAATGTCCGCGGCACTCCGCAGGAGGCCATGAAAGATTACTTTATAAAATGGTCTGTTGACACAAATGGCAAGTGGCCACTAGAAAGTACAAGGGATATGAGGGTAATTAAGGAAGTAGATGGCCTGTTAGATCAACAATGGGACAAGGTAAAAACAGAATCAGAAGAACAGTTGACCTGGTTCACGATAAAAGAAAAACTCAAAAATAAGGCAGCAGCAAAGAAGATAGAAGCAAGTCAGAAGGAGGCAGAAAAAGCAAAGAAACATGCTCAGGCAGCCAAAGAAAGAGCAGAAAAATCGGCCAAAGAAGCAAAATCTGCAAAGAAAACCCTTCTGGCCGTGCAGAAGGTATGTCAAAGTCCGCCAGCCCCTCCAGTACAGCCCACATAGTCTAGGTTATACCTGGCTTTGCCAGATCCACCACCATATCCCGCATCCACAGATGACGATGATACCGAAATGTGGCTGACCCCTCAAACTAGCAGACGCCTGATGGTTAGGAGAGCGAGACAGGCAGCAGAAGGAGGAGGTGTAGCAGAGGGAGCCGAAGGAGGGAAAGATAAGGATGTTACAGATGAAGGAGAGAAGATTAAAGGAGAGGATGAAGTTAAACAAGAAGAACAGGAAAGACTAAAAAGAGGCCAAGTGGTGGTTGAATAGAATGGTGACAGCAGGTAAATGGTGGTCTGACCAAGATGGGCGACTGGCTGCCACTGCCATGCTAGGAAGCCAAGCCTTTGATAAACAACAGTTTAAGTCAGCACTAAAAACGTTTCTGTGTGACGGAAACCGGAAGACGGAGGAAAGGCTGAAAGCACAGAATCGGCGTGACTGCGATTTTGACATTTCTGACTTAGAAATCAGACACAGACACTGGCAAAACAGTCAGACACCAAGGGCGGGGCAGATAAATCCGAGAGTCGTAAAAGAAAAAAAGACAAGTCGGTAAAGGTCTGCCCAATGAGAGCAGTCCCAACCCCCATAGATAATAACCGAGATCACCAAACACGAGTACACCAACCGTGGAAAAGGGAGGAGGTTATGGGAATGGTGAAGGACTTAGCAGACCCAGAGAAAAATGTAAGGCAAACTTGCGTCATACTCCGCCAACAGATGGCCATATACGACCCAACAGCAGGTGACCTGAGCCAAATGGCCCTCTTTGATAGGACAAATAGTAAGGAGCTATGAGGAGGGACAGAACCAAGCAGGACAGCCCAGGCAGTGGCCAGAGGTAGGGTCTGATGCAGAAAAAGATCGGACCATAGTAGAGGTCATCCTGAACCATACCTGTGAATGGTTGACCGCGTATTTCTAGACAAAAATAAATTGGGTGGCCATACAACAGTATGCTCAAAAAGAAGGTCTGGATGTAGGAGATTATCACCACAGGCTCAAACAATGTTTTAAAGGTCACTCAGGTTTAGGCAAAGAAGATGGCCTGCCAGCGTTCACAGTACACCAAGTGAGAGGTGGTAGCGCCCCCCACAGTTTCGCAAAATCCTCCCCCTACAGCCCCACAGGTGTACTACCAACAATCACCAATACAGCCACCGCAGTATTCCCCGCAGCCACCCCAACAAATGAAGTATTGATTAATGGAAAATCAGTCCCCATAATGGTTGACACAGGTGCTACGGTGTCTACTGTAAACACCTCTGCCATTAACCTACCCCCATCAGCAGAAACTATTGAGACCGTAGGCGTGTCTGGCATAGTACAAACCCAAACTGTATCTCATCCAGCCAGAGTTGACTTCGGCCCAATCGCATGTGATCATTCACTCGTTATCACCCAAAATTCTCAATGTAATTTGTTGGGAAGAGATCTTTTATCCACATGGAATGCGACCATTTCATATTCCGCCGATGGCATTTATATCTCGTTACCTCCCCCACATGCTCTTTCTGTTCAGGCAGTGCTACATACCCCACCCAATCATGGGCCTGCATACTATTCCCTAGATGTGGATGTTCCACCAGGGGAACGAATTCTGTTAACTGCTCTACAGCATATGGCCACAATGGTTGACACTGTGTTATCCCCAGAGTGGGTGGTCCCGACCATTGATCAGTATATCTGGCATCATCAATTGCATTGCACATTAGCATTGAATATGACCGGAGATGACATTAGTTACTTTGATGCCATTTCTCAGCTCCTGTCACACATGTTTGAGTTTGAAACCATGTCTTTGTGCGTGGGAGTGCAAGGGGTAGCTCTGGCGGCGGTCTTAGATTCTCCCATTGATACCTGTTACACAGTAAAGGATTCTGTGCCCCATCTCTCATTAGCAGTAACAGCAAGACACACCACTGCTGAACTCGGACCGATGGTTAAAATATTTGCCCAAACCACTCCATCCGCCGTATACCAAACCAGTGTTGGGATTATAGCAATGTATAAGGACCTGGTTTATGTCATTGACTGCGCATTACCTGCTAAAGGACGTTTGGAGGTCCACCCATTTTCACGTGTGTACACCTGCCACTGTCTCAAATCTAACTGTAATCCCCTGTTGCGGGATATACCTGATGTCCTTTGGTCAAAACATTCCAACGAGGTTGGAAAAATCCATTCGGCATCTCCCATTTATGTCCGCATTCAGCCAAATTTGTCTATACCCCGAAGACCACAGTATAATCTGTCCAAAGAAGCCGTGGAGGGAATAAAACCAGTAATTTCATCTTTGATAGCACTAGGAGTATTGGTATCCTGTTACGAAACCTCATAAACGAGGAGCTTGGCGATTCGTGCAGGATTTACAAACAGTGAATGCATATGTTGAGCCCATACATCCGGTGGTTCCTAATCCAGCCACCATTTTGTCTTCCATACCAGCAGGTACCAAATTTTATTGTGTTCGGCTTTTTTCCGTATTCCCCTACATCCGGACTCACAGTATTTGTTCGCATTTACTTACAAGGGCCGGCAGTACACGTGGACTAGACTGCCCCAAGGGTTTATTCATAGCCCGTGTATTTATGCTCACATGTTATTGGATGATTTGGCTGATTTGGTTTTGTCAGGAGGCAGCACCTTGGTTCAGTATGTCAACGATCTGTTGGTAGCGAGCCCCACAAAGGAGGCCTGTGAAATGGACACTAATGCCTTGCTGATGGCCCTAGCAGCGAAAGGTCATAAGACTAGTAAGGACAAATTGCAGCTTGTGTCTTCTTCGGTGACATATTTGGGACACATTCTTACAGAAGACACTCGAACATTGTCCCCTGCCAGGGTGGCTGCAATCTTGGCCATGCTCAAACCCCGCACAAGGAAGCAGATGAAGTCTGTGCTGGGAATGATGTGGTTCTGCAGGCCATGGCTGATGGACTTTGCGGTTCTATCATGACCCGTGTATAACATTTCTCTGCCATCGGCCCCAGATCCCCTACAATGGACGGAACAAGCTGATGCAGCATTTGAGCAGGTTAAAGTGGCCCTCTCTTTGGCCCCATCTCTCGGGTTACCAGACTACCACAAACCTTTCCATCTGTTTGTGCATGAACGAGAAGGATTTGCATGTAGTGTTATTACACAAATACATGGCCCTCGTAAGCGCCCCATCGCCCTTTACTCTCATCAACTGGACGCTATGGAGAGAGGTCTCTCGCCTTGCCTCCGGGCAGTGGCGGCCGCTGCCTATGCAGTTCAGACGACAGCTGACCTGGTGCTAGGTTCTCGGTTACACCTCTATATTCCCCATTCTGTTCACACTCTACTGACTAGGACCGGCACACAACATTTCACCGCAGCTCGTCACAATATGAGTCTTATTTGACCTCCCTGCACTCGCTAACCATTCACCGTCGTCCTGCTCTCGATCCCGCTTTCCTCCTCCCCTTCCCACATGATGGAGATCGTCACGACTTAAATCTTTCACTGGCAGCGTTGAGCCACCAGCTGAGTGTACCCTAAACGATGATTCTGTAGGGCCATACACTTACGAGGGAGAGAATGTCAGATGTCCCATCACACCACCTCTTAGAACCATTGGTACAATCCCCAGGCATCCCCACTCCTGTTTAATACGTGGTGGTGATAAAGATACCCCATATTTGGGTCGATCGATTTGTACAGATCTTCGAGGAAACGAGGATGCCAGTGGGACCCACTGGGATTCTGACATCCTGGTAGCTCCAGCCCCTGCCAAATGGATATGCGGTGCGGCAAGTTTCGACTGGATACCACCACCAAGCATGTTCCGTGGTACTTGTTCCCTAATGTATGTAGTACCCGCAATGAGGACTACCTCCTCTCTCCCCACTCATCAAGCTCTCCGTGATAAGCTCACCCGAGTAGATAAACCTAGAGAAAAAAGAGATATCCTGCAGCAATATGGCTACGACGCTTGCCCACTACACACAAGACGACAAACTGTATGGAGTTGAATAGTCGGGGTTATCCTACATCCTACATAATGTCTGCACTGGATCAGATCAGGGATCTGGCTAATGCAATGTGTTGAAATGCACTTATTGTAAGTCGCTTTGGATAAAAGCGTCAGCTAAATGAAATGTAATATAATGTAATGTAATGCAACGTCCCAATTGGCGAACCGGACAGCAATATCTTTAGGCCTTATTAACACCCAACTCGCGGCCACTTCCAAGATGACACTCCAGAACTGCATGGCACTCGATATTCTATTAGCAGCCCAAGGGGGGACATGCAATCGGTGTAGAGTGCTGCACTTGTATCCCCGACAACACCACCCCTCTCCAAGAAAAAAAATCGATGCAATAGCAGATATAGCCCTCCAAGTAGAACCAACTGACACCCAAGGCTGGGAACTTTTCGATTGTATAGCAAATGGGTTCAATGGCTAAGGTAGAATCATACTGCAGGTTATGGCCCTGTTTTTCTTGAGCTTACTTGTATTCTATATGTTGGCTCAATGTTTCATCATTGCTATGAGAGCATGCTTTGTTAGAGTATTCTCAGCATCCAAAAGGACGACCGCTGTAATGCTTACTACAGTACCGCAGACTGATCTAACCAAAGAAGCAGACATAGACAATGGCTACAAATCATTTGCCCTTATGTTCTCTGGAGGACTAGACATTAAGAATAGGGGCACCTCTCCCTGGTTACAAACAGAGCTAGAAGAAGTAGGAGAGGAACTCTTACCATTAGTTTCAGATCCAACACCTCACGCAAACCATGACTATGATGTTCCCGACACCACAAATGATGACGACAATACATTGCAGACGCAGAAATTACCAGAATCTGACCTAGAATCACAGGGAGAATATGACTCAGATGAAGACCCAGGTGACTAGTATTGGCCTCCTGTTCCGGGTCCATTTCCAGACGCTCTGAACTGGGAATATGGTGACTGGTAGGTGTCTCATGATGGTGTTGTCCTAAGAGGGACAAAAGGGGGGAATTGTGGAGATATTTCATATCTCCTGTATATACATGTTAGTATTGATAACATTGTACATAATATTATAGCAGCCTATGAACAGTCTCAACACAACTTATTGGTATATATTTCCACTTTGTTGTGAGACTACAAACACACACTGTTATTCACAGATGAACTTTGTGACCGGACACACTCTTGTTGAACAGATATATCTTGTTAAACCCAGTGTGTTCTGCTCTTATCCATATAAGGACCTATACTCTGAACATCTCCATATATGGGCTTATGTCCTGCATGCCTGTGCTCTGCACTTCTCCATGTAGGGACATATAGCTAACATCCATGTTCGGACCTATGTGTAGCTGGCAGACATCCATGTACATCCCACCCCCACTTCTATGTAACAGGAGTGTATAAAGGCTTTACGTTTTTCTCACAAAGTTGAAGAACTTTTCAGTCCAGCAAGCTGTGTACTTCTTCCCATGCTGCATGTCCAATAAAGAATTCTGATGAACTGATCTTTGACTCCAACCTCATCTGTGACCAGTCTGTTCAAAGAAAATCTACAACAAGGGTTAAAACCACAGCATGTGAATGCCTGCATGCAAATGCCTGCATGCAAATGATTGCATGCAAATGTCTGCATGCAAATGTCTGCATGCAGGTCTTTCCAGAAGGATGACTGGTAGTATTGTTAGGTTCCAGGGGGATGTTGAATAGCTGGTTTATTTAATTTTTAGTGTGGGTGTGTTTGTGTGTACCTCTATACCTGGCTCTTGCTAAGTTGTTTTGTTGTACTTTACTTTTTATAAAAGGCTACATACTTTTCTGAAACAGCAGAGCACTGTAGTTTCTTGCAGACATGTTAAACATCAACTTCCTGTGTCATGGCGAGCGAGCCGTTTGGCCACACCCACTCGCAAAACACATCAAATGTATCGTCTCACCAAGCCGTATGTATGTGACACATTTCGTGAGGTTTCAAGCATCATGTGAACCTTCAACATCAACTTCCTGTGTCACGGCGAGCGAGCCGTTTGGCCACGCCCACTCGCAAAACACATCAGATGTATCGTCTCACCACGCCGGATGTATGTCACACGGTTCGTGAGGTTTCAAGCATCCCAAGGCATCCCAAGGGACCTTACACATCAAGTTCCTGTGTCAGGGCGAGCGAGCCGTTTGGCCATGCCCACTCGCAAAACACTTATCAGATGTATCGTCTCACCAAGCTGGATGTATGTGACACGTTTCGTGAGGTTTCAAGCATCCTTTGACCTTAAACATCAATCAACCACCATCGGTGCTTGGGCCCTAATAATCATCTCCATCTCAGCCTGAGAGACAACAGGGCTGAGTTTAAAAATAGTCTTGAGTATTAAGCATACATATTGGGTATTTATGAAGCATGCAAAATGCTTCTTTAAGATAGGCTTCTTTCACTAAGAGGGCAGTGACCAATCTGATAGGTGTGTCTGAACGCATAAAAGGCAGGCATCCTTCAAACCCAAGGTATCTTTTGCACTGGTCCAATTCTGAACTATCTACCTAACACTTGATCTTCATTGAAAACTTAAATTCAAGGCATGGCCTCTACCAGCGGACAAATGTCGGAGGAGAACCTGACTACCGAGGGATGGGGAAAACAAGTGGCTAACTTCATTAAAGGTTAGTTTTCTGGTTTGGCAGATTAAATTGATTGATTTCATGGCTGACCTAAATAAGGCTGTCAGATAAAAACTGCATTATCTTCGGACTTTTCCTGTACTTATTGTGACATATGATTTCTGATAGTAAGCAATAAGGCTACTTGTCATAATATATACTAAATATTACAGGACTGCTATTAACTGTTTTTCTCTTTTACCCAGAAAAACGCATCTGTAAAGCCAAGCTGAAAACGTCATCCTATCATTATCATTTAAATAAATTTAAGTAAGTTTGAATCTATTAAACAAAGTTGCATTTTCCATTCAGTTAATTCAATAATCAACAGTTATCTTTTTTCCCATTAGGAAACGACCTGACCGTCTTTGGCTCAACAATTCTATCAGGGCACACTTTAAAATCAAAAATGGACCCAAGGTAATAAGAATATAATTGTATAACACACGACATGTTCAGTGGAAAAGAGGTAAACAAGAGTTAACAATTAAAAGACACAAAGCACGGAATAGCAGTGAGTAAATGATCCGACACAACCACAAAATCAAAAGTATGCACAATTACCTCCTATTTTTTGATCCAATTCTACAACAAAAGACAACGGTTGGATGCTGAAACAAATTAAAATAATGAGGACTGCAGCTTGAAATGAAAAGACTGAGCCAGAAAAGAAGAATTGAAGTTGTTTTTACAAGGTTACTATGAAACAATTGAGCTGGGTGTGTCTAATTTTTTTGTTCAATTTTCTTTCCCCAGGTGTTCAATGATCCCATCCACGGCACTATGGAGATACATCCACTTCTTGTCACAATCATAGACACACCTCAGTTCCAGAGACTACGACACATCAAGCAGCTGGGAGGGACCTATTACGTTTTCCCTGGAGCGTCCCACAACCGCTTTGAACACTCGATTGGGTATGTGCACGTGCTTTCAAACAACACACCTATGAAGCACCAAATGAAAGCAATTAAACCAAAAGTCAAAAAATGAACAAATTGCATGCCTTAATGGAAATCTAATCATATAATCTGCGTGTGTGTGTGTGTGTGTGTGTGTGTGTGTGTGTGTGTGTGTGTGTGTGTGTGTGTGTGTGTGTGTGTGTGTGTGTGTGTGTGTTGTATTTGGTAAAACAGGGTGAGCCACTTGGCAGGAGAGTTTTTAAAGACTCTGAAGTCAAATCAGCCAGAGCTCAACATCACTGAACGTGACATCCTTTGCGTGCAGATTGCAGGTCTTTGCCATGACCTGGGTAAGTGATACACACCTTCCTACTATCATACTGTGTATTAGCTTTTAAATGGTAATAGTTAGGTGTGATTAATCATGAAAATGAAAGTGAAACTATCCACAAATTGTCAATAACATGTTGGTCTTGTGGCCAGGGATGCAGCAGGCAAAAGGGTGCCTCAGAAAGTAAAAAAAAAAACACATGCAAACAGTTCACTTGTTCACATGATAATGTACATGGTACACTGTTTCTCTTTAAGTTTCTCTACTGAACAACAAGTTATTCTCTGATATTTTCTCATTTCAGTGTTTAATATACAATAGTGGAGTACATTTTCATTTTTATATCATAAATGACTCACTTTACTCAGTCACGACTTACTTTATAACTGACACTAAATATTTTCCTCTGCTTTGAGTGTTAAATCAAGACTTTGGACAGTTATTATAGTTACTTTGAATCATTATTAAAAAAGCATAGTCATTTGTTTTTTGGAAGTTTAGTTAAAAAATTTTCATACATTTGGATGGAAACTTTTTGTTTTGTTTTGGAAGTTTGGAATACTTGCATGACTCAATCAATTGCAATAATTAGTTAAACTATAGTTACAGTGATTAAAAAAAAGTTGCAAAAACATACCTTATTTATCAAAACAACATGAAGTTAATGTTGACTTTGCATTTACAGCAAATAATATTTGCAGGAAATGGGAACAGATTACAAAAATGTAATCAATTAAATGAATTATATTTCATTACAAGAGCTAATTGGGAGTAAAAGCCTATCTCTGATACTAGTCAGTTCAAAATGAAACATACCTGGGAAGATACTATAAAGTTCACACACAATTGCAATTAAGTTCATAATTATTTCCCCATATCTAGGACACGGGCCGTTTTCTCATCTGTTCGATGACATGTTCACCCCAAAACTTAAACAACACAATCCTGCTGCTGCCCAGATTATTGGAGATTGGACGGTAAGAAAAAAATTCTGTTCTGTTAACTGTGATGCATAAAAGCCAACCACAAAACTGAAGCACAGCTGCCTTTAAGGGTCAAGTTAGTAGGACCCACAGTATCACAGACAAGTAAGTGTTTATTTGAGAAACACTCTGGAAGACACACAATCATTCTGTAAGTTATGGCTTAAGACCTGTCAAACAAACATTAGCGTTAAAACAGTTATTAATATTTTCCTAATGTTCTGGCAAAAATAAGCTCTTCTAACTGAGCAGTCAAC
This sequence comes from Embiotoca jacksoni, assembly GCF_022577435.1. Lineage (NCBI taxonomy): Eukaryota > Metazoa > Chordata > Actinopteri > Embiotocidae > Embiotoca > Embiotoca jacksoni. The sequence goes on from NW_027185447.1 coordinate 13,115,597, forward strand.
CAATTAAACTTTGATTTACGTTCCAATTCTCCAATTAATATGTAAATAAGTCTGTGTATCTTGCAGCATGAGAAGGCCTCTCTCTTAATGTTTGATCACATGGTGGATGTTAATGGCCTGGAGCCAGTGATGGAGCAGTACGGGCTGGAACTGCCAGATGACTGTGAGTTCATAAAGGAGATGATTGGAGGACCTCCAGACGACGGACAGGTCAGTTCCTGTGGGAATAATGCAAAATCAGTTTGTGTCATCTTTGCTGCAGGAGACTTTGCCTAATGCTATCATTTTTGCCATCATCTCCACAGTATGTATGTCGTCCAAACGACAAGGCCTTCCTCTATGAAATTGTGGCAAACAAGACAAACGGCATCGACGTGGACAAGTTTGATTACTTTGCCAGGTGGAGCTTGCTTTTCGGCAGAACGGTCCACATTTTGATGAGTCAGGAACTACTGTGTATTATTTTCCCTGAACAATTATAATATTCTCCTGATTAGTTTTACTATGTGCGGCATTCTCAAGGTTGCTTTGAAGAGTTTAACACAATACCTTTATTTTTACTCACATATTTCATCACTCTGTCTCACCTCAGGGACTGCTACCACCTGGGCATCAAGGCTAACTTTGACCATCGGCGCTTGTTCATGTTCAGCCGGGTGATGAAGGTGGATGGGAAGATGCACATCTGCTTTAGAGACAAGGTTTTCACTCCTGCTTTTTATCATGTTTGAAAAAGCAATTAATGTATCTGTCTAGCTGTTACTAAAGTATATGCAAATACTCGCAACAGGAGGTGAACAATCTATATGACATGTTCCATACGAGGATCTGTATCCACAGAGCCTGCAAGCACAAAGTAACCATGAGCATACAAATGATGTGAGTTCCTATCTTTCCCATATCAATAATCTACAACACTGAGCATCGTCCCTTGTCTGATGGAGTTTATTTCCTTTATTTCCTTTGCTTTATGATTCTCTCTATTGTGGTCTATGCAGCAAAATGTTTCCAAAAGGGATAATGTTTTGGGTCTGTTTATTTAGGATCACAGATGCCCTCTTGAAAGCAGATGTACAATTACACCTCTCCACAGCCTTTCATAATCCAGAGGCCTACACCAAGCTGACAGGTTAGTGGATGCCTGTGCTATATTTAAAATAATAATACATGTCTGTCTTATAAAACTGAAATTGTCTATATTCATGTTACATCTTCTGTCATATTGTCAGCACTATCTCTCGTACTTTGTTTGCATAAAATAATAGTAATATAAAGAACCTATGACAGTTTTATGATTTATTTTAAGGGTTTTCAGTGGTAGATGGATTAGTTGCTAACCACAGTGCCTTTTTACCGATGCAAGCTATAACAATCACGGTTTGGTGGAGAGATTTGGAAAATGGTCATATACGAGTAGAAGCAACCAATTACGTTTTAAAGTTAAGCTGTCTATTGTAAATAAAGTTGACCATGATGATGGTATGACGCCAGACCCTGTAAATCACCAAGTTCTGAGAAATGATAAAATGTTGTGAACATAAAAGTTTCCTCTAACAAATTAATAAGGTAAAAGTAACTTTGTCAGTTTTATTGTTTCATTTTGTTAATTATGCCTCTCAATTTAATGTCACTTATGTTACTTACTTGTAAAAGACAAATGAAATTGTGTCCCTTTCTTGTGTTTGAACTGAGCTATCTTCCACTTCATCTCCGTTTGCCCTGTAGATCAAGTGTTTGAAGAAATACTCCGCTCAACCTCATATCGTCTGAAGGAAGCCAGGGAGATTCTGGAGAGGCTCGTCTGCCGGGACCTGTACAAGCTTGTGGGTGAAGCCAAGGTGTGCAATAAGGTCTTTATTTGCCTGCATTACATTTGGCTTGTGACGACTGGTGATCAGGTCGACTATCAACGATTTAAGAGACCATTGAAAACTGTGTTTTTCAATCTGCAATCTCTAGTAATGACAATAAGCCATGTCAGTATTAAAATAAGATGATTACCAAGCCATTAATAGCAGTACACTTCCTGTTAACACACCATTTAATTTTTGCCATGATGACACGAAATGTTCCAATCACATTTGTGAAAATAGATTTTGAAATTCAAAAAAAAACATAGGGTCAAATGTCCAGCTGTTACATTAAACAGCTGTTACTGTATACATTTAAACACTGTTATTTTGTGTGCATGAAAACACTTGTGTTTGCGTCTGACTAGTATTTTTGGCCACTTCTGTCGAGATTTCTGTCCACAATGAAACAATATAAAAATTGGAAAATCTCATAGATATCTGGGACAGTCTAGCTAACAAATGATTATTTTAAGGTTTTATTTTCAATAAAAAAATATGTGTTAAGTCAATTTCCTCAAACGAGGAAACATAATTGTGGTTTAGCCTGTGGCCAATTGACAAAAGCCCTTGCATTTTCAGTATTAGTGTCCTTGGCAACATTACCAGTTCTCACAAACGGCACACAGTTTTCCATAAAAACAGATTTCTTTTCAAATGAACAGTTTAAGGCGAATGTACTAATGCTGTGTTGACAAGATTGAATAATCAAGTTGAGTCTTCTCGCTCCCATTTCTCACCCTTTCTCAGTTAAAACACCAACCGGGGAGGGAAATATCACAGGTAAGAAAAAGAAAAGAGTTCATATCATGGAATAAAAATAATAAAACAATAATAATAGCAATAAAGACCTCTCATCTATCCCTCAGGGGATGATTGGCAGTTTGGAAGAGGAACTGGAAGGCCTCGGCGGTGACACTGAAGTTATTGTGAGTTTTTACCCTTTGCTACGCTTTTCTTAAAATCTCACGCTTTGTTAATTATCATTGGATTTGTACGACGTTGTCTAGCTTTACTGAGGCATAATCTGTAAGTGAAAATAAACACAGGATTTTCTCTCACACTTTTCTTTTAGGTTGTCCCTTTTGACTACGGGATGAATGACGACGACCCCATCGCAAATTCATATTTCTACCGCAAGAACAACGGGGACCAAGCATTCAAGATGTCCCCAGACCAGGTCAGAACTACGGTGATTGTATGCCTTCGCCAACCAGTCAATTTGTAGTTTACATCCATATCTGTCCAGACTCGTAATAAACAATACGTAGTGACGATTTTGAAGGGATCATTATATGTGTTCACATGCTTGGCCAATAGACCTCACTGACAGTAGACAACTTACCGTCAGCCCGACAGCAGAGATCTTTACGATCATCACAGTTTCAAATATTGGTGTGAAATTTTGTTATAATTTCTATTCCTAAATGAATGCAGCTTTTGTGAGGTGACAGTGACCTTTAATCAGCAAAATATAATCAGTTCATTCTTGGAGACGAGCGACAGTTTGTGATAATTTTGAAGAAATTCCCTCAAGGCTTTCTGATCTATCACATCAACGACAGACGGACAGACGGAAAACCAGAAAACATCATTTCTGACTATGGCTGTCGCTGACATGGAAACAAACATTGTAATCTTATCTTATGTTTGAATTAGCTGTTTGTTTCTTGTGTGTATGTTGTTGTAAGACAACTTTGACAACATGCAAATTTATGTTGCTGTCATTCGTGTCAGATGTCCGGGCTTCCCCCACAGCGATTTTCTGAGAAGATCCTCAGAGTTTACTGGAAGAGCCCTGATGTCGATAGGTTGGAAGATGTCAAGCGGCAGTTTCAAACTTGGTGCCCTAGAAATGGCTTTCAGCTTTTGGTAAGTTGTGAGCAACAGGAGACATAAGCAGAGAAGGAGCAGTTCAAACTTTAATATCCTGTGAGAGCCCTGGTATCAGATTACAGTTCTGTTATTATTTGATCCTGATTATGTACTAACTGCATAATTATCCCCATTATTGAATAGCTGCTTGTTATTTTCTTGATTAATAAATCATTTGATCCTTAGATGTTAAATATAAATGGGGGAGGAAGGAAGGGGGATATATGGGTGTTGCCTATAATAGCTTCTTTAAGTCCAAGATGGCATTTTAGCTTATGATAGTTTGTTTTCTTTCTGTCCAAACAACGTAACCTGTTTTCTATTTTCTATCACATAACCTGTTATCGTCTCCAGTGCAGTCTAGTCCCCTCCTACAAATACAAAGAAATGACCTCACTAAACACTACTCGTGTGTTAATACTAATGCACTTGTATGTGCTGTCTTTATTCAAATACAGTTTGGAGACAGAGTTCAGCCTGAAGCCTGAAGACTGAAGACGTGATTCAAAACTGAAAGAGGTTACTCTGATGTTGCTTCATTATGATTGAGAGTGATCAAAAATGTCTGCAATGTCTTAATGAGAACAGCAAAACACTCCTAAAAGAAATGATCTAATTAGTACACAGATGCATTATTTCATATTCAGGCCTGTGATCAGGTTTTTTCAAATTCTGTTCAATATCCAATAGTTCACATATTAAGTTCGATCATTTTCATTTAGCTGAATTAAACTGAATCACTGTATTACGCAAAGTTTGTTCTGAAAGCTTGTAATTATCTCATTCTGGAGCTTTCAAAAGAAGTAAATCATGTTTGCAAACAAAGGATAACAGATTGTGGCAAGCTGTAACGCGCAACCAACACGTTTAACAGGGTGTGTCAATTAACTTGAACATTTAATCTGAGGTGTGGGAAGTGGAAATATTTACTTTTTTATTTTAATTTTGATTATGTGATTGGTGCCTGAGAATCTTAGGAAATATGATTTTGAATGTATTTTGATCATATTTTTTTTGTAGTTGTCATTGACCTGACTTGATTACTTTATTGTATCTTTCTTCAATTGATTTATTCTTATTTGGTCACTGTTCATTTTTTATTTCTGTTTCAACATTTCTGAATGGTGGCATCATTTATTTGACCATTTTGTTTTGAACAATTCTGTCTTTTGAAACTGGCTCTCAGGCAAGCACTTTGTATCAATATAACCTTAATCATTTAAAACAAATAATTATATATATTTATGATTACACTATATAGCATAAATTGGCAATGTACTCATACTAAATCAATTAAATTGCATCTGTGTGTATGTGGTTAAGATAAAGTTTGGGTATTGTGTGTTTTGCTCTTTGTATGAAAATTCATAATATTTCTATTACATAATGGGTCTGTGAATGGTAATTTATCAAAGGTGAATCGATCATTTTATTATTTAGATGGTGTGTTAACTAATGGTGCCTGGTCTATTTGAAATAAAGCTCTTTTACTCTTTGTTGTGTGTCTTTAGAGTTAAACTCACCCAACATTAGAGGGAATTCTGTAGATATAAAATTACACATAAAATTAAATCCATATTACACATCCCTCCCACATGATACCCCACTCTCTTCTGTTCTCCCTTTTTCCTCGATTTAAAATACTTTTTTTTTCCCTTTTATAGGGATTTAAGGATAAGAAATGTAGTATATGTGTCGTGATTTTTGTCAGTATAACCTGAAATGGACTTACTGATGATTAGTTTCAAGAGCAGCGTATACTAGTCCACTAAAATGTTGTGCCAGATTAGCACTCAACATTCATCTATAGTCCCCTTTTTTTTTTTTTTTTTAACTATTCGCAGCAGTGTGCAAACATTTCAGGCACTTTAGATGTTTAAATTCTTATTAATCACGTAATACCATCAACAAGGAGTCTGGTCGGCCCCAAATTCATTCTACAGCATGACAACACCCACAAACAGCCACAAAGAACTACCTGCAGCGAGAAGAACAAGGAGTCCTACAAAAGGTAGTATGATCCCCACAGAGCTTTAATCTCAACACCATGGAGTCAGTCTGGGATCACATAAAGAGGCAGAGTTAACGGAGACAGACTACTAAATACAAAGAAGAACTGGGGAAACCTCTCTGAAATGAGTGAAAAAAACATACCTGGCACATACCTTAAAAAATTAAAAAGGCAAATGGCCTAAGAGAATTGATACCGATTTAAAGGCAGTGGTTAATCACTACAAGTGTCACAATTATTGACCTGTGTAATCGCATGATTGCAATTATGAGCATAATCATCATACTTCCTCATCTTCGATTTGACTGAAACTGCTGTTACGCCAACTCGGGTGTTACTGCTGCTGCTCTCTCTGAGACCACGTGTGTGTAACTTCAAACTATAACCATACTTTCTTTATAAGAAATTAGTAGTAATACAATATTTCAAACGGCCGCCTTTAAATATTTTTTGTTTCGCTGCGTCACGTTACGTAATGCGGGGTTTTGGTGTTTGCGCGCCGCTCCCTTCGCTCCACCATCTCTACAGCACGTTAACCAATGAGGAGCCAGGTGCAGCAAGCGCACGACAATATACCGGAAGCAAAGGGTTCAACTTCCAAATTAAAATCATAACAACCTAATCCATTTAGAGGTTTTTTTCAAGCATTACAGCATTTTCGTTAAAAGGTGCCATGTTGTACTGACAGGAATATTAGAGAGATGTGGTAGAGCAGTGGGTAAAATTTACTTTTCATTTGAAACCAAATAATATCAGCCAAAATCCCCAGTGACAATATCAAAATTAATACTTTTTATTGTTAAAAGCAGCTGAGAGAGAGAAATATGTCATGATTCATGACATGACTGTATTGTTATAGCTACTTATGAGTATGTATTTATTGCCACAAAATAATATGCCACACAAGGCATTCCTTTGTAGCCCACTACTTTATTGTGAGTAATAGATTTAATTTAATGGTCGGCCTAAATGTCCATGTGCTGTGCAGCAAGAAAAGTGGTCTGTGTTGGATCATTCTCTTAAATTTTGGTATTGATGCTCTTGGCACTACTGATACCAAAAGAAGATGGTGTATCAGCAATATCAATAGTTTGGGGCTCTATCACTTTAGTAGTAGGGTAGAGAGGGAAAGAGGGCCTTCAGAAAGACTGGAAACAGAAACCTATTTTTATCAGCAATTTTAATTTCTTTAAAATAACATAATAGGCCCTACTGCTGGGTGAATAATTTATATCTTCTGCCTAAAACCTGCCCTTTCAAACCAGTTTGGATCTGTTTGGAAGTGAAAGCAGGTTGTAGTCCTGTGTTTTTTGTTTTGCGGTAATTCCGTGGTGCAACACATTGCAAAAAGGCACGGTCTGATTTTGTGGTAAATAACTGAAATTTACATGTTGGTAACTTTAGCTGTTTTTGCATACTTGCCTACTTCTTTATATAATTCAGCATTAAAGGAATTAAGTTAATAAAAAGCATTATAACTCAACAAAATGAAAATATTTTTGATCTATAAATCCTGTAGCATGTGGTTTTATTCAGCCAGTTGTCAATGTTTCAACAAAGGATTCAAAGGACTTTTATTTTGAGGCTGTCATTATCTTATTTTGAAATCGGTAACCGGAAAGGCCCTTTGCGTTTCTTTTTAACTTGACGCACCCAACAGAGACACAAAACCCGGGTATTTTTCACCTCCCGTGAATCCCCTGTGCGAGTCTGTCAGATCAGCTGTTGCAGTCGGCGTGCTCAACGATTTCGTCTGGATTTCGTCTGGATTTCGTCTCTCGTAACTAACACGAAGAACCGCCTGTGTGGCAGCTCAACATGTCGAATCGCAAAAGACCATCAGGAGCCTTTGTGAGCCCAGCGGACGAGTTCAAAACGCCGGAGAAGAAAGTGTCAGTGGTCCGGCAGCCGGATTCGGATTACAGGCGATGGGGAGTGGAGGAAACGTGCCAGTACCTTCGACGAGCGGGTCTTGGAAAATGGGAGCATAAATTTAAAGGTTTGTTTTCTGGTTTAATTGATATCTGGTAAGTAGAGGCAGTCTTATAAATCTCTTGGCTGTTTTCAGCGCCTGTCTGTTTGTTGCTGTTATGACATCTAAAGCAAACATCCGAACTCCTGTTTCTTCTGTCATTCAGCTCACAACATCAAGGGTGTGGCGCTGCAGTATCTCCAGGATGATAACCTCGAGAAGATTGGCGTAGAGTAAGTGTGCATGCAAGGAAATGTGACCACGGGAAGTTTCCTCCCATCAATGCAGAGCACTAATAGTAGATCGAGTCACCCCGATTGCGTTTCTCTCCTCACTTTCCAGCACACATTGGTGAAGTACATTTACTCAAATGCTCTACTTCAGTACATCTATAATGCACTTGGACTATTCTGGAACATTTCAATTTGACCCTACATTATACTTGCAGTCCACTAAATTTCAGAGGAAAATAACGTACTTTTTAAACTCCACTTTTTACTCTTAATATGAACTTTTGACACAATGGATAATGTAACACGCTTCCAGGGTTTCTTTACCACTGTAATACTTGGGTGCAGCACCTAACTATAGCTTCACTACACACTTTCTTTTACCCATGTTTGGTTATTATCGTTTCTATGGCTGACAGCTCATTTTTAGATACATTTTAGATAAAAACACAAAAATGCATAGGTTTTGTTAAAATAAATGCCCACTGCTACTACAGCCCCTAAAGCCACCAGAAATGGAAGGAAAACAAGTTTTAAACCAGTGGTTTCCAACTTTTTTTTTTGTCTTCTTACGCCATTCAAACAGCAGTGTGTTGTCAGGTTCACATTTCAGAAGTCTATAAGTTGTTAACGGCTCCACAAAATAGTTATTTTTGCCTCTAAACTTCTTGCATGGTTTCATTTCATGAACTATACAAATGATTCACAATCTCATTTTGCTGCTTATGCACTAATAATACCCAAATGGAGGATCTGAATACTACTTCCACTGCTTCCTGCCTCGTCAGCTCTTTCAGTCCCATGATACTCCATTTCGTTCTGCTTTATTCTGTTTAGGTGTCTCGGTGACCGCCTGGAGATCCTGCACAGCCTCAGGGAACTGTGGCAGAGACAAGTTGAGGCAAACAAGGTGAACAACAGCCTCACGTCTCACGCTTTCAAGGCTATAGCAATAAATAAGACATTCTGTTGTGACGAGCAGTGAAAATATAAAACAACACCTGGGTCTCTGTATGAAACGCATCCTCTGCCCTATTTGTTTTCAGCCTACAGCTCAAAACAGACAGATAAAGGTTAAATGCAACAAAACAATGTTAAAAGGGAAGATTGTTTTGTGTGAAATGAAGACAGAGTAGGTCCTAAATCCCTGGAGGTGAATTTTAAAGAGAGCAAGGTGGCAGCTTTATTTACTAGAACCAAGAAATATCTCTTGCACTGACAGCCTGTTTGTTTTTTTTAATCCATTTTTCCCATTTTACATCTACTTATCTTTTTACATCATGTTTTAAATCACACAAAAAAATATAGGTATATTGGATGTCAGCATTGAGTTATGTCTAATGTCTGTGTTTAGAGCCCGTCCTGTCTTAGTCTCTTTTTCATAAAGAACTTTGAAACTTTTGTTCAGAGAAGTGATCTATTAATAAGGACTTGGGGTTTCTATCCCGATGTCTTGGTTGAAAACTGGTTTCTAACCACCCTTTCACTCAAATATATATTGCAGCACTGCAACTGGCATACTGGCATTTCTCTGCGTTGACGATGAATGATGACTGTTTGTCGTTCTGCCGACTGCCAGGTGTTCAATGATCCCATCCACGGACATGTGGAGTTACATCCACTTCTCATCAAAATCATAGACACACCTCAGTTCCAGAGACTACGAAACATCAAGCAGCTGGGAGGGACCTATTTCGTTTTCCCTGGAGCGTCCCACAACCGCTTTGAACACTGCATTGGGTATGCTCCCAGTTAGATCAGGGTTTATCATCAACCTACGTTGTTTTGCTGTTAAAAACACATGTAACGCTCCAAAACCACAGTAAATGCAAACACACACTATGTTAAAAGTAGTCTCACTAATACAAAACACAGTTTTCACTCTGTAGTCAATAGGGACTCAAATTTGGAAGTTGTCAACACTGCATTTTATAATCAAGCGGTGCAGAACGCACAATAGCAAATGCTGTAATTGTATTTCATCGGGACAAAAAAAACGGGGTTTTTTTCCCCCTTATGCCAAGAAAAAAAAAATACCTTCCTGTCGCACTAAGGTTGACATGAAAAGGATTGCTGGCAATTTCCAACAATTGGGGTTGCAGAAATATAAAGTGAATCAATGGCGGTGAAAGGCTGCGGTATATTAAGTGACCATGTAATAATCTTCCCGTTTGAATAAACTAATTGCAAGGATTCACTGAATTACCAAGTAATACCAAATTCTCTAATTATTTTTCTCCACACAATTATCTATTCGTCATGTTTTGTGGTGTCTTCTTTGTATATCTGGTCTGGAATAAGTTGTTCTGTTGTGTGCTTGTGTAGGGTGTGTCATTTGGCAGGACAATTTGTCCAAGCTCTGAATGAGAGGCAGCCAGAACTCCTCATCTCTCCCACAGACATCCTTTGTGTGCAGATCGCTGGGCTCTGCCACGACCTGGGTGAGTGGTTTTGTGGATATACTGCCTGTAACTTTTACAACGCACAAAAATCTCACAGGTCCATAGTCTAATATGTCTATGATTTTAGTAACTCTTCAAAACACAAGACACTAACATACATTTCATGTGGAGCAGAGGACATCCAGGTGAACTTAAACCAACTTCTAGAGCCTCTACATAAGCATATAAAAGATAAGGATAAGGGTTTGCATATGAAAAAATTATAACCCTCCAGTTTAAACGTGTTTGCTTTCACAGTGGTACGCAGATTATTAACATGTTTCAGACATTGGCCTTTTTGGTCCAGGGTGTGTGCGGGAGTGAAAATGGAAGTAAAACTATGCTTCTCATCATTTAGTTTCCAGATTGGGATACAGCACGAGTGCAACATTCACAAACATTCACACACTGTATTCCTCCCGTTCCAGGACATGGACCGTTTTCACATATGTTTGATGGTATGTTCATCCCCAAAGCACGACCAGAAATTAAATGGAAGGTAAGAACACCTGATTTAAATGCTATATTGTCTGTCTTTCTTTGGCCCTGTGATGGACTGGCAGACTGTCCACCCTCACTTAAAGTCAACTGGGATAGGGTCCAACCCCACTATGACCCTGTTCAGGATAAATGGGGTAGAGATAATGGAGAGATAGAAATGTTAAATGAAACTAGTAGTTAAGGGAAACAAATGGGGTCACATTAAGTACAGAATATGCCCCCTTTGATTAGCAACTATTAAAAAGGTTGGTCAGTTCTGTTTGGCATTAAATGCCTAAAAGGCTTTTATTTGATTTCTAAAGAGCTTTTATTTGATTTCTAATTTCCCTGTTCTGGTGCTCGTAAAATAAATTGCCAACTGCTTTAGCAAGATATTTTGAAAAAGATGACCATGCGGTGTCTGGAAACCAACAGAACTACTCGAAAAGGCAGAGGGGCAGATAATGACTGCTGTCTAGAAAGGTTTTTCAGACGGCTATTTTTCAAAAGTAACAGGAAAAGGATGTGGGCTGTCACCTCTGCACTGCAACCTAAATACTTTTTTTTTGTTTTTTACATCTAAATCATCAGTGAATTCAATAGTTTTTAAACTGTTCCATCTGACACAAATCCTCTACTCACTTGTCAGGTAAACTCTCAAATCATGTAAGCTTTTAACCTTACCCACTAAACTCTGCTCCCTTAGTGAAGGACAGTTTAAATAATGTTGTTCTTATAAACTTGGTTCATTTATCCATAGTTGTGCTGCTTGACAACATGGTGTGAAGTTACAGCAATAAGCAGCATCGTCTGTAAAGAAGGCTTTTATTGTCACTTTTTAAAAAGGCATTAACGTCATTTGGCTTTATAGTGTGACAGTTAAAGGCTTTAGATAATGATTGCGTTGTTCGGATAAGGACAACTGATGAGAACTACTGAATGTTAATTATTAATACGTTTGTATCTTTTGCAGCATGAGAAGGCCTCTCTCGCCATGTTTGATTACTTGGTGAAAGACAACGACCTGGAGCCAGTGATGGAGGAGCACGGCCTGGACCTGAGAGTGGACCTGGACTTTATTAAGGAGCAGATTAACGGACCACTGGACACTGAAGCAGCTCAAGACAAGGAGGTACCTGCAAGTAATGTGTTCAATCCATCAATAGCATTGTAGCTCATATAGCCATATCTGATTTGTATATAAAGTAACTTACCACACTGTCTATAAAACTTTCTTTGAACCCCTACTGGCTCGCTATTACAACCCTGTACATACAGTTTGCATTTATAATTTGACCTGCATATGGACGAAAGTGACGGCACTGATGTTTGGCTTCACGGTGGGCAGATAATGGTCATTTAAGTGGGCGTTTCTCTATCTCAAAGCACCAGCAACACAATAATTTCATTATGACACGCCTTCGAAAATGGATTAGAATTTATTTCTTTTTTAAATAAGAAAAATACGATACTATAAAAGTGGAATGTCAGCCTATTCAATTCAATAACATTTTATTTATATAGTGCCAAATAACAACACAGGTTATTTCATGGCACACAAAACATTAAAGTCCTTACAGCAGAACTTTACAGTAGTATACAGAGAAACCCAACAATTCAACAATTCCCACATAAGGTAGGAGGGAAAAACTCCTATTTTAACGGCGAAAAAAAAAAAAAAGTCCTTACTGGGAGAGCCTAGTAAGAGATATGTGAGGTTGTGGCTCACCATCATTTCTGTGTAAACAGACCTTTCAGTATTTAGTGGCCTTTGGATATTTATTCAGCAGAAAGCCTTCAAAACTAAAGTAAGATTGAAACTTGTGGCTTTCCCTTTCTGTTTCCTTCCAAAGTCCCAATTTGTTTGGTTTCAGAGCAGCCCACTATAGACCGCACCAAATTTGGATGAAATTTAAGGTTGTTTTTTTAGATATACAACCCATTATTATTTTTGATCTTAAGAGTACAGATTTCTTGGAAAATTCAGTTAGAAAACTTTACAGACATCACAGTGCGAAATGCAAGTTTATCGGTGAGGTGACGCCGGTAATAGTGGCTTGTTTACTTTTACCACCTCAAACCCGTCACCTACAGATTCTGTACTCTACCCTGTTGTCCATTTGTTGTTATGTATGTGTATGTATACGTATATTCTCACTCGTATATAATGAACAAGCTCAGCTGTCCTTGTATTAGCTATATGTCTATAATATTATAATAATATTTCTATCTTTCTATAATTGCTTATTTTTTTACTATAAAAACACAGACAACACCTGCAAACCAAAGGCTAACACCTTGAATGCATAAAAAACTGGACCAGTTAAGTTCATTGTTCTGCCTGTCGTCTCAGCAGTGGCTATATAAAGGCCGCCCAAAAGAAAAGTCTTTCCTCTACGACATTGTGGCCAACAAAAAGACTGGCATTGATGTGGATAAGTGGGATTACTTTGCCAGGTGGGGCTTATTGATTTGTCTCTCCAATACTAATTTCCCAAAATGTATATTTTCTGTTCAGTCCTGATACCTTTTTTTTTCCCACATAATTCTTTACCCGCTTAACTCAGGGACTGCTACCATCTGGGCATCCAGAACAACTTTGACCACAGCCGCTTCCTGAAGTTTGCCAGGGTGTGTGAGGTGGAAGGGGAGAAGCTCATCTGCACACGAAACAAGGTGCTGACTTTATTGCGGCTGTTTTTTGTTGTTTTTTTTCATCCAATTTTAAGCAGCCCTCAAATTAGATGAAAGTTGGCTACTAAAATAAAGATAATTCTTTTATAATTTATTGAACAGGAGGTGGGCAATCTATATGACCTGTTCCACACCAGGAACTTTCTCCACAGAAGAGCCTACCAGCACAAAGTTGGCTGTATCATCGAGACGATGTGAGTAGCTGGTCACTCTGATGCAGCTTGTTGGCTTTCCTTCATGGTTTAACCTCTCGTATCGAATGCAGCAAAGTGTGTTCACAAGTGATGATGTGTTGGACGTTTTTTAACAGGATCACGGAGGCCTTCTTAAAAGCCGATCCACACATCCAGATTGCAGGCTCAGAAGGGAAGATGTTCAATCTCTCCAACGCCATAGAAGACATGGAGGCCTACACCAAGCTGACAGGTCATTACACACAGACACGTTGTATTGTTAACTCATGTCTGCAGAACATTTACACAAAGACAGAGACGGTCTCAGAGAATGCGACAAGTAGGGAGTCCACGCAAGACGGTCACTTAAAACAAGTTAAATTTATTCAAAATAAAATAACACAAACCAAGAATGGAGTGTGAAAATCTGTACCATCAGTAATGCAAGCAGTGAGTGGATATGAGTATTTTGTATTTTAAAATACTGCTGATGCCAAAGGAAGGAGGAGAGAGAGACTAATCACATGGGCCAGCTTTTTTTTTTTTTTTTCCTTATGAGGAATCAAAATAAGGTTATCAAACAATAAATGGTCTCAGCCTGTTCACTAATTGAACAGGTGTGCTTCTAAAGCACAATGAAACATTACTTTGTGTGCCACTCCTCTGTCAGTGGTGTACAATTTTTATTTTGTATCAGTCCTATAGAATATATATGAACTATATACAAACAATAATGATTTATTGCACAAACTATCCCAACCCTGGTTTGAATCCAGGCAGATATAATATAGAGGAATGAAAACCATCTTCAAATAAGACTACTTTGTGTTTTGCACTGAAAACAATTTTCACTTTGTAATATTCTTCTGTGGCAGTTCTTTACACAGCACGTTTTGACTGAAAACCACAAGTTTATTCATGTAACTTTTTATAGTTTCAAATAAAGACACTAAATAAGTAATTTAGTAACTTTGATGTTCTTGGTTTGCTTTTTTTACCCACCCTGGAATCGAATTTTTCTTTGTTTGTCTTTTAGATCATGTGTTTGAACAAATACTCAACTCCTCCTCCCCGGAGCTGGCAGAGGCGAGGGAGATCCTGCGCAACATCATCCATCGGCGCCTCTACAAGTGTTTGGGCGAAACTCACCCAAACAAAGAAAATACCGTAACTCGGGTGTGTGTTGGTTTGTGTGGCCCTGGTCACACTTGACTTTAAAATGAGTCTTTGGTGATCCCATCATAAGTGGACAGCTCAAAGTACAGGTGTGAACACACCCAAGACGCGCCGGAGCCGATTGCAAATTCATGTGCAGTGTGAATGTAAACACGTCCCTGGCCACATTGAAAAACTACCTACTCCACCATTGTCCTCAGAATAAGCAATAGAAATAATATCTAATAGAAAAAAGCTGCAAACTGAGCTGGTGGCTACAGGGCAGCTGTTTAGTGAATGAAAACAGAGACTGTCTACTTCACATTCATCTTCAACTTCAGGGTCTAGATCATTTATCCACTGCAGTGCAGAGCCCAACACTCTGAATCCCACCAGAATAATGAAATAATCTGTGCCTGATCTAAATGTGACCAAATTGAGCCTGACTGAGTTTGAGTTGAGATTTACAAACTCTAGTGTTCAGACAATTTTCCTGCATAATAAATTTTAAGAATGAGTTTAAACTTTGTGTATTTTGAGTACAAATTGAAAACAAGGCAAATAATAAGAGCCTGGTCGCTCCTAATTCACTCAGTTGAGTTTTTTCATCAGACTATTTGTCTCTGTCTGGCGCTACATGCATTTCCTGCATCGATTTTAAACTGTTGCCAACAACAGACATTATTTGGTCTGAAAGTGCCTCATGTCTTAAATTGAATATCTTCCATCAGGTCACGGATCCTAAAGGCTTTCTGACCGATCGTACATTATTCTTACATCATCATAAGAGTAACGTTTACTTACACAGCACTGTTGTGCTTTACAACGATGTCGAATGGAATTAAAAGAAAAGAAAGGCAGCTGGGTTGTGGGATGATTTATTATGGTTCTTGAAGAGCGCTTTAAATTTTGTATGACAACATTGTTTGGTAGAATAACTGACAGTAATAACATACAGATGTTAAATTATCATGAATAGGCTAATTGACATTCAAATGAGGCTCGAGTGAGCGAAGACATCTGATTTTGTTAAATGCCTGATGCTTCGACTCCACTCTTCTCTATTCTAATCTCTATTAATTACAATATGCTCATTACTATTTTTTTTTTTTTTTTTTTATTATATGAAGATATGATACCAATCTGATTAAAAACTTTCTCAGTCACTCACTTAATGGTGCCAAGTTGAAATAAGTATCATCTGTCGACTCTTCTCGTTAAAAGACGGAGATTATTCACATGTGGGAAGAATCCCTGTCCAACACTGAGAGTGGAAGTCAGGCCGTCGGTCTGAAGCCAGAGGACTTTGTAGTCAACGTGAGTTTTTCATCTAATTACTTAATCTCATACACTTCATTTGTCCATAGCCCCAAAGGAGGGAATTCCTTTATCCTGTGAACTTAGTTTCTTTCCCTTTTGTGACTGACTGCACTTTTAGATCCAAAAACTTCTCCATCTTTTTTAGGTCATTGTTTTGGACTATGGGATGAAGGAAAAGAACCCGATCGACAATGTGCGTTTCTATTGCAAGAATGACTTCACTAAAGCCTTCCAGATACGCAAGGACCAGGTCAGAACTGAAGCAACGATCACAGAATTTAAATCTTAAATATTTGTATACATGAGCAACTCGCACATTTCAGTTTCATGTGTTTTCCATGTCTTTTAAATGTCTCCATCTTGGATTTATGTCTCATTTTAAACTATGTGATGCTGTCCGTCTTGTCAGGTGTCTGGACTTCTCCCGGATCACTTTTCTGAGCAGGTGATCAGGGTCTACTGTAAGAAGACGGACGATGCGAGTCTGAAGGCTGCCAAGAAGCACTTTGTTCAGTGGTGCACGAAAAATAACTTCTCAAAGCCTAAGGTGCTTTTTATCATCTACAGCAACGAGAATTACAGTTGCATGCAGTGACAATGCTGAAGGGATCATTTACAGTAGGAAATGTAGAGTACAAGTAGCATGGGGAAGTGTAATGAGCTGGCCCCTGTGTTGTCTGTGTCTATCACAATACAGCAGTGACATGGTATACAGGACATCTATGCATACTGCACACGGCAATAACAGTTGGTCATCAGAGGACTTAAAGTAGCTATAACTTCAATTCAATTTTATTTATATAGCGCCAAATCACAACACGGGTTATTTCATGGCACTTAACACATCCTGATAACTGATATTTTAATAATCATATTGTATCTCATGACAGCGTGACCGTGATATAAAAAGGTTCCCTTGTTTCGCTACAGAGAATTATCACCTGAACCTGCAGCTCCATCAGCTTCACTGAGCAGCAAAGTTCGAAGAATGGTGAATATTAGACTTTCACTCACCAGGTGATCAGAAAGTGGACCGCAGACAAATGATTATGTTGCTCTCCAACTGCTCGAGGAATGAATGAGCAACTGTTTGCTAACAAGTTATCTGCATTAAGTTGTGTTCACAGCTGGTTCCTGCTGCCCACAGCTAGCTAAGAACAGTCAGTTATTTGCAGTGCTGTAACATGAATGCTGCAGTTTGTCAAATGACAGCAGCGAGCCACAGATATCTGAATAAAGCTGCGTGCATTAAAGGAAGGAAGTGGAAGGTAGAGATGGAAGCAGTTCATATTTACATTTAGTCCCAGAATCAGGTATCTGCAAATTGTTGTGAGGAAGTGTGTATTGTGGTATCTGCTGCTGTGGCATTAAGTAGCAATAATCACAACTGTCAGTTCAGGAAAACAGTGTGTGGTGGAGGGTGTGTCGAGGTGAAGAAAGGGAGGTAAAGATGTCAGAAAACTAAATTAGTTTTTCGACTGTAGAAAACATAATTGTCGACTATTGGACTTTGGCATATAAAACATGTAAAAAAAAAAAGGCTGTAGGGAGTTGCTGCCACCTTGTTATGGCTGGAGACAGTAACTCAAGTGTTCACATTAATTTAGAATTTGTTTACAGAACAATGGCACAGTTAGGATAAGAAGTTACTGAAGTGCCCGCCATCAGCAGTGTCATCTCCACACTGCTCCTCTTGATACCAGTGTGTATTGTTTTTGTTCACGCGTAGGTAGGAGACATCCCACCTGAGCTGACTCCCGTGAAATCCAGCGAGGCCAAGGACGGTGAAGAAGGCAGCTCCAGAGCAGCAGACTGTGGCAGTGGGCAAAATAAAGCCAAAAAACAGCTCTTTTGAAATGGAAAGGATAGCCCTCCAATGCACATTCAGAGACAGACTAGATGAGACGGTGTTTAAAGAAATGTATATTTTTCTACGAGGTGAGTGTGCTGATGAGCACAGCAAACTGTTTTACACCAAAAAATATATTATTTAAAAGTTTCAAAAAAAGTGCATACCTTTATGAATTTCCAGGATTGTACTCAGGGTTTTTTTTTTTTTTAAATAGGGCTCTCATCAACATTGCATTTAATTTAATCATTTTAATCTTGTTTTTATCTTAGTCTCATTTGGAAGTAGAATTTTGCTAATCAGAAGCCTACTATCATGTATCTCTATTACAAACAACAGGTGACGGTCTTGTTTAATTATGAAACTCAACATGCACACAGTGTATTTCAGGGCAGCGTGTTTTTACAGCAGATACAGCTGACGGGTTTTGAGGCAATTTTTTTGATTCAGCTTTCAGGAAGAAGGCAGTGACGGGTTTTTTTCGTCACTGTCAAGCTGTCACAAGACACATCAAACTCTGCAGTCAAAAGTTGCTCCATAAGAACAAGCAGCGTTTTTCACATTTAAAGCGAGTGTTTATGTTTACTTATGGGATTGTTTGGAGATTTAGCTTGAGTATTTATTATTTGGTTTTTGAGTTGAGTTTGTTTTGTGGTGCTTTATTTATTGTTCTTACAATAACTGGTTCGGCTTGTTCATTTCTCTTTTCACCTCATAGCTTTGTGCAGCATTTTTAAATGGTGTCTTGGATACCTTTTTAAAATGTTTTAGTCCTGCCAAAATGTCATCAAATTTCCATTGATTGTGTGAAGAATATTTTGAAAACATGTAAAGGGGAGTGTACATGTAGCAAAAGGGTTTAACATTCTGTCCAAATAAACATTTTCAAATGTTTCCTCCAGTAATTCAACTTGATGAACACTAGAGGGGACCATACACTCAGTTAAAGAGAAGTGCTCCACATGATGTTTTGTTTTCGCTGATTTTATTTTCTGTAACCTGAAATCTAAATTTTCAGTTGCTTTGTTTTGTTACATGAAGACCTCACACGTGAGAGCTCAGTCTTTAACTTCCTGTGGGTTACTAGTGAGACATTAAAATCACAAAGAGAAATTTCCCAAATCTGTGTTGGATCACAATATGGCAAAATATCAACAGATAAACTGTATTTTTTTTTTTTTATTATTAAACATAAATATGTCCAGAGGTACAGGAACATATGTAAAGATATGTGTAACGGTCAAATGAGGTCCACAGGTTGTTTTTTTTATGTTGGTTAATAAACCATAAACACTGAAGCAGGTTTTGCTTCCTGATCATAATGACAGATATGATCAATTTTCCTCTGTTGGACATGGTGCTACTACAAAATGTATTAAAATGTTCAATATTTTCCTTTGAAATATAGTGAAAATATAGCAATTTGACTACAGGAAGTACAGTGCTCTACTAAATATATTGAGCAATATTTAACATTGCAAATGACAGTAATGTAAAGACAGTCACTCGTGTAAACTGAATGAGAGGTTTGAGTTGAAGGGGTAGAAAACGGATGGTGTCTGCACAATTGGACCATTAAAATCCCTTCATCTCAGTTGTCTCCACATGTAATAACAATTGTTGAACACCAGAGGGAGTCATACACACGTCCCAACCTTATCTACTGCATACTTCATGTCCTTTTTCTATGGCCCAGGAATTGAGACATTGCTCAACTCCTTTAAAGATGAATGATAATCTTTATTTCTGCTCATTTTAATTAATTTAATTTTGACAAATTAACCACAGTTGTAATAAGGTATATGACAACAATGGTAACAATATACATTCACATAAGAATTATGATATTCAATACACAAAAGAAATGTACTTTTCAATGGCAATGGGCTGTGGTCAAATCATCTAACAGACAGCTCTTTAAATAGTTTTGGATGTACATTTAAAAATAAAATTAAAATAAGACAACTTGAATATTGCTACAATTTTCTTAAAATCTCATGTTTTGTTCATTATCATTGGATTTGTATGACGTCTAGCCTTACTGAGGCATAATCTGTAAGTGAAAATAAACAGGATTTTCTCTCACTTTTCGACATCAGGAATGTCTGCAAGATTAGTATCTTAATGAGAACAGCAAAACACTCCTAGAAGAAATGATATTTTTAGTACACAGATGCATTATTTCATATTCAGGCCTGTGATCAGGTTTTTCTAAAGCTCTGTTCAATATTCAATAGTTCACATATTGAGTTTGATCATTTTCATTCAGCTGAATTAAACTGAATCACTGTATGACAAAACCTTTGTCCTGAAAGCTTGTAATTATGTAATTCTGGAGCTTTCAAAAGAAGTAAATCATGTTTGCAAACAAAGGACAACAGATTGTGGCAAACTGTAACACACAACCAACACGTTTAACAGAGTGTGTCATTTAACTTGAACATTTAATCTGAGGTATGGGAAGTGCAAATATTGACTTTTTTATTTCATTTTAATTTTGATTCTGTGATTGGTGCCTGGAAATCTTGTGAAATATGATTTAGGTTTTGAATGGATTTTGATCGTATTTTCATACATCAGACATCTTTTAGAGTCCTACTTATAGCCTATTAGTGACTGCAGGCAAAACTATGCACCTCTGTGGCAGTCTATTGAAACACATTAGGGCCTTTCTGCTCCCTGTATTGATCTGTTTTCATAGAGCCAAATTCATAATATACAACATTGGGCTGAATATTTTTGTTTAAGAGTATTGCATGCATCAAATTCTAAATATGATTATAATTTCAAAATGAAACGAAGTGAAACTTTATGTAGCTGACAAAGGTACAAGATTTACACACTTTAAAGAAAGTTCCAGAGCAGCTCATGTTTTGGTTCAAAACAATCCATTTCATTGTGAACAGGGAAAAAATGGAGAAAAACAGATTTCTTTTCAAATGAACAGTTTAAGGTGAATGTACTAATGCTGTGTTGACAAGATTGAATAATCAAGTTGAGTCTTCTCGCTCCCACGCCCACTCGCAAAACACATCAGATGTATCGTCTTACCACACTGAACGTATGTCACTCGTTTCGTGAGATTTCAAGCAACTGTTGACCTTAAACATCAACTTCCTGTGTCACGGCGAGACATCAAACTTTGCTGCATCGTCACGGCGACGGCCAGTGACGAAGTCGAACGAATGTCTCAATATATCATCAACTACATGTTTAGGTTATTGTGACCCGACTTTATGTTCATGTGATCAACCAGCTCGACGTAGAATGTGAAAGTATGAAAAGTGTCATTTCCAGTGGCCAACAGGGGGCGCCATGACTATGAACGAATATTACCCCACAGGGGTCTTCAGGGCGGGGCTGTTATCATACCTGTGATGTTTGGAGAAGGTCGGTCCATGTACATAAGATTTAAAGCAACTCGTAGTTTCATGGCGAGACACTCCAAATGGCCACCACACTACGGGCACACACATCGATGGAAACGAATTATTTATACAATTTTTAATCCCAAACATGTTTTCTATCCATAGAACCTAAATTCAAGTCGGTCGGACAAAATCCCTCGGACTAGTTCGACAAAGTACAACGTGTCAGAATCGCCCAAAATGGCAACTACATTCAAAATGGTGGACTTCCTGTCGAGTTGATGTAACGGTGCAATGTAACTTTTCTGTGCGTCCGGGTGTGATACACCTGTCCACCGGATTTGGTGAATTTAGTTAAATGTGTCCACCGGGGCATCTCTGTAGGGGGCGCTCTCGAACCGTTTGGCCACACCCACTCGTGACTCCACTAGAATACGAAATTTTTCGCCGGGAGAGATATGTGTATTCACTTTCATGAGTTTTTGAATATGATAAAACTTCCAAAAAGGAAAATCACTTTTCGTAAGAATAATAAAGAAAGAGAAAAATAATACCTTGAAAAACAATAGGGCTTCGCACCCTAAAAAGCAGACTGGCCTGTCAGACCATGTTCCTTCGCGACAGGCCCGCCTCCTGTTTTAGAGGAAGGCTCGTTTCACACACACACATTTCCCTTTTAACAGCATCGTGTCAGTGTGTGATCAGTGTGTGTCGCAGCAGCACCTCCTCCTCATCATCATCATCATCATCACCACCACCACCTGCAGCATCTCCTGCCGCATCAAACAAACTTCAAACAGATCCATATATGCCGGTTTTCAGCAGTAGTTTGTGTTTTTCATCAGATAAGATAAGGCGCAATCCTTTAAACACGTTCCCTTCGATCTATTTTTAAATCACAAAATGTTTTACTTCATTACTTAAACATCAACTTCCTGTGTCACGGCGAGCGAGCCCTTTGGCCACGCCCACTTGCAAAACACATCAGATGTATCGTCTCACCACGCCGGATGTATGTCACACATTTCGTGAAGTTTCAAGCATCCCAAGGCATCCCAAGGGACCTTACACATCCTAACCCTAACCCTAACTAATGGTGCCTGGTCTATTTGAAATAAAGCTCTTTTACTCTTTGTTGTGTGTCTTTAGAGTTAAACTCGCCCAACATTAGAGGGAATTCTGCAGATATAAAATTACACATAAAACTGAATCCATATTACACATCCCTCCCACATGATACCCCACTCTCTTCTGTTCTCCCTTTTTCCTCTATTTAAAAGACTTTTTTCCCTTTTATAGGGATTTAAGGATACGAAATGTAGTATATGTGTCGTGATTTTTGTCAGTATAACCTGAAATGGACTTACTGATGATTAGTTTCAAGAGCAGCGTATACTAGTCCACTAAAATGTTGTGCCAGATTAGCACTCAACATTCATCTATAGTGCCTTTTTTTTTTTTTTTTTTAACTATTCGCAGCAGTGTGCAAACATTTCAGGCACTTTAGATGTTTAAATTCTTATTAATCACGTAATACCATCAACAAGGAGTCTGGTCGGCCCCAAATTCATTCTACAGCATGACAACACCCACAAACAGCCACAAAGAACTACCTGCAGCGAGAAGAACAAGGAGTCCTGCAAAAGGTAGTATGATCCCCACAGAGCTTTAATCTCAACACCATGGAGTCAGTCTGGGATCACATAAAGAGGCAGAGTTAACGGAGACAGACTACTAAATACAAAGAAGAACTGGGGAAACCTCTCTGAAATGAGTGAAAAAAACATACCTGGCACATACCTTAAAAAATTAAAAAGGCAAATGGCCTAAGAGAATTGATACCGATTTAAAGGCAGTGGTTAATCACTACAAGTGTCACAATTATTGACCTGTGTAATCGCATGATTGCAATTATGAGCATAATCATCATACTTCCTCATCTTCGATTTGACTGAAAGTGCTGTTACGCCAACTCGGGTGTTACTGCTGCTGCTCTCTCTGAGACCACGTGTGTGTAACTTCAAACTATAACCATACTTTCTTTATAAGAAATTAGTAGTAATACAATATTTCAAACGGCCGCCTTTAAATATTTTTTGTTTCGCTGCGTCACGTTACGTAATGCGGGGTTTTGGTGTTTGCGCGCCGCTCCCTTCGCTCCACCATCTCTACAGCACGTTAACCAATGAGGAGCCAGGTGCAGCAAGCGCACGACAATATACCGGAAGCAAAGGGTTCAACTTCCAAATTAAAATCATAACAACCTAATCCATTCAGAGGTTTTTTTCAAGCATTACTGCATTTTAGTTAAAAGGTGCCATGTTGTACTGACAGGAATATTAGAGAGATGTGGTAGAGCAGTGGGTAAAATTTACTTTTCATTTGAAACCAAATAATATCAGCCAAAATCCCCAGTGACAATATCAAAATTAATACTTTTTATTGTTAAAAGCAGCTGAGAGAGAGAAATATGTCATGATTCATGACATGACTGTATTGTTATAGCTACTTATGAGTATGTATTTATTGCCACAAAATAATATGCCACACAAGGCATTCCTGTGTAGCCCACTACTTTATTGTGAGTAATAGATTTAATTTAATGGTCGGCCTAAATGTCCATGTGCTGTGCAGCAAGAAAAGTGGTCTGTGATGGATCATTCTCTTACATTTTGGTATTGATGCTCTTGGCACTACTGATACCAAAAGAAGATGGTGTATCAGCAATATCAATAGTTTGGGGCTCTATCACTTTAGTAGTAGGGTAGAGAGGGAAAGAGGGCCCTCAGAAAGACTGGAAACAGAAACCTATTTTTATCAGCAATTTTAATTTCTTTAAAATAACATAATAGGCCCTACTGCTGGGTGAATAATTTATATCTTCTGCCTAAAACCTGCCCTTTCAAACCAGTTTGGATCTGTTTGGAAGTGAAAGCAGGTTGTAGTCCTGTGTTTTTTGTTTTGCGGTAATTCCGTGGTGCAACACACTGCAAAAAGGCACGGTCTGATTTTGTGGTAAATAACTGAAAATTACATGTTGGTAACTTTAGCTGTTTTTGCATACTTGCCTACTTCTTTATATAATTCAACATTAAAGGAATTAAGTTAATAAAAAGCATTATAACTCAACAAAATGAAAATATTTTGATCTATAAATCCTGTAGCATGTGGTTTTATTCAGCCAGTTGTCAATGTTTCAACAAAGGATTCAAAGGACTTTTATTTTGAGGCTGTCATTATCTTATTTTGAAATCGGTAACCGGAAAGGCCCTTTGCGTTTCTTTTTAACTTGACGCACCCAACAGAGACACAAAACCCGGGTATTTTTCACCTCCCGTGAATCCCCTGTGCGAGTCTGTCAGATCAGCTGTTGCAGTCGGCGTGCTCAACGATTTCGTCTGGATTTCGTCTCTCGTAACTAACACGAAGAACCGCCTGTGTGGCAGCTCAACATGTCGAATCGCAAAAGACCATCAGGAGCCTTTGTGAGCCCAGCGGACGAGTTCAAAACGCCGGAGAAGAAAGTGTCAGTGGTCCGGCAGCCGGATTCGGATTACAGGCGATGGGGAGTGGAGGAAACGTGCCAGTACCTTCGACGAGCGGGTCTTGGAAAATGGGAGCATACATTTAAAGGTTTGTTTTCTGGTTTAATTGATATCTGGTAAGTAGAGGCAGTCTTATAAATCTCTTGGCTGTTTTCAGCGCCTGTCTGTTTGTTGCTGTTATGACATCTAAAGCAAACATCCGAACTCCTGTTTCTTCTGTCATTCAGCTCACAACATCAAGGGTGTGGCGCTGCAGTATCTCCAGGATGATAACCTCGAGAAGATTGGCGTAGAGTAAGTGTGCATGCAAGGAAATGTGACCACGGGAAGTTTCCTCCCATCAATGCAGAGCACTAATAGTAGATCGAGTCACCCCGATTGCGTTTCTCTCCTCACTTTCCAGCACACATTGGTGAAGTACATTTACTCAAATGCTCTACTTCAGTACATCTATAATGCACTTGGACTATTCTGGAACATTTCAATTTGACCCTACATTATACTTGCAGTCCACTAAATTTCAGAGGAAAATAACGTACTCTTTAAACTCCACTTTTTACTCTTAATATGAACTTTTGACACAATGGATAATGTAACACGCTTCCAGGGTTTCTTTACCACTGTAATACTTGGGTGCAGCACCTAACTATAGCTTCACTACACACTTTCTTTTACCCATGTTTGGTTATTATCGTTTCTATGGCTGACAGCTCATTTTTAGATACATTTTAGATAAAAACACAAAAATGCATAGGTTTTGTTAAAATAAATGCCCACTGCTACTACAGCCCCTAAAGCCACCAGAAATGGAAGGAAAACAAGTTTTAAACCAGTGGTTTCCAACTTTTTTTTTTGTCTTCTTACGCCATTCAAACAGCAGTGTGTTGTCAGGTTCACATTTCAGAAGTCTATAAGTTGTTAACGGCTCCACAAAATAGTTATTTTTGCCTCTAAACTTCTTGCATGGTTTCATTTCATGAACTATACAAATGATTCACAATCTCATTTTGCTGCTTATGCACTAATAATACCCAAATGGAGGATCTGAATACTACTTCCACTGCTTCCTGCCTCGTCAGCTCTTTCAGTCCCATGATACTCCATTTTGTTCTGCTTTATTCTGTTTAGGTGTCTCGGTGACCGCCTGGAGATCCTGCACAGCCTCAGGGAACTGTGGCAGAGACAAGTTGAGGCAAACAAGGTGAACAACAGCCTCACGTCTCACGCTTTCAAGGCTATAGCAATAAATAAGACATTCTGTTGTGACGAGCAGTGAAAATATAAAACAACACCTGGGTCTCTGTATGAAACGCATCCTCTGCCCTATTTGTTTTCAGCCTACAGCTCAAAACAGACAGATAAAGGTTAAATGCAACAAAACAATGTTAAAAGGGAAGATTGTTTTGTGTGAAATGAAGACAGAGTAGGTCCTAAATCCCTGGAGGTGAATTTTAAAGAGAGCAAGGTGGCAGCTTTATTTACTAGAACCAAGAAATATCTCTTGCACTGACAGCCTGTTTGTTTTTTTTAATCCATTTTTCCCATTTTACATCTACTTATCTTTTTACATCATGTTTTAAATCACACAAAAAAATATAGGTATATTGGATGTCAGCATTGAGTTATGTCTAATGTCTGTGTTTAGAGCCGGTCCTGTCTTAGTCTCTTTTTCATAAAGAACTTTGAAACTTTTGTTCAGAGAAGTGATCTATTAATAAGGACTTGGGGTTTCTATCCCGATGTCTTGGTTGAAAACTGGTTTCTAACCACCCTTTCACTCAAATATATATTGCAGCACTGCAACTGGCATACTGGCATTTCTCTGCGTTGACGATGAATGATGACTGTTTGTCGTTCTGCCGACTGCCAGGTGTTCAATGATCCCATCCACGGACATGTGGAGTTACATCCACTTCTCATCAAAATCATAGACACACCTCAGTTCCAGAGACTACGAAACATCAAGCAGCTGGGAGGGACCTATTTCGTTTTCCCTGGAGCGTCCCACAACCGCTTTGAACACTGCATTGGGTATGCTCCCAGTTAGATCAGGGTTTATCATCAACCTACGTTGTTTTGCTGTTAAAAACACATGTAACGCTCCAAAACCACAGTAAATGCAAACACACACTATGTTAAAAGTAGTCTCACTAATACAAAACACAGTTTTCACTCTGTAGTCAATAGGGACTCAAATTTGGAAGTTGTCAACACTGCATTTTATAATCAAGCGGTGCAGAACGCACAATAGCAAATGCTGTAATTGTATTTCATCGGGACAAAAAAAACGGGGTTTTTTTCCCCCTTATGCCAAGAAAAAAAAAATACCTTCCTGTCGCACTAAGGTTGACATGAAAAAGATTGCTGGCAATTTCCAACAATTGGGGTTGCAGAAATATAAAGTGAATCAATGGCGGTGAAAGGCTGCGGTATATTAAGTGACCATGTAATAATCTTCCCGTTTGAATAAACTAATTGCAAGGATTCACTGAATTACCAAGTAATACCAAATTCTCTAATTATTTTTCTCCACACAATTATCTATTCGTCATGTTTTGTGGTGTCTTCTTTGTATATCTGGTCTGGAATAAGTTGTTCTGTTGTGTGCTTGTGTAGGGTGTGTCATTTGGCAGGACAATTTGTCCAAGCTCTGAATGAGAGGCAGCCAGAACTCCTCATCTCTCCCACAGACATCCTTTGTGTGCAGATCGCTGGGCTCTGCCACGACCTGGGTGAGTGGTTTTGTGGATATACTGCCTGTAACTTTTACAACGCACAAAAATCTCGCAGGTCCATAGTCTAATATGTCTATGATTTTAGTAACTCTTCAAAACACAAGACACTAACATACATTTCATGTGGAGCAGAGGACATCCAGGTGAACTTAAACCAACTTCTAGAGCCTCTACATAAGCATATAAAAGATAAGGATAAGGGTTTGCATATGAAAAAATTATAACCCTCCAGTTTAAACGTGTTTGCTTTCACAGTGGTACGCAGATTATTAACATGTTTCAGACATTGGCCTTTTTGGTCCAGGGTGTGTGCGGGAGTGAAAATGGAAGTAAAACTATGCTTCTCATCATTTAGTTTCCAGATTGGGATACAGCACGAGTGTAACGTTCACAAACATTCACACACTGTATTCCTCCCGTTCCAGGACATGGACCGTTTTCACATATGTTTGATGGTATGTTCATCCCCAAAGCACGACCAGAAATTAAATGGAAGGTAAGAACACCTGATTTAAATGCTATATTGTCTGTCTTTCTTTGGCCCTGTGATGGACTGGCAGACTGTCCACCCTCACTTAAAGTCAACTGGGATAGGGTCCAACCCCACTATGACCCTGTTCAGGATAAATGGGGTAGAGATAATGGAGAGATAGAAATGTTAAATGAAACTAGTAGTTAAGGGAAACAAATGGGGTCACATTAAGTACAGAATATGCCCCCTTTGATTAGCAACTATTAAAAAGGTTGGTCAGTTCTGTTTGGCATTAAATGCCTAAAAGGCTTTTATTTGATTTCTAAAGAGCTTTTATTTGATTTCTAATTTCCCTGTTCTGGTGCTCGTAAAATAAATTGCCAACTGCTTTAGCAAGATATTTTGAAAAAGATGACCATGCGGTGTCTGGAAACCAACAGAACTACTTGAAAAGGCAGAGGGGCAGATAATGACTGCTGTCTAGAAAGGTTTTTCAGACGGCTATTTTTCAAAAGTAACAGGAAAAGGATGTGGGCTGTCACCTCTGCACTGTAACCTAAATACTTTTTTTTTGTTTTTTACATCTAAATCATCAGTGAATTCAAAAGTTTTTAAACTGTTCCATCTGACACAAATCCTGTACTCACTTGTCAGGTAAACTCTCAAATCATGTAAGCTTTTAACCTTACCCACTAAACTCTGCTCCCTTAGTGAAGGACAGTTTAAATAATGTTGTTCTTATAAACTTGGTTCATTTATCCATAGTTGTGCTGCTTGACAACATGGTGTGAAGTTACAGCAATAAGCAGCATCGTCTGTAAAGAAGGCTTTTATTGTCACTTTTTAAAAAGGCATTAACGTCATTTGGCTTTATAGTGTGACAGTTAAAGGCTTTAGATAATGATTGCGTTGTTCGGATAAGGACAACTGATGAGAACTACTGAATGTTAATTATTAATACGTTTGTATCTTTTGCAGCATGAGAAGGCCTCTCTCGCCATGTTTGATTACTTGGTGAAAGACAACGACCTGGAGCCAGTGATGGAGGAGCACGGCCTGGACCTGAGAGTGGACCTGGACTTTATTAAGGAGCAGATTAACGGACCACTGGACACTGAAGCAGCTCAAGACAAGGAGGTACCTGCAAGTAATGTGTTCAATCCATCAATAGCATTGTAGCTCATATAGCCATATCTGATTTGTATATAAAGTAACTTACCACACTGTCTATAAAACTTTCTTTGAACCCCTACTGGCTCGCTATTACAACCCTGTACATACAGTTTGCATTTATAATTTGACCTGCATATGGACGAAAGTGACGGCACTGATGTTTGGCTTCACGGTGGGCAGATAATGGTCATTTAAGTGGGCGTTTCTCTATCTCAAAGCACCAGCAACACCATAATCTCATTATGACACGCCTTCGAAAATGGATTAGAATTTATTTCTTTTTTAAATAAGAAAAATACGATACTATAAAAGTGGAATGTCAGCCTATTCAATTCAATAACATTTTATTTATATAGTGCCAAATAACAACACAGGTTATTTCATGGCACACAAAACATTAAAGTCCTTACAGCAGAACTTTACAGTAGTATACAGAGAAACCCAACAATTCAACAATTCCCACATAAGGTAGGAGGGAAAAACTCCTATTTTAACGGAGAAAAAAAAAAAAAAGTCCTTACTGGGAGAGCCTAGTAAGAGATATGTGAGGTTGTGGCTCACTATCATTTCTGTGTAAACAGACCTTTCAGTATTTAGTGGCCTTTGGATATTTATTCAGCAGAAAGCCTTCAAAACTAAAGTAAGATTGAAACTTGTGGCTTTCCCTTTCTGTTTCCTTCCAAAGTCCCAATTTGTTTGGTTTCAGAGCAGCCCACTATAGACCGCACCAAATTTGGATGAAATTTAAGGTTGTTTTTTTAGATATACAACCCATTATTATTTTTGATCTTAAGAGTACAGATTTCTTGGAAAATTCAGTTAGAAAACTTTACAGACATCACAGTGCGAAATGCAAGTTTATCGGTGAGGTGACGCCGGTAATAGTGGCTTGTTTACTTTTACCACCTCAAACCCGTCACCTACAGATTCTGTACTCTACCCTGTTGTCCATTTGTTGTTATGTATGTGTATGTATACGTATATTCTCACTCGTATATAATGAACAAGCTCAGCTGTCCTTGTATTAGCTATATGTCTATAATATTATAATAATATTTCTATCTTTCTATAATTGCTTATTTTTTTACTATAAAAACACAGACAACACCTGCAAACCAAAGGCTAACACCTTGAATGCATAAAAAACTGGACCAGTTAAGTTCATTGTTCTGCCTGTCGTCTCAGCAGTGGCTATATAAAGGCCGCCCAAAAGAAAAGTCTTTCCTCTACGACATTGTGGCCAACAAAAAGACTGGCATTGATGTGGATAAGTGGGATTACTTTGCCAGGTGGGGCTTATTGATTTGTCTCTCCAATACTAATTTCCCAAAATGTATATTTTCTGTTCAGTCCTGATACCTTTTTTTTTCCCACATAATTCTTTACCCGCTTAACTCAGGGACTGCTACCATCTGGGCATCCAGAACAACTTTGACCACAGCCGCTTCCTGAAGTTTGCCAGGGTGTGTGAGGTGGAAGGGGAGAAGCTCATCTGCACACGAAACAAGGTGCTGACTTTATTGCGGCTGTTTTTTGTTGTTTTTTTTCATCCAATTTTAAGCAGCCCTCAAATTAGATGAAAGTTGGCTACTAAAATAAAGATAATTCTTTTATAATTTATTGAACAGGAGGTGGGCAATCTATATGACCTGTTCCACACCAGGAACTTTCTCCACAGAAGAGCCTACCAGCACAAAGTTGGCTGTATCATCGAGACGATGTGAGTAGCTGGTCACTCTGATGCAGCTTGTTGGCTTTCCTTCATGGTTTAACCTCTCGTATCGAATGCAGCAAAGTGTGTTCACAAGTGATGATGTGTTGGACGTTTTTTAACAGGATCACGGAGGCCTTCTTAAAAGCCGATCCACACATCCAGATTGCAGGCTCAGAAGGGAAGATGTTCAATCTCTCCAACGCCATAGAAGACATGGAGGCCTACACCAAGCTGACAGGTCATTACACACAGACACGTTGTATTGTTAACTCATGTCTGCAGAACATTTACACAAAGACAGAGACGGTCTCAGAGAATGCGACAAGTAGGGAGTCCACGCAAGACGGTCACTTAAAACAAGTTAAATTTATTCAAAATAAAATAACACAAACCAAGAATGGAGTGTGAAAATCTGTACCATCAGTAATGCAAGCAGTGAGTGGATATGAGTATTTTGTATTTTAAAATACTGCTGATGCCAAAGGAAGGAGGAGAGAGAGACTAATCACATGGGCCAGCTTTTTTTTTTTTTTTTCCTTATGAGGAATCAAAATAAGGTTATCAAACAATAAATGGTCTCAGCCTGTTCACTAATTGAACAGGTGTGCTTCTAAAGCACAATGAAACATTACTTTGTGTGCCACTCCTCTGTCAGTGGTGTACAATTTTTATTTTGTATCAGTCCTATAGAATATATATGAACTATATACAAACAATAATGATTTATTGCACAAACTATCCCAACCCTGGTTTGAATCCAGGCAGATATAATATAGAGGAATGAAAACCATCTTCAAATAAGACTACTTTGTGTTTTGCACTGAAAACAATTTTCACTTTGTAATATTCTTCTGTGGCAGTTCTTTACACAGCACGTTTTGACTGAAAACCACAAGTTTATTCATGTAACTTTTTATAGTTTCAAATAAAGACACTAAATAAGTAATTTAGTAACTTTGATGTTCTTGGTTTGCTTTTTTTACCCACCCTGGAATCGAATTTTTCTTTGTTTGTCTTTTAGATCATGTGTTTGAACAAATACTCAACTCCTCCTCCCCGGAGCTGGCAGAGGCGAGGGAGATCCTGCGCAACATCATCCATCGGCGCCTCTACAAGTGTTTGGGCGAAACTCACCCAAACAAAGAAAATACCGTAACTCGGGTGTGTGTTGGTTTGTGTGGCCCTGGTCACACTTGACTTTAAAATGAGTCTTTGGTGATCCCATCATAAGTGGACAGCTCAAAGTACAGGTGTGAACACACCCAAGACGCGCCGGAGCCGATTGCAAATTCATGTGCAGTGTGAATGTAAACACGTCCCTGGCCACATTGAAAAACTACCTACTCCACCATTGTCCTCAGAATAAGCAATAGAAATAATATCTAATAGAAAAAAGCTGCAAACTGAGCTGGTGGCTACAGGGCAGCTGTTTAGTGAATGAAAACAGAGACTGTCTACTTCACATTCATCTTCAACTTCAGGGTCTAGATCATTTATCCACTGCAGTGCAGAGCCCAACACTCTGAATCCCACCAGAATAATGAAATAATCTGTGCCTGATCTAAATGTGACCAAATTGAGCCTGACTGAGTTTGAGTTGAGATTTACAAACTCTAGTGTTCAGACAATTTTCCTGCATAATAAATTTTAAGAATGAGTTTAAACTTTGTGTATTTTGAGTACAAATTGAAAACAAGGCAAATAATAAGAGCCTGGTCGCTCCTAATTCACTCAGTTGAGTTTTTTCATCAGACTATTTGTCTCTGTCTGGCGCTACATGCATTTCCTGCATCGATTTTAAACTGTTGCCAACAACAGACATTATTTGGTCTGAAAGTGCCTCATGTCTTAAATTGAATATCTTCCATCAGGTCACGGATCCTAAAGGCTTTCTGACCGATCGTACATTATTCTTACATCATCATAAGAGTAACGTTTACTTACACAGCACTGTTGTGCTTTACAACGATGTCGAATGGAATTAAAAGAAAAGAAAGGCAGCTGGGTTGTGGGATGATTTATTATGGTTCTTGAAGAGCGCTTTAAATTTTGTATGACAACATTGTTTGGTAGAATAACTGACAGTAATAACATACAGATGTTAAATTATCATGAATAGGCTAATTGACATTCAAATGAGGCTCGAGTGAGCGAAGACATCTGATTTTGTTAAATGCCTGATGCTTCGACTCCACTCTTCTCTATTCTAATCTCTATTAATTACAATATGCTCATTACTATTTTTTTTTTTTTTTTTATTATTATATGAAGATATGATACCAATCTGATTAAAAACTTTCTCAGTCACTCACTTAATGGTGCCAAGTTGAAATAAGTATCATCTGTCGACTCTTCTCGTTAAAAGACGGAGATTATTCACATGTGGGAAGAATCCCTGTCCAACACTGAGAGTGGAAGTCAGGCCGTCGGTCTGAAGCCAGAGGACTTTGTAGTCAACGTGAGTTTTTCATCTAATTACTTAATCTCATACACTTCATTTGTCCATAGCCCCAAAGGAGGGAATTCCTTTATCCTGTGAACTTAGTTTCTTTCCCTTTTGTGACTGACTGCACTTTTAGATCCAAAAACTTCTCCATCTTTTTTAGGTCATTGTTTTGGACTATGGGATGAAGGAAAAGAACCCGATCGACAATGTGCGTTTCTATTGCAAGAATGACTTCACTAAAGCCTTCCAGATACGCAAGGACCAGGTCAGAACTGAAGCAACGATCACAGAATTTAAATCTTAAATATTTGTATACATGAGCAACTCGCACATTTCAGTTTCATGTGTTTTCCATGTCTTTTAAATGTCTCCATCTTGGATTTATGTCTCATTTTAAACTATGTGATGCTGTCCGTCTTGTCAGGTGTCTGGACTTCTCCCGGATCACTTTTCTGAGCAGGTGATCAGGGTCTACTGTAAGAAGACGGACGATGCGAGTCTGAAGGCTGCCAAGAAGCACTTTGTTCAGTGGTGCACGAAAAATAACTTCTCAAAGCCTAAGGTGCTTTTTATCATCTACAGCAACGAGAATTACAGTTGCATGCAGTGACAATGCTGAAGGGATCATTTACAGTAGGAAATGTAGAGTACAAGTAGCATGGGGAAGTGTAATGAGCTGGCCCCTGTGTTGTCTGTGTCTATCACAATACAGCAGTGACATGGTATACAGGACATCTATGCATACTGCACACGGCAATAACAGTTGGTCATCAGAGGACTTAAAGTAGCTATAACTTCAATTCAATTTTATTTATATAGCACCAAATCACAACACGGGTTATTTCATGGCACTTAACACATCCTGATAACTGATATTTTAATAATCATATTGTATCTCATGACAGCGTGACCGTGATATAAAAAGGTTCCCTTGTTTCGCTACAGAGAATTATCACCTGAACCTGCAGCTCCATCAGCTTCACTGAGCAGCAAAGTTCGAAGAACGGTGAATATTAGACTTTCACTCACCAGGTGATCAGAAAGTGGACCGCAGACAAATGATTATGTTGCTCTCCAACTGCTCGAGGAATGAATGAGCAACTGTTTGCTAACAAGTTATCTGCATTAAGTTGTGTTCACAGCTGGTTCCTGCTGCCCACAGCTAGCTAAGAACAGTCAGTTATTTGCAGTGCTGTAACATGAATGCTGCAGTTTGTCAAATGACAGCAGCGAGCCACAGATATCTGAATAAAGCTGCGTGCATTAAAGGAAGGAAGTGGAAGGTAGAGATGGAAGCAGTTCATATTTACATTTAGTCCCAGAATCAGGTATCTGCAAATTGTTGTGAGGAAGTGTGTATTGTGGTATCTGCTGCTGTGGCATTAAGTAGCAATAATCACAACTGTCAGTTCAGGAAAACAGTGTGTAGTGGAGGGTGTGTCGAGGTGAAGAAAGGGAGGTAAAGATGTCAGAAAACTAAATTAGTTTTTCGACTGTAGAAAACATAATTGTCGACTATTGGACTTTGGCATATAAAACATGTAAAAAAAAAAAGGCTGTAGGGAGTTGCTGCCACCTTGTTATGGCTGGAGACAGTAACTCAAGTGTTCACATTAATTTAGAATTTGTTTACAGAACAATGGCACAGTTAGGATAAGAAGTTACTGAAGTGCCCGCCATCAGCAGTGTCATCTCCACACTGCTCCTCTTGATACCAGTGTGTATTGTTTTTGTTCACGCGTAGGTAGGAGACATCCCACCTGAGCTGACTCCCGTGAAATCCAGCGAGGCCAAGGACGGTGAAGAAGGCAGCTCCAGAGCAGCAGACTGTGGCAGTGGGCAAAATAAAGCCAAAAAACAGCTCTTTTGAAATGGAAAGGATAGCCCTCCAATGCACATTCAGAGACAGACTAGATGAGACGGTGTTTAAAGAAATGTATATTTTTCTACGAGGTGAGTGTGCTGATGAGCACAGCAAACTGTTTTACACCAAAAAATATATTATTTAAAAGTTTCAAAAAAAGTGCATACCTTTATGCATTTCCAGGATTGTACTCAGGGTTTTTTTTTTTTTAAAATAGGGCTCTCATCAACATTACATTTAATTTAATCATTTTAATCTTGTTTTTATCTTAGTCTCATTTGGAAGTAGAATTTTGCTAATCAGAAGCCTACTATCATGTATCTCTATTACAAACAACAGGTGACGGTCTTGTTTAATTATGAAACTCAACATGCACACAGTGTATTTCAGGGCAGCGTGTTTTTACAGCAGATACAGCTGACGGGTTTTGAGGCAATTTTTTTGATTCAGCTTTCAGGAAGAAGGCAGTGACGGGTTTTTTTCGTCACTGTCAAGCTGTCACAAGACACATCAAACTCTGCAGTCAAAAGTTGCTCCATAAGAACAAGCAGCGTTTTTCACATTTAAAGCGAGTGTTTATGTTTACTTATGGGATTGTTTGGAGATTTAGCTTGAGTATTTATTATTTGGTTTTTGAGTTGAGTTTGTTTTGTGGTGCTTTATTTATTGTTCTTACAATAACTGGTTCGGCTTGTTCATTTCTCTTTTCACCTCATAGCTTTGTGCAGCATTTTTAAATGGTGTCTTGGATACCTTTTTAAAATGTTTTAGTCCTGCCAAAATGTCATCAAATTTCCATTGATTGTGTGAAGAATATTTTGAAAACATGTAAAGGGGAGTGTACATGTAGCAAAAGGGTTTAACATTCTGTCCAAATAAACATTTTCAAATGTTTCCTCCAGTAATTCAACTTGATGAACACTAGAGGGGACCATACACTCAGTTAAAGAGAAGTGCTCCACATGATGTTTTGTTTTCGCTGATTTTATTTTCTGTGACCTGAAATCTAAATTTTCAGTTGCTTTGTTTTGTTACATGAAGACCTCACACGTGAGAGCTCAGTCTTTAACTTCCTGTGGGTTACTAGTGAGACATTAAAATCACAAAGAGAAATTTCCCAAATCTGTGTTGGATCACAATATGGCAAAATATCAACAGATAAACTGTATTTTTTTTTTTTATTATTAAACATAAATATGTCCAGAGGTACAGGAACATATGTAAAGATATGTGTAACGGTCAAATGAGGTCCACAGGTTGTTTTTTTTATGTTGGTTAATAAACCATAAACACTGAAGCAGGTTTTGCTTCCTGATCATAATGACAGATATGATCAATTTTCCTCTGTTGGACATGGTGCTACTACAAAATGTATTAAAATGTTCAATATTTTCCTTTGAAATATAGTGAAAATATAGCAATTTGACTACAGGAAGTACAGTGCTCTACTAAATATATTGAGCAATATTTAACATTGCAAATGACAGTAATGTAAAGACAGTCACTCGTGTAAACTGAATGAGAGGTTTGAGTTGAAGGGGTAGAAAACGGATGGTGTCTGCACAATTGGACCATTAAAATCCCTTCATCTCAGTTGTCTCCACATGTAATAACAATTGTTGAACACCAGAGGGAGTCATACACACGTCCCAACCTTATCTACTGCATACTTCATGTCCTTTTTCTATGGCCCAGGAATTGAGACATTGCTCAACTCCTTTAAAGATGAATGATAATCTTTATTTCTGCTCATTTTAATTAATTTAATTTTGACAAATTAACCACAGTTGTAATAAGGTATATGACAACAATGGTAACAATATACATTCACATAAGAATTATGATATTCAATACACAAAAGAAATGTACTTTTCAATGGCAATGGGCTGTGGTCAAATCATCTAACAGACAGCTCTTTAAATAGTTTTGGATGTACATTTAAAAATAAAATTAAAATAAGACAACTTGAATATTGCTACAATTTTCTTAAAATCTCATGTTTTGTTCATTATCATTGGATTTGTATGACGTCTAGCCTTACTGAGGCATAATCTGTAAGTGAAAATAAACAGGATTTTCTCTCACTTTTCGACATCAGGAATGTCTGCAAGATTAGTATCTTAATGAGAACAGCAAAACACTCCTAGAAGAAATGATATTTTTAGTACACAGATGCATTATTTCATATTCAGGCCTGTGATCAGGTTTTTCTAAAGCTCTGTTCAATATTCAATAGTTCACATATTGAGTTTGATCATTTTCATTCAGCTGAATTAAACTGAATCACTGTATGACAAAACCTTTGTCCTGAAAGCTTGTAATTATGTAATTCTGGAGCTTTCAAAAGAAGTAAATCATGTTTGCAAACAAAGGACAACAGATTGTGGCAAACTGTAACACACAACCAACACGTTTAACAGAGTGTGTCATTTAACTTGAACATTTAATCTGAGGTATGGGAAGTGCAAATATTGACTTTTTTATTTCATTTTAATTTTGATTCTGTGATTGGTGCCTGGAAATCTTGTGAAATATGATTTAGGTTTTGAATGGATTTTGATCGTATTTTCATACATCAGACATCTTTTAGAGTCCTACTTATAGCCTATTAGTGACTGCAGGCAAAACTATGCACCTCTGTGGCAGTCTATTGAAACACATTAGGGCCTTTCTGCTCCCTGTATTGATCTGTTTTCATAGAGCCAAATTCATAATATACAACATTGGGCTGAATATTTTTGTTTTAGAGTATTGCATGCATCAAATTCTAAATATGATTATAATTTCAAAATGAAACGAAGTGAAACTTTATGTAGCTGACAAAGGTACAAGATTTACACACTTTAAAGAAAGTTCCAGAGCAGCTCATGTTTTGGTTCAAAACAATCCATTTCATTGTGAACAGGGAAAAAATGGAGAAAAACAGATTTCTTTTCAAATGAACAGTTTAAGGTGAATGTACTAATGCTGTGTTGACAAGATTGAATAATCAAGTTGAGTCTTCTCGCTCCCACGCCCACTCGCAAAACACATCAGATGTATCGTCTTACCACACTGAACGTATGTCACTCGTTTCGTGAGATTTCAAGCAACTGTTGACCTTAAACATCAACTTCCTGTGTCACGGCGAGACATCAAACTTTGCTGCATCGTCACGGCGACGGCCAGTGACGAAGTCGAACGAATGTCTCAATATATCATCAACTACATGTTTAGGTTATTGTGACCCGACTTTATGTTCATGTGATCAACCAGCTCGACGTAGAATGTGAAAGTATGAAAAGTGTCATTTCCAGTGGCCAACAGGGGGCGCTATAACTATGAACGAATATTACCCCACAGGGGTCTTCAGGGCGGGGCTGTTATCATACCTGTGATGTTTGGAGAAGGTCGGTCCATGTACATAAGATTTAAAGCAACTCGTAGTTTCATGGCGAGACACTCCAAATGGCCACCACACTACGGGCACACACATCGATGGAAACGAATTATTTATACAATTTTTAATCCCAAACATGTTTTCTATCCATAGAACCTAAATTCAAGTCGGTCGGACAAAATCCCTCGGACTAGTTCGACAAAGTACAACGTGTCAGAATCGCCCAAAATGGCAACTACATTCAAAATGGTGGACTTCCTGTCGAGTTGATGTAACGGTGCAATGTAACTTTTCTGTGCGTCCGGGTGTGATACACCTGTCCACCGGATTTGGTGAATTTAGTTAAATGTGTCCACCGGGGCATCTCTGTAGGGGGCGCTCTCGAACCGTTTGGCCACACCCACTCGTGACTCCACTAGAATACGAAATTTTTCGCCGGGAGAGATATGTGTATTCACTTTCATGAGTTTTTGAATATGATAAAGCTTCCAAAAAGGAAAATCACTTTTCGTAAGAATAATAAAGAAAGAGAAAAATAATTCCTTGAAAAACAATAAGGCTTCGCACCCTAAAAAGCAGACTGGCCTGTCAGACCATGTTCCTTCGCGACAGGCCCGCCTCCTGTTTTAGAGGAAGGCTCGTTTCACACACACACATTTCCCTTTTAACAGCATCGTGTCAGTGTGTGATCAGTGTGTGTCGCAGCAGCACCTCCTCCTCATCATCATCATCATCATCACCACCACCACCTGCAGCATCTCCTGCCGCATCAAACAAACTTCAAACAGATCCATATATGCCGGTTTTCAGCAGTAGTTTGTGTTTTTCATCAGATAAGATAAGGCGCAATCCTTTAAACACGTTCCCTTCGATCTATTTTTAAATCACAAAATGTTTTACTTCATTACTTAAACATCAACTTCCTGTGTCACGGCGAGCGAGCCCTTTGGCCACGCCCACTTGCAAAACACATCAGATGTATCGTCTCACCACGCCGGATGTATGTCACACATTTCGTGAAGTTTCAAGCATCCCAAGGCATCCCAAGGGACCTTACACATCCTAACCCTAACCCTAACTAATGGTGCCTGGTCTATTTGAAATAAAGCTCTTTTACTCTTTGTTGTGTGTCTTTAGAGTTAAACTCGCCCAACATTAGAGGGAATTCTGCAGATATAAAATTACACATAAAATTGAATCCATATTACACATCCCTCCCACATGATACCCCACTCTCTTCTGTTCTCCCTTTTTCTTCTATTTAAAAGACTTTTTTTTCCCTTTTATAGGGATTTAAGGATACGAAATGTAGTATATGTGTCGTGATTTTTGTCAGTATAACCTGAAATGGACTTACTGATGATTAGTTTCAAGAGCAGCGTATACTAGTCCACTAAAATGTTGTGCCAGATTAGCACTCAACATTCATCTATAGTGCCTTTTTTTTTTTTTTTTTTTAACTATTCGCAGCAGTGTGCAAACATTTCAGGCACTTTAGATGTTTAAATTCTTATTAATCACGTAATACCATCAACAAGGAGTCTGGTCGGCCCCAAATTCATTCTACAGCATGACAACACCCACAAACAGCCACAAAGAACTACCTGCAGCGAGAAGAACAAGGAGTCCTGCAAAAGGTAGTATGATCCCCACAGAGCTTTAATCTCAACACCATGGAGTCAGTCTGGGATCACATAAAGAGGCAGAGTTAACGGAGACAGACTACTAAATACAAAGAAGAACTGGGGAAACCTCTCTGAAATGAGTGAAAAAAACATACATGGCACATACCTTAAAAAATTAAAAAGGCAAATGGCCTAAGAGAATTGATACCGATTTAAAGGCAGTGGTTAATCACTACAAGTGTCACAATTATTGACCTGTGTAATCGCATGATTGCAATTATGAGCATAATCATCATACTTCCTCATCTTCGATTTGACTGAAAGTGCTGTTACGCCAACTCGGGTGTTACTGCTGCTGCTCTCTCTGAGACCACGTGTGTGTAACTTCAAACTATAACCATACTTTCTTTATAAGAAATTAGTAGTAATACAATATTTCAAACGGCCACCTTTAAATATTTTTTGTTTCGCTGCGTCACGTTACGTAATGCGGGGTTTTGGTGTTTGCGCGCCGCTCCATTCGCTCCACCATCTCTACAGCACGTTAACCAATGAGGAGCCAGGTGCAGCAAGCGCACGACAATATACCGGAAGCAAAGGGTTCAACTTCCAAATTAAAATCATAACAACCTAATCCATTCAGAGGTTTTTTTCAAGCATTACAGCATTTTCGTTAAAAGGTGCCATGTTGTACTGACAGGAATATTAGAGAGATGTGGTAGAGCAGTGGGTAAAATTTACTTTTCATTTGAAACCAAATAATATCAGCCAAAATCCCCAGTGACAATATCAAAATTAATACTTTTTATTGTTAAAAGCAGCTGAGAGAGAGAAATATGTCATGATTCATGACATGACTGTATTGTTATAGCTACTTATGAGTATGTATTTATTGCCACAAAATAATATGCCACACAAGGCATTCCTTTGTAGCCCACTACTTTATTGTGAGTAATAGATTTAATTTAATGGTCGGCCTAAATGTCCATGTGCTGTGCAGCAAGAAAAGTGGTCTGTGATGGATCATTCTCTTAAATTTTGGTATTGATGCTCTTGGCACTACTGATACCAAAAGAAGATGGTGTATCAGCAATATCAATAGTTTGGGGCTCTATCACTTTAGTAGTAGGGTAGAGAGGGAAAGAGGGCCTTCAGAAAGACTGGAAACAGAAACCTATTTTTATCAGCAATTTTAATTTCTTTAAAATAACATAATAGGCCCTACTGCTGGGTGAATAATTTATATCTTCTGCCTAAAACCTGCCCTTTCAAACCAGTTTGGATCTGTTTGGAAGTGAAAGCAGGTTGTAGTCCTGTGTTTTTTGTTTTGCGGTAATTCCGTGGTGCAACACATTGCAAAAAGGCACGGTCTGATTTTGTGGTAAATAACTGAAATTTACATGTTGGTAACTTTAGCTGTTTTTGCATACTTGCCTACTTCTTTATATAATTCAGCATTAAAGGAATTAAGTTAATAAAAAGCATTATAACTCAACAAAATGAAAATATTTTTGATCTATAAATCCTGTAGCATGTGGTTTTATTCAGCCAGTTGTCAATGTTTCAACAAAGGATTCAAAGGACTTTTATTTTGAGGCTGTCATTATCTTATTTTGAAATCGGTAACCGGAAAGGCCCTTTGCGTTTCTTTTTAACTTGACGCACCCAACAGAGACACAAAACCCGGGTATTTTTCACCTCCCGTGAATCCCCTGTGCGAGTCTGTCAGATCAGCTGTTGCAGTCGGCGTGCTCAACGATTTCGTCTGGATTTCGTCTCTCGTAACTAACACGAAGAACCGCCTGTGTGGCAGCTCAACATGTCGAATCGCAAAAGACCATCAGGAGCCTTTGTGAGCCCAGCGGACGAGTTCAAAACGCCGGAGAAGAAAGTGTCAGTGGTCCGGCAGCCGGATTCGGATTACAGGCGATGGGGAGTGGAGGAAACGTGCCAGTACCTTCGACGAGCGGGTCTTGGAAAATGGGAGCATACATTTAAAGGTTTGTTTTCTGGTTTAATTGATATCTGGTAAGTAGAGGCAGTCTTATAAATCTCTTGGCTGTTTTCAGCGCCTGTCTGTTTGTTGCTGTTATGACATCTAAAGCAAACATCCGAACTCCTGTTTCTTCTGTCATTCAGCTCACAACATCAAGGGTGTGGCGCTGCAGTATCTCCAGGATGATAACCTCGAGAAGATTGGCGTAGAGTAAGTGTGCATGCAAGGAAATGTGACCACGGGAAGTTTCCTCCCATCAATGCAGAGCACTAATAGTAGATCGAGTCACCCCGATTGCGTTTCTCTCCTCACTTTCCAGCACACATTGGTGAAGTACATTTACTCAAATGCTCTACTTCAGTACATCTATAATGCACTTGGACTATTCTGGAACATTTCAATTTGACCCTACATTATACTTGCAGTCCACTAAATTTCAGAGGAAAATAACGTACTCTTTAAACTCCACTTTTTACTCTTAATATGAACTTTTGACACAATGGATAATGTAACACGCTTCCAGGGTTTCTTTACCACTGTAATACTTGGGTGCAGCACCTAACTATAGCTTCACTACACACTTTCTTTTACCCATGTTTGGTTATTATCGTTTCTATGGCTGACAGCTCATTTTTAGATACATTTTAGATAAAAACACAAAAATGCATAGGTTTTGTTAAAATAAATGCCCACTGCTACTACAGCCCCTAAAGCCACCAGAAATGGAAGGAAAACAAGTTTTAAACCAGTGGTTTCCAACTTTTTTTTTTGTCTTCTTACGCCATTCAAACAGCAGTGTGTTGTCAGGTTCACATTTCAGAAGTCTATAAGTTGTTAACGGCTCCACAAAATAGTTATTTTTGCCTCTAAACTTCTTGCATGGTTTCATTTCATGAACTATACAAATGATTCACAATCTCATTTTGCTGCTTATGCACTAATAATACCCAAATGGAGGATCTGAATACTACTTCCACTGCTTCCTGCCTCGTCAGCTCTTTCAGTCCCATGATACTCCATTTCGTTCTGCTTTATTCTGTTTAGGTGTCTCGGTGACCGCCTGGAGATCCTGCACAGCCTCAGGGAACTGTGGCAGAGACAAGTTGAGGCAAACAAGGTGAACAACAGCCTCACGTCTCACGCTTTCAAGGCTATAGCAATAAATAAGACATTCTGTTGTGACGAGCAGTGAAAATATAAAACAACACCTGGGTCTCTGTATGAAACGCATCCTCTGCCCTATTTGTTTTCAGCCTACAGCTCAAAACAGACAGATAAAGGTTAAATGCAACAAAACAATGTTAAAAGGGAAGATTGTTTTGTGTGAAATGAAGACAGAGTAGGTCCTAAATCCCTGGAGGTGAATGTTAAAGAGAGCAAGGTGGCAGCTTTATTTACTAGAACCAAGAAATATCTCTTGCACTGACAGCCTGTTTGTTTTTTTTAATCCATTTTTCCCATTTTACATCTACTTATCTTTTTACATCATGTTTTAAATCACACAAAAAAATATAGGTATATTGGATGTCAGCATTGAGTTATGTCTAATGTCTGTGTTTAGAGCCCGTCCTGTCTTAGTCTCTTTTTCATAAAGAACTTTGAAACTTTTGTTCAGAGAAGTGATCTATTAATAAGGACTTGGGGTTTCTATCCCGATGTCTTGGTTGAAAACTGGTTTCTAACCACCCTTTCACTCAAATATATATTGCAGCACTGCAACTGGCATACTGGCATTTCTCTGCGTTGACGATGAATGATGACTGTTTGTCGTTCTGCCGACTGCCAGGTGTTCAATGATCCCATCCACGGACATGTGGAGTTACATCCACTTCTCATCAAAATCATAGACACACCTCAGTTCCAGAGACTACGAAACATCAAGCAGCTGGGAGGGACCTATTTCGTTTTCCCTGGAGCGTCCCACAACCGCTTTGAACACTGCATTGGGTATGCTCCCAGTTAGATCAGGGTTTATCATCAACCTACGTTGTTTTGCTGTTAAAAACACATGTAACGCTCCAAAACCACAGTAAATGCAAACACACACTATGTTAAAAGTAGTCTCACTAATACAAAACACAGTTTTCACTCTGTAGTCAATAGGGACTCAAATTTGGAAGTTGTCAACACTGCATTTTATAATCAAGCGGTGCAGAACGCACAATAGCAAATGCTGTAATTGTATTTCATCGGGACAAAAAAAACGGGGTTTTTTTCCCCCTTATGCCAAGAAAAAAAAAATACCT
This sequence comes from Embiotoca jacksoni, assembly GCF_022577435.1. Classification (NCBI taxonomy): domain Eukaryota; kingdom Metazoa; phylum Chordata; class Actinopteri; family Embiotocidae; genus Embiotoca; species Embiotoca jacksoni. The sequence goes on from NW_027185447.1 coordinate 13,160,210, forward strand.
TCCTGTCGCACTAAGGTTGACATGAAAAGGATTGCTGGCAATTTCCAACAATTGGGGTTGCAGAAATATAAAGTGAATCAATGGCGGTGAAAGGCTGCGGTATATTAAGTGACCATGTAATAATCTTCCCGTTTGAATAAACTAATTGCAAGGATTCACTGAATTACCAAGTAATACCAAATTCTCTAATTATTTTTCTCCACACAATTATCTATTCGTCATGTTTTGTGGTGTCTTCTTTGTATATCTGGTCTGGAATAAGTTGTTCTGTTGTGTGCTTGTGTAGGGTGTGTCATTTGGCAGGACAATTTGTCCAAGCTCTGAATGAGAGGCAGCCAGAACTCCTCATCTCTCCCACAGACATCCTTTGTGTGCAGATCGCTGGGCTCTGCCACGACCTGGGTGAGTGGTTTTGTGGATATACTGCCTGTAACTTTTACAACGCACAAAAATCTCACAGGTCCATAGTCTAATATGTCTATGATTTTAGTAACTCTTCAAAACACAAGACACTAACATACATTTCATGTGGAGCAGAGGACATCCAGGTGAACTTAAACCAACTTCTAGAGCCTCTACATAAGCATATAAAAGATAAGGATAAGGGTTTGCATATGAAAAAATTATAACCCTCCAGTTTAAACGTGTTTGCTTTCACAGTGGTACGCAGATTATTAACATGTTTCAGACATTGGCCTTTTTGGTCCAGGGTGTGTGCGGGAGTGAAAATGGAAGTAAAACTATGCTTCTCATCATTTAGTTTCCAGATTGGGATACAGCACGAGTGCAACATTCACAAACATTCACACACTGTATTCCTCCCGTTCCAGGACATGGACCGTTTTCACATATGTTTGATGGTATGTTCATCCCCAAAGCACGACCAGAAATTAAATGGAAGGTAAGAACACCTGATTTAAATGCTATATTGTCTGTCTTTCTTTGGCCCTGTGATGGACTGGCAGACTGTCCACCCTCACTTAAAGTCAACTGGGATAGGGTCCAACCCCACTATGACCCTGTTCAGGATAAATGGGGTAGAGATAATGGAGAGATAGAAATGTTAAATGAAACTAGTAGTTAAGGGAAACAAATGGGGTCACATTAAGTACAGAATATGCCCCCTTTGATTAGCAACTATTAAAAAGGTTGGTCAGTTCTGTTTGGCATTAAATGCCTAAAAGGCTTTTATTTGATTTCTAAAGAGCTTTTATTTGATTTCTAATTTCCCTGTTCTGGTGCTCGTAAAATAAATTGCCAACTGCTTTAGCAAGATATTTTGAAAAAGATGACCATGCGGTGTCTGGAAACCAACAGAACTACTCGAAAAGGCAGAGGGGCAGATAATGACTGCTGTCTAGAAAGGTTTTTCAGACGGCTATTTTTCAAAAGTAACAGGAAAAGGATGTGGGCTGTCACCTCTGCACTGCAACCTAAATACTTTTTTTTTGTTTTTTACATCTAAATCATCAGTGAATTCAATAGTTTTTAAACTGTTCCATCTGACACAAATCCTCTACTCACTTGTCAGGTAAACTCTCAAATCATGTAAGCTTTTAACCTTACCCACTAAACTCTGCTCCCTTAGTGAAGGACAGTTTAAATAATGTTGTTCTTATAAACTTGGTTCATTTATCCATAGTTGTGCTGCTTGACAACATGGTGTGAAGTTACAGCAATAAGCAGCATCGTCTGTAAAGAAGGCTTTTATTGTCACTTTTTAAAAAGGCATTAACGTCATTTGGCTTTATAGTGTGACAGTTAAAGGCTTTAGATAATGATTGCGTTGTTCGGATAAGGACAACTGATGAGAACTACTGAATGTTAATTATTAATACGTTTGTATCTTTTGCAGCATGAGAAGGCCTCTCTCGCCATGTTTGATTACTTGGTGAAAGACAACGACCTGGAGCCAGTGATGGAGGAGCACGGCCTGGACCTGAGAGTGGACCTGGACTTTATTAAGGAGCAGATTAACGGACCACTGGACACTGAAGCAGCTCAAGACAAGGAGGTACCTGCAAGTAATGTGTTCAATCCATCAATAGCATTGTAGCTCATATAGCCATATCTGATTTGTATATAAAGTAATTTACCACACTGTCTATAAAACTTTCTTTGAACCCCTACTGGCTCGCTATTACAACCCTGTACATACAGTTTGCATTTATAATTTGACCTGCATATGGACGAAAGTGACGGCACTGATGTTTGGCTTCACGGTGGGCAGATAATGGTCATTTAAGTGGGCGTTTCTCTATCTCAAAGCACCAGCAACACAATAATTTCATTATGACACGCCTTCGAAAATGGATTAGAATTTATTTCTTTTTTAAATAAGAAAAATACGATACTATAAAAGTGGAATGTCAGCCTATTCAATTCAATAACATTTTATTTATATAGTGCCAAATAACAACACAGGTTATTTCATGGCACACAAAACATTAAAGTCCTTACAGCAGAACTTTACAGTAGTATACAGAGAAACCCAACAATTCAACAATTCCCACATAAGGTAGGAGGGAAAAACTCCTATTTTAACGGCGAAAAAAAAAAAAAAGTCCTTACTGGGAGAGCCTAGTAAGAGATATGTGAGGTTGTGGCTCACTATCATTTCTGTGTAAACAGACCTTTCAGTATTTAGTGGCCTTTGGATATTTATTCAGCAGAAAGCCTTCAAAACTAAAGTAAGATTGAAACTTGTGGCTTTCCCTTTCTGTTTCCTTCCAAAGTCCCAATTTGTTTGGTTTCAGAGCAGCCCACTATAGACCGCACCAAATTTGGATGAAATTTAAGGTTGTTTTTTTAGATATACAACCCATTATTATTTTTGATCTTAAGAGTACAGATTTCTTGGAAAATTCAGTTAGAAAACTTTACAGACATCACAGTGCGAAATGCAAGTTTATCGGTGAGGTGACGCCGGTAATAGTGGCTTGTTTACTTTTACCACCTCAAACCCGTCACCTACAGATTCTGTACTCTACCCTGTTGTCCATTTGTTGTTATGTATGTGTATGTATACGTATATTCTCACTCGTATATAATGAACAAGCTCAGCTGTCCTTGTATTAGCTATATGTCTATAATATTATAATAATATTTCTATCTTTCTATAATTGCTTATTTTTTTACTATAAAAACACAGACAATACCTGCAAACCAAAGGCTAACACCTTGAATGCATAAAAAACTTGACCAGTTAAGTTCATTGTTCTGCCTGTCGTCTCAGCAGTGGCTATATAAAGGCCGCCCAAAAGAAAAGTCTTTCCTCTACGACATTGTGGCCAACAAAAAGACTGGCATTGATGTGGATAAGTGGGATTACTTTGCCAGGTGGGGCTTATTGATTTGTCTCTCCAATACTAATTTCCCAAAATGTATATTTTCTGTTCAGTCCTGATACCTTTTTTTTCCCACATAATTCTTTACCCGCTTAACTCAGGGACTGCTACCACCTGGGCATCCAGAACAACTTTGACCACAGCCGCTTCCTGAAGTTTGCCAGGGTGTGTGAGGTGGAAGGGGAGAAGCTCATCTGCACACGAGACAAGGTGCTGACTTTATTGCGGCTGTTTTTTGTTGTTTTTTTTCATCCAATTTTAAACAGCCCTCAAATTAGATGAAAGTTGGCTACTAAAATAAAGATAATTCTTTTATAATTTATTGAACAGGAGGTGGGCAATCTATATGACCTGTTCCACACCAGGAACTGTCTCCACAGAAGAGCCTACCAGCACAAAGTTGGCTATATCATCGAGACGATGTGAGTAGCTGGTCACTCTGATGCAGCTTGTTGGCTTTCCTTCATGGTTTAACCTCTCGTATCGAATGCAGCAAAGTGTGTTCACAAGTGATGATGTGTTGGACGTTTTTTAACAGGATCACGGAGGCCTTCTTAAAAGCCGATCCACACATCCAGATTTCAGGCTCAGAAGGGAAGATGTTCAATCTCTCCAACGCCATGGAAAACATGGAGGCCTACACCAAGCTGACAGGTCATTACACACAGACACGTTGTATTGTTAACTCATGTCTGCAGAACATTTACACAAAGACAGAGACGGTCTCAGAGAATGCGACAAGTAGGGAGTCCACGCAAGACGGTCACTTAAAACAAGTTAAATTTATTCAAAATAAAATAACACAAACCAAGAATGGAGTGTGAAAATCTGTACCATCAGTAATGCAAGCAGTGAGTGGATATGAGTATTTTGTATTTTAAAATACTGCTGATGCCAAAGGAAGGAGGAGAGAGAGACTAATCACATGGGCCAGCTTTTTTTTTTTTTTTGCCTTATGAGGAATCAAAATAAGGTTATCAAACAATAAATGGTCTCAGCCTGTTCACTAATTGAACAGGTGTGCTTCTAAAGCACAATGAAACATTACTTCGTGTGCTACTCCTCTGTCAGTGGTGTACAATTTTTATTTTGTATCAGTCCTATAGAATATATATGAACTATATACAAACAATAATGATTTATTGCACAAACTATCCCAACCCTGGTTTGAATCCAGGCAGATATAATATAGAGGAATGAAAACCATCTTCAAATAAGACTACTTTGTGCTTTGCACTGAAAACAATTTTCACTTTGTAATATTCTTCTGTGGCAGTTCTTTACACAGCACGTTTTGACTGAAAACCACAAGTTTATTCATGTAACTTTTTATAGTTTCAAATAAAGACACTAAATAAGTAATTTAGTAACTTTGATGTTCTTGGTTTGCTTTGTTTACCCACCCTGGAATCGAATTTTTCTTTGTTTGTCTTTTAGATCATGTGTTTGAACAAATACTCAACTCCTCCTCCCCGGAGCTGGCAGAGGCGAGGGAGATCCTGCGCAACATCATCCATCGGCGCCTCTACAAGTGTTTGGGCGAAACTCACCCAAACAAAGAAAAAACCCTAACTCAGGTGTGTGTTGGTTTGTGTGGCCCTGGTCACACTTGACTTTAAAATGAGTCTTTGGTGATCCCATCATAAGTGGACAGCTCAAAGTACAGGTGTGAACACACCCAAGACGCGCCGGAGCCGATTGCAAATTCATGTGCAGTGTGAATGTAAACACGTCCCTGGCCACATTGAAAAACTACCTACTCCACCATTGTCCTCAGAATAAGCAATAGAAATAATATCTAATAGAAAAAAGCTGCAAACTGAGCTGGTGGCTACAGGGCAGCTGTTTAGTGAATGAAAACAGAGACTGTCTACTTCACATTCATCTTCAACTTCAGGGTCTAGATCATTTATCCACTGCAGTGCAGAGCCCAACACTCTGAATCCCACCAGAATAATGAAATAATCTGTGCCTGATCTAAATGTGACCAAATTGAGCCTGACTGAGTTTGAGTTGAGATTTACAAACTCTAGTGTTCAGACAATTTTCCTGCATAATAAATTTTAAGAATGAGTTTAAACTTTGTGTATTTTGAGTACAAATTGAAAACAAGGCAAATAATAAGAGCCTGGTCGCTCCTAATTCACTCAGTTGAGTTTTTTCATCAGATTATTTGTCTCTGTCTGGCGCTACATGCATTTCCTGCATCGATGTTGAACTGTTGCCAACAACAGACATTATTTGGTCTGAAAGTGCCTCATGTCTTAAATTGAATATCTTCCATCAGGTCACGGATCCTTAAGGCTTTCTGACCGATCGTATATTATTCTTACATCATCATAAGAGTAACGTTTACTTACACAGCACTGTTGTGCTTTACAACGATGTCGAATGGAATTAAAAGAAAAGAAAGGCAGCTGGGTTGTGGGATGATTTATTATGGTTCTTGAAGAGCGCTTTAAATTTTGTATGACAACATTGTTTGGTAGAATAACTGACAGTAATAACATACAGATGTTAAATTATCATGAATAGGCTAATTGACATTCAAATGAGGCTCGAGTGAGCGAAGACATCTGATTTTGTTAAATGCCTGATGCTTCGACTCCACTCTTCTCTATTCTAATCTCTATTAATTACAATATGCTCATTACTATTTTTTTTTTTTTTATTATATGAAGATATGATACCAATCTGATTAAAAACTTTCTCAGTCACTCACTTAATGGTGCCGAGTTGAAATAAGTATCATCTGTCGACTCTTCTCGTTAAAAGACGGAGATTATTCACATGTGGGAAGAATCCCTGTCCAACACTGAGAGTGGAAGTCAGGCCGTCGGTCTGAAGCCAGAGGACTTTGTAGTCAACGTGAGTTTTTCATCTAATTACTTAATCTCATACACTTCATTTGTCCATAGCCCCAAAGGAGGGAATTCCTTTATCCTGTGAACTTAGTTTCTTTCCCTTTTGTGACTGACTGCACTTTTAGATCCAAAAACTTCTCCATCTTTTTTAGGTCATTGTTTTGGACTATGGGATGAAGGAAAAGAACCCGATCAACAATGTGCGTTTCTATGGCAAGAATGACTTCACTAAAGCCTTCCAGATACGCAAGGACCAGGTCAGAACTGAAGCAACGATCACAGAATTTAAATCTTAAATATTTGTATACATGAGCAACTCGCACATTTCAGTTTCATGTGTTTTCCATGTCTTTTAAATGTCTCCATCTTGGATTTATGTCTCATTTTAAACTATGTGATGCTGTCCGTCTTGTCAGGTGTCTAAACTTCTCCCGGAGCACTTTGCTGAGCAGCTGATCAGGGTCTACTGTAAGAAGACAGACGATGAGAGTCTGGAGGCTGCCCAGAAGCACTTTGTTCAGTGGTGCACGAAAAATAACTTCTCAAAGCCTCAGGTACTTTTTATCATCTACAGCAACGAGAATTACAGTTGCATGCAGTGACAATGCTGAAGGGATCATTTACAGTAGGAAATGTAGAGTACAAGTAGCATGGGGAAGTGTAATGAGCTGGCCCCTGTGTTGTCTGTGTCTATCACAATACAGCAGTGACATGGTATACAGGACATCTATGCATACTGCACACGGCAATAACAGTTGGTCATCAGAGGACTTAAAGTAGCTATAACTTCAATTCAATTTTATTTATATAGCGCCAAATCACAACACGGGTTATTTCATGGCACTTAACACATCCTGATAACTGATATTTTAATAATCATATTGTATCTCATGACAGCGTGACCGTGATATAAAAAGGTTCCCTTGTTTCGCTACAGAGAATTATCACCTGAACCTGCAGCTCCATCAGCTTCACTGAGCAGCAAAGTTCGAAGAACGGTGAATATTAGACTTTCACTCACCAGGTGATCAGAAAGTGGACCGCAGACAAATGATTATGTTGCTCTCCAACTGCTCGAGGAATGAATGAGCAACTGTTTGCTAACAAGTTATCTGCATTAAGTTGTGTTCACAGCTGGTTCCTGCTGCCCACAGCTAGCTAAGAACAGTCAGTTATTTGCAGTGCTGTAATATGAATCCTGCAGTTTGTCAAATGACAGCAGCGAGCCACAGATATCTGAATAAAGCTGCGTGCATTAAAGGAAGGAAGTGGAAGGTAGAGATGGAAGCAGTTCTGTCAGGTTCAGAACTATAACATAGCGCTGATAGTATAAGAATCAAACCCACAGTCAGACAAAACAAGGCTTGGACCCAAATCTGAGTTTTACTTGCAGCAAGGGAAGTCCGTGCCAGGTCTTAGAGTTGTAAGCTCTTCACCTGGCATCAGCCAACTCCAACACAGACTTCCCTCTTTGCTCCTTTTATTGTATACATGGGGTTATAAAACAGCATGTTATCTCTTTGCCTCCTATATGGGTATTTTTGCTTTTAATATCCATTTGCTTTTAACCTATGTGTGCTAAACTAGATAAGCCAGTTCCTCCTTCCCCCGAGGGGCCATATACTGCAAAAGAGGAACTCGTGGAATGTGCATGCAGTATGAGACATTTCAACTACAGTTTAATGCATAGACTAACGGAAACTTTACACACATAACAGTAACTTAATTTACACACTGACAATGAGTTACTATTTTTCCTAACAAGTTCATATTTACATTTAGTCCCAGAATCAGGTATCGGCAAATTGTTGTGAGGAAGTGTGTGTTGTGGTATCTGCTGCTGTGGCATTAAGTAGCAATAATCTCAACTGTCAGTTCAGGAAAACAGTGTGTGGTGGAGGGTGTGTCGAGGTGAAGAAAGGGAGGTAAAGATGTCAGAAAACTAAATTAGTTTTTCGACTGTAGAAAACATAATTGTCGACTATTGGACTTTGGCATATAAAACATGTAAAAAAAATAAAAAAAAAGACTGTAGGGAGTTGCTGCCACCTTGTTATGGCTGGAGACAGTAACTCAAGTGTTCACATTAATTTAGAATTTGTTTACAGAACAATGGCACAGTTAGGATAAGAAGTTACTGAAGTGCCCGCCATCAGCAGTGTCATCTCCACACTGCTCCTCTTGATACCAGTGTGTATTGTTTTTGTTCACGCGTAGGTAGGAGACATTATCCCACCTGAGCTGACTCCCCTGAAATCCAGCGAGGCCAAGGACGGTGAAGAAGGCAACTCCAGAGCAGCAGACTGTGGCAGTGGGCAAAATAAAGCCAAAAAACAGCTGAGATGGAAGAGATGGAAAGAATAGCCCTCCATCGCACATTTAGAGACAGACTAGATGAGACGGTGTTTAAAGAAATGTTTATTTTTCTACGAGGTGAGTGTGCTGATGAGCACAGCAAACTGTTTTACACCAAAAAATATATTATTTAAAAGTTTCAAAAAAAGTGCATACATTTATGCATTTCCAGGATTGTACTCAGGGTTTTTTTAAAAAAAAAAAAATAGGGCTCTCATCAACATTACATTTAATTTAATCATTTTAATCTTGTTTTTATCTTAGTCTCATTTGGAAGTAGAATTTTGCTTATCAGAAGCCTACTATCATGTATCTCTATTACAAACAACAGGTGACGGTCTTGTTTAATTATGAAACTCAACATGCACACAGTGTATTTCAGGGCAGCGTGTTTTTACAGCAGATACAGCTGACGGGTTTTGAGGCAATTTTTTTATTCAGCTTTCAGGAAGAAGGCAGTGATGGTTTTTATTTCGTCACTGTCAAGCTGTCACAAGACACATCAAACTCTGCAGTCAAAAGTTGCTCCATAAGAACAAGCAGCGTTTTTCACATTTAAAGCGAGTGTTTATGTTTACTTATGGGATTGTTTGGAGATTTAGCTTGAGTGAGTATTATTTGGTTTTTGAGTTGAGTTTGTTTTGTGGTGCTTTATTTATTGTTCTTACAATAACTGGTTCGGCTTGTTCATTTCTCTTTTCACCTCATAGTTTTGTGCAGCATTTTTAAATGGTGTCTTGGATACCTTTTTAAAATGTTTTAGTCCTGCCAAAATGTCATCAGGGAGTGTACATGTAGCAAAAGGGTTTGACATTCTGTCCAAATAAACATTTTCAAATGTTTCCTCCAGTAATTCAACTTGATGAACACTAGAGGGGACCATACACTCAGTTAAAGAGAAGTGCTCCACATGATGTTTTGTTTTCGCTGATTTTATTTTCTGTGACCTGAAATCTAAATTTTCAGTTGCTTTGTTTTGTTACATGAAGACCTCACACGTGAGAGCTCAGTCTTTAACTTCCTGTGGGTTACTAGTGAGACATTAAAATCACAAAGAGAAATTTCCCAAATCTGTGTTGGATCACAATATGGCAAAATATCAACAGATAAACTGTATTTTTTTATTATTAAACATAAATATGTCCAGAGGTACAGGAACATATGTAAAGATATGTGTAACGGTCAAATGAGGTCCACTGGTTGTTTTTTTTTTAATGTTGGTTAATAAACCATAAACATTGAAGCAGGTTTTGCTTCCTGATCATAATGACAGATATGATCAATTTTCCTCTGTTGGACATGGTGCTACTACAAAATGTATTAAAATGTTCAATATTTTCCTTTGAAATATAGTGAAAATATAGCAATTTGACTACAGGAAGTACAGTGCTCTACTAAATATATTGAGCAATATTTAACATTGCAAATGACAGTAATGTAAAGACAGTCACTCGTGTAAACTGAATGAGAGGTTTGAGTTGAAGGGGTAGAAAACGGATGGTGTCTGCACAATTGGACCATTAAAATCCCTTCATCTCAGTTGTCTCCACATGTAATAACAGTTGTTGAACACCAGAGGGAGTCATACACACGTCCCAACCTTATCTACTGCATACTTCATGTCCTTTTTCTATGGCCCAGGAATTGAGACACTGCTCAACTCCTTTAAAGATGAATGATCATTTTATAAATATAAGAATCACTAAAACTGTGCATCAATAGCTTCAGATGTTATAGCAATACAGTGCATAAATCTGTCGTAATATTTACTACTTAATGTCAGAAAAAAAACGTCTTGGTTCTTTGTGTCAGTGACAGAAAGTGAACTTGTTCAATGGGGAAAATGAAGGATTTGTTTTTCAAAGGAATTTCATTTTTAATGTGTTGCTCTGTGTTAATTAGAAAGTCTTTACTGACTCACAAGTAAATCAACTTCTGGGATCTAAATTTGATTTAGTCTTAAAAAAAGAAATCTGAACTTTTAAGGCAACAATAATTAATAAAAACATAGGATGAGTCCATGAACCAGGAAGGTTATCTCACAGGAAGTATGCAAAAAATACACAGCCTTGATGCACGATGGGGTTTACACACACACACACACACACACACACACACACACACACTCTCTCTCTCTTCCACATCCTGTGGCACTGTGGCAGGCGAGGGATATCCACCACACACACTCACACTGTGCACCGGCAGGACCAAGGCCAACTGCCTGCTAGTATTTTTATAATCTTCATCCTCCCTGACCTGTTGCACCCCTCCTGGCGCCAGTGGTCTCAGCCCTCCCCCTGCGATGCCTCAACCTTACACACACTCGCACACACATGCTCCTGTACACTCAGCAGTGCCTCCATGGATAATTGAGACCAGCTGTTGCAAGGTGCCTCTTCCCTTGACCCTGCACCCCTCCTTCACCGACGGCTACTGCTGCTGCACTTGCCTTTTCCACAGCCTGCCTCCCCCTCCCTTTCCTTTCTCTCCTGACTCCCACATGCCTCTGAATGTGTTTGCCATAAGTTGTGCTGATTGATAGAATGGTGTGTTTTTTTGTTTTGTTTTTCCCTGTAGTCCTTTCTTGTTGATGATGCCTCATCAGAGCTAAATTGAAACCATTTCAGCTGTAAGGAGTCACTTGGAAATTTCCTGCTTGCAATTAGTGTCAATATCTCAGACCTGAAACGCACTTCGAGACTCCAAAACCAAGACAGATTCAAGACTTATAATACCGCTGCCTTGTTAGAGTTGTGGACAAACCCAGTGTACTCTAATTTCTGTCATCTTGCTCTTTAAACTGATTAATTTGTCTTAATTTTGGGACTTAAACTCATCTGAGGCTCACTGAGGGTGGAAACTGTCAAGGCTAAATTAAGTATAATATGGTGGAAACAATAATACAAAATTTGTCAGCAGCTGTTTCAAGCAAGTATCCCAATTATTCCCTCATTGCCAGTTCTTGTTTTCTGAAGATTTGCATCCCTATTTTGTCTTGGGCATGAGGAAATATATTTTTTTTTTTTTGACAATTCTATATGAAATGATTAATCACTAAATTGAGAAAATGATTAGACAGATCAACAGTGAAAATAATGTTAATATTTTCCCCTAAACTGTTTTGTGAGTTCCTGACTTGAAACACAATTCCCTCCCCCCCTCCCCCATCTTTCTCTCCCTCTGTCAGGTTCTCCTGCAGTATTAAGGTATATTTGGGAGGTGAGATGTAGCCGGGAGAGTGGTGACTGCGATCTGCTGCACTGCGGCTGGAATGTGTGGAGTTTGGAGAGGAATGGAGGAGGAGGAGGGTAAGGCAGGCCAGGCATGTCAGACTCTCTTTTCCAGCTGGTGCTGAGGGGTCAAACTGTGTGTAGATGTGTGCATGTCATGGCCTCTCATTAGGGGGTGAGACGCTTCGGCTCCAGACCCCCATGGTAGGATTGCTGGGTAGTCTGCAGTGATCCTGCCATACCCCCCCCCCCCCCACCCCCCCACACACACACACACACACGCACACACGCACACACACACGCACACACACACACACGCACACACCCCACCAGGGGGTTAATGAGCCCCAGGGGCTGTTTCCATTTGGCTATTTCCATCCAGACATCTGGCCGTGAGCGGATCGAATAGTGGCCAGCTTTAGGCAGAGTGTTTCCACCTTGCATCAACATGCGTCCTGGGTGACCACCTGAGGTTGGATCTCACTTCCCCCGCTGTTTATGCAAATGAACACTCAGGCTACGTTACGAATATTTACAAGTAAATAACCACAAGAACAGGAACCTGAACATCAGAACCACAATGAGTCAGGTCAGATTCATTCATTGTTCCAGCGCGTCTCCGCTGTTGAGGTTCAAAGGAGGCGCTGCCTCACAGCTGTGGGTCTGATGGGTGTTGGAAATTACAGGAGATACAAACAAACAGATACATGAGAAAAGAAGTTTAACAGCTATTTATTGCGTTGTCTGTTACAAATATAGGCCTGTGACATATTTCACGTTTGTAAATGTCCGAACACAGGAGTTTGTAAATCTAATTCACAGCCTGAAACGTTTGGCTCCTTAGATTAATTCATTATTAATTCATTATTGATCCACAGCGCGTCTCCGCTGCGTCTTTCCTACAACCGTGGGTCTGATTGTGTGTCGGAAATAAAACGATATTAACTAAAAAGAAAAAAAGATAAACCCAGAGGAGGCGTTGGTGAAACAAGCATCATGTGTTTTAATTCCCTCATCAGCTGCTTCGTAACGTCAGTTTGCAGTAAATTTATCCTGCTGTCAGTCAGCTACAGTTCAGCTGCACGCAGCAGAATCACACAGGAGATTAAATCAAAATAAAAGAAGTGCAGGCAGAGATCAGAGCAGGTGAAAGACTGAAGGGAGAAAAAAAAAATCCAAAACTAACGAACCTCCTGTAAGGTAACGGTAACACACGGGAGCACCGGGTCAGATACCAACACAGGAAAGTGGAGCTGCTTTTATTTATATTGATATTCAGAGTATGTCACCTAAATAGGCAGTCTTACAATGCGTCCTCAGGATGGATTGTGTTTCCACTGCTAAACGAATGTGGACACATGCGTCCCAGGCCACCTCCGAATGTGGCCTGAACAGATCAGGTGCTTTTTGTACTTTTGCTGCCCACTTGTGGTCAGGTCGTATATGTCCGGATTGAAATAGCCAAATGGAATGGAAACAGGGCCTCAGTGAGCTCTGGAGGCATGCTGTCGGTGTGTGTGTGTGTGTGTGTGTGCGTGTGTGTGTGTGTGTGTGTGTGTGTGTGTGTGTGTGTGTGTGTGTGTGCGCACAGATTTGAGGTGGAAGGACCCTCCAGAGCTCTTACTGTTGTCCCTTGCAGTGGTTAGATCATATGACTAGGCTGTGTATGTTTGGGTGTGCAGAACAATCTTAGAATAGCTCTGAAATAGTTGAACCAGCATCTGCTCTTCATGGCAGGTTCATCCAATAGGCTTCATAAAATTTCAATGGAAAATTCGTTTTCTCTGAAGTAACTAAATCAGCATTGAAAAATAAAATGTAAAGTCACATCAGCCATTTATCATATACTGAATATATACATTATTAATCAACATCAGGTTTATGATGGAGGGCAACATTGGTGACTGTGCAGCAATAAGATGTGACACCCATCACTCTGATTTGAAAAAAACAAAACAAAACAAAAAAAAAAACCTGTAAAGAAGTTAAGAATTTCAGCTTTTCAGTTTTCAATTTTTTTTTTTACATAGTTCAGATTTTATCAAAATTTCTGTACCATCATTAAATATGGGCACATAATTATTTCATTTGGTTGGACATATTTTACCTAAATTTGAACCCGTCACAAGCAAAAGTGTCTAACTATAAATGTTATCAGTATTTATCTTCATGTCTAAGACAACATTAGAAAACAAATTAAATGAAAAACATTGACATATTTTTTTTCTCCATTTGAAATGAATCTAAGTTTTGTTTTTCTTCTCATTTCTTTTGACGTAAACATTCAGTCACATGAAAACTGGTGAATTTTGGGGAAAAAAAAAATTCTGGATGAGTGCAATTTGCATATTTTTCTGATGGATCTACCTGCAGTTTGGAAACAAACAACTTGGCTTCTTTCAGATGATGCTTTGAAATCTCAAACCACTGATTATCAAACCTTTTGTCAGAAGTGTCAAATGCCAGTGACTCGCACCAAAGCTAAAATAAACCACTTTTTTGGAGTTCTTGCGATAAACTAACGACCCACTGCTGATTTTGATTCACAGCCCAAACTGTGTGGAATTACCGACCATAACTACTAGTCCTACTTGACTATTTTCTCATTTCTGTTTCACTCTAACCCCTGAAAATTGACCCCTGCACTACTTCACATAGCTGAGCAGGCACTGAGACGTGAATGCGTTGTTTAGGGCGGGGCAGAGCAGGCCCCAGCCCGCAAAAGGAAGGCCAAAACAGGTGCTCATGTTCTCTTTTTTTTTTTTTCTCTCTCCTTTCTTTTCATCATTCACTCTCCTTCCCTCTTTCTTCTCTCCACACCTGTTGAAGTGTGAGGACTCATGCTGGCTCATCTGAGCAGCTCAGCCCAGCCTGAGCTGTATGCCCAAACAGCAGGCGTCTGAGTTGAAGTGTGGGTAATTACTTAACTAGTACATTTTATCTGCTTTGCCCCCTTCCCCCCCTCTGCCTTCGGTCAGTTCCCACTTTTAATTTCAGGTGTTACTTCTGGGTTGATTAGTTTTGTGTCTGTTAGCAGGTAAAGCCAAAAAAGGGGGGCAGGGACAGGGCTGCTTGTTTGTTAAAGTGCACATGGTAAACCCCTGTTATTACTTTTAAGGAAGAAAAGAAAGTTACAGATGGATAAAAACTAAATGGCACACAACCTGTTACATTATACCTGTGCCATCTGCTCAGAGCGGAATACTGTGGGTCCCTTACAATAGAAACCAAACTGGCAATGGAGACCCCCAGTGATTTGATTCAGGTCGGACTGATGGCTCCAGAGATGACGGGTGGTCTCTGCCTCCTTGCGGAGCATCTTGCTGGGCCCACACCAAGCCCTCAGCAACCCCCGTCTGTTGTCCCAGCTGTTTGGGATCTGTGGGTGTGTAGCGGTGTGTGGCTGGAGAAAGTACCCCTCTTCATTTATGGCCCGACAGCATCATGTTTATTAAAAAATGAGTAATTTCTAAAAGCAAAGAAGTAAGAATAGGTGGAAGAGAGACACCTTTCCCAATGACTTGATAGTGAACATAAAGCAAAAAGTAAAAAATGAACAACAGTTTCATAATTTAGCTAAAAAGCCAGTATGAGTGAAGTCAGCTAAGGACAATGAGCTTGGTGCTTTGCTGCAGGACACTTTGGTAGGCTGGATGTAACCAGTGGTTATAAAAAGCCTAGGACTGCAGCTGACTAGCATGTACAAAATAATAATGTAGGAGGAGTTTCTAATGTGCATTGTACATAAACTTGGCCATTCCACATGAGTTACACTATAATGCACCTAAATACATACAATATAAATATACTGTGCATTTCAAACAAAGAATTTTGTCTCCTCTCCCAAGCTCTACCAATAAAATCTGCAATTCTACAAAATAATCTCTAAAATCTCAGAAACAGAGCTTTAGCTCTTCTAGGATACAATTAAACATATCTGTAGCAAATGATAGGTTACCTGAATGTAAGTAAACATTCATGGATCTTTGTTGTTTCCTCAGTTTTTACAATATAGCTATTCTTATGAGACAAAATGTAATTTAAGTTTACACCAAATATCAACAGATCATTTTCATGTACAGTACATACGGAACAATTTGGCTGTCTGTCAGAAATATTTTTTTTTTATTTTTTTTATTTTTTTTAAGTACATTCAAGTATCTTCACAGTCCTGTTAAATATAAAGTTGAAATATAAGGGTATGAAATACAGTAGACACAAATGGTAACATCACTTTTCTCTCCCTGCAAATGAGAAAATTAACAAATCTATCAGTGAATCTCTGAGAAGTGGCATCACTCGAGTGAAACTGATTGGACACATCTGGAAAGGCTTTGTGGAAAGGTTCTCGTTTCAGATTCTGCATTTTGTGTGTGTTTGGGTGGCACCAGGGGTCTGTCATGTGGGAATCCTCTCAGCATTCTCTACAGGGGTGTTGTTTTCTTTGGGCTTAAAAAAAAACCAAAAAAAACAAGCAGCCGGGTAATGATTTCAGTGTGTTTGTAAGTTTTTATTTTATTTGTGATACAAAATTTATTCAGTACAAACATATCAGGTGGAAATGACATCTTCCATTAATGTGCAGGAGCATCGAGTGTACGGTATGCTAGTGTTCAATCGATAGATGGTGCACGTCTGTGAAGGCAGCGTATGTGTGTGTGTTGGTGCATGTTTGGGCACATGTGCATGCATGCATGCCACCCTGTTCTCCTCTCATCTGGTCAGGCCCTCTAGCTGGTAATCTGAGTATAGAGATTAGAAAGAAAAACAGCAGAGAAGAATGTCTTTGGTTGAGCCAGTGAGGAATTTACAATGGCCTTCAGGCTGCTTTGACCTCTCCCTCCCTTTCTCTCTCTGACTCTCTCTCTCTCTCTCTCTCCCTTACACACAAACACACAAAAATACCAAAAGTAAAATTCTTTTTTTTTTTTTTTTTACAACCTGTGTCCTTTTTCACAGATCTGGTCATCATCCTCACCAGCAATGATAACACCTGTTTCACCAACTTCAATTAAGGTCTAAGGACGCTGTGACATTACCAGAAAGGAGGTAAAATAGCCAAGCAACATGTTTGCTAATATGATGACACAGTTTATCAAAAAAAATGAATGAAGTTTAAGGAGTATCATCTTTTTTGAGCAAATTTAGCAAAGTGGCTTTTGCATATAAAAACTAAAGGATAATATTGCACTGGGTCTAGTGCAAGGACAGTGCATAAACAAGATAAATAAAAGTACACTTGATATAAGTGTTTTAGACACTCTTTTTATCCTGTAATTTCTTGTGATGAAATTATTGACTCCAAAAATATCTTTAAATCAAATTAAATCTTGACATTTTTTACTTAAGCATTTCAGATCTTGCAAAAAATTTGATTGAATTGAATATGTTTTATGGAGTTGGAGGGCCGCAACAAGGGTGAAACTCAAATCTTTCCAAAACTTTAGAAAGTTTACAGCAATGAATCTTCTGCCTTATCAAATCTTCAGCCATTTAAGATCCCAGTTAAATTTTGGGAAATTATGTGAAATGACATTTGGACTGACGACATCCTTTATAATGAATTTGAAATAAAACCCTAATAATGAAGAAATATGAATGATAAAGCCTGAAATAAAATGTTGTGGTTGTGTGCTGAATGAAACATATGTTCTGATACATTTCCATCTGCTTGCAGGGACATTAAGGTCTTGAAGCTGCTCTCCAACAGCTTGCAGCAATGTCACTGTGTGGGCAGAGATGACACCACTTTGTAGGGCAGAAACGGAGTTTGAGCCGGATGCTTCTATGGAGTTCCAGTTTCAGAGGGACAGCTGCGTTGATACTCAAGACAAACTGGCCACCAGACCGTCTGATCTGATCCCCCTCGCTCCGTCACAGCCGAGCAACCTGCCTTCCTCCCAGACAAACCTCAGTGTGTGTGTGTAGGAGTGTGCGCGACAGAAGAAAGAAGAGAGGTGGGTCTTTGCACAGACGAAGGGGACAGGTGTTGGGGACAGGAGGTGCCGTGTGGCCCGGGGGTGTGGTCAGGTGGTGACACACCTGTCCCTGCTTGCACAACAGGGTCCAGTTACACACACACACACACACACACACACACACACACACACACACACACACACACACACACACACACACACACACACACACACACACACACACACAACCATACACATCAGCCTGACCATGTGTTCAGACATGCAACATTAGACCATCTACCCTCTCATACGATGTGAATCTCGGCATCACGACAAACCAGGGCTGATTCTTGTTATGCCAAAGAAAGCAAAACTCTGTAAGCAGAGTATGTGATTAAAATGTAAGAGATGAGGGGACACACAAACAGCAGAGGACATGCAACACATGCCTTTATGTGGAGAGGGACAGAAGAGGGACAGATAGTAAAAAAGTGTCTCTGGATATCATTAATAACTGTTTTCCATAAGGTGGCTAAAGTGTGTCTGTCTGTTTTGATCATGTGGCCTGATGTTTTACTGAAAAGGGAGCTAAATAGTTTCACATTAAGTCAACTGTTTGCTGATTTTGAACTGTTCTCACATTGAATGAAACAAATTAAGTGGCTTTCTTTCTGTGTCCAGAAATGAGAACACTCTGAATGTCAACGCAGCAGAACCAGAGATATTATCATTAATTCAAATTCCTTGTTGCCTATATTGCTCAAAATGCAACTCAACAGTTGACAGTTCTGTCTGAGATTCTCGCGAGTTATGCCACTAGTAGCTAACGTAGCCTCAAGCACAGATGAGGAGCATACAAACTCATTTTTTTCTAACGTTACACCTCCAGAATTATTCTCGCATTTTCTAATTTGTATTCTTAGGCTTTCGAGTGACATCACTTGAGGTAATTTATCAGATTTCACTTAGAAAAATGTGTTGTGCAACTTTATTACATTATACAATTGTCCCCAACAGTGGTGGGGGAAGTATTTAGATCTGTGGCTTAAAGTACCCCTACAGCAATACATAATTATTAATCAAAAAATATAGAATAAATGATTAGTGTAAAGGTACACTGACTGACTAAAGGTCTGTCTGACTGATATATCATTATATATGAAATCATTATTAAAAGTGAGGAATCAGTGTGTAAGCAGCAAGTTCCTGTTGTAGCTGCAGCAGGTTGAGCTAGTTTGAGCTACTTTATACCCAGTTTTATATCCAGGTACAGCAGATAAATGTGAGGAGTTCTCAGATGATTACTGGAAGAGGAAAGAAGAAAAAAAAAAAACAAAGTTGTGATCTTGAAATCTATTTTCAGTTTTTTTTTTACTTTTTCTCTAATCTTTAAATTTGAGAAAAATCGTAACATTTGACATGAAACCATGTGAGACATTTAGAGGGGGGAAAAATAGTATTTGGTGGAGCTGTTAACAATTCAGACATCTTAAAATCACACACTGCTTATTATAAGACATCAGAAACCATAAAGGCTGGAACCCACTGGTTTAATTTCTATGAAAGTGTTGTATGTTAAAAGCTTCTTTCAATGTCCATTGTGTTAAATTTTCATTTTAAATGGAGCTAAAGTTATCAAATAAATATAGTCAAATAGAAAGTACAGCATGTCCCTTTGAAATGCAGGAAAGGGGAAGTATACAGTATCAGAAAATAGAAATATTCAAGTGAAGAACAAGTCCCTTAAAATTGTACAGTGTTTGAGAAAATGTA
Source organism: Embiotoca jacksoni (assembly GCF_022577435.1). Classification (NCBI taxonomy): domain Eukaryota; kingdom Metazoa; phylum Chordata; class Actinopteri; family Embiotocidae; genus Embiotoca; species Embiotoca jacksoni. Next base: position 13,179,697 of record NW_027185447.1, read on the forward strand.
CTTAGTTACTTCTCACCACTGGTCCCCAAAACCTGTAAACAGGAGTTTTGCTTTAAGGTAATTGAAAGCTCAGAGATTTAATCCACTTCTAATGTACATTAATACAAGTGGAAGGATTCAGAAAATCTCAGTTAATTTTAAATTCAAGTTTCTGAAATTTAGGGTTCAACATAACTGGATGTCCTTTCATGTGCTCCCCCTTTAAAAGACTGTAAGTGGACACCAGTGTGTGGCACATGCAGTGTTTCTGTAAAACCGTGGAGATGTGGGAGATAGGCGTCTGACCCTGGGGTGTGGATTTCAGGCAGGTGCATTTGCCTGCCGTGCGGCTCCTCAAGGGACAGGATAGGACGGGACAAGACGGAGGTGGAAGAGGAGGAGATTGGAGCTGTGCTCCATGCAGTAACACACACAAAATCCAGATCCCCACTCACAGGGGCTGTTCTCTGCCCATCCCTTCCCACCCCTCCCTCACTCCCTACCATATCCTTCATTGAGCGGAATGTGTCGGGACAATAGAACTGTCCCGGTCCTTCGGCTGGTGCCCCCCCTGGGCCCACACAGGCCCTGACAGGAAGACAAAAGTGCACCTTGCACCTCTCAGCACTACCAGCAGCACCCTGGGGGCAAATACCTGAATACCTGCGGTAAAAAAAAGAGGGCGAGAATGACACAACATGAGGTGATAGAGGGATGAATGAAAAACAGGAGATTTTTGGTGGTCCAAGCAAAACACAATTGCAGTTTTCCTATTTTGTTATTCTTTCCACTTCTTATTATTATAAATCACTTATTCTTTCAAATGTATTCTGATACCTGCTTTCTTAGCAACATCCCCTCAGAGTGCACTCTCCATGTATCCCAGTCTCTCTGATAGTGTTCTCTTGTTCTGTCATGTTGTGACTTGCTGGCCTCTGCCTAGCCTCCTGTGTGTGTGTGTGGTTTGTGCACATTCGGCCCCGACACTACTCTTCTTGCACCACATTTAATCCTGGCTGGCTCACAGCTAAAATACTAATGCTGAGGACATCTCATTTAGACAACTGCATGTGCACAAGATGGCTGATGTTGCTGATCAGCTTTTCTCACCAAATCAAAGTCATGCAACCCCTGCATTTCACCATTTCCCCGGTGAAGGTGTGCTAATCGGTGAAATGAAGAGTGTTAAGCCACAGTCACATTACCACTGATAAAACCACAATCACTTTGTACTGTGCAACATATGTGGGTGTAGCAAGAACTCTGGAAACGAGAGCAACTCTTAATAAAAGACACAGATGCTTTAACTTTGCACATATTTCATCAGTGCTCATATTCTTGAGTAAAGGGCAGTATTGGAAAGCGCTGGACGTCAGGGAAATTATATCCAACACATCAACTGTTACCCACCCACCATTAAAACAACATGAGCATAGATGCAAAAGCCCTTTTGTTAATATATTAATAAAATATCAACTTCACGGAGCAGTTGTGAACCATCTCCCTCATTATACCATCACACAGTAAACCATGCGATCCCCCATTTCCCTCTGCATTACATAACTTTAATCAGATAGAGTGTGATTGTACCAGATGGTAAGACGGAGATGTGTCAGTGTGACATGGAGCACCTCTATTTGCCAACCCTGTTCTTGTGTGTTGGGTGCGATTGTATAACATGTGTTCAAATTTTGTAGTAATACGAGCATGTAAATATTATTACACTCAATTGTCCTGCATTCAAAGCTGTATTACATTTCAGTTTTCATGAAGAAATATTAATCTCCAGAGAAACTTAAGGGCAGTATTTTAATGAAAATGTTGTGCAAGGGCAAATCCCTTAGAGATTACTTAAAGTAGTCAAATAAATGACTGTATTTAGTGATGCTAAAATGCAAGTTGATGGTGTTATGTATACAGAGTTGAGCAACATGATTATTTCTCTGCCTCTGGAGATGTTTGCTCCGTTTAATACTGTATACCTTTTTTTTAAAGGGACTGTAAATAAGATACAAATACACCCAAATCAACTGAACAAATAACATTGCCCCTTGTATGGTGTTCACCTTGACATTTATATTCAAGCACAGCCTGCTTCTTCATTCGTGAGAAGATATGCAACATCTGAGTTTCTTTGATAAAGAATGAACCATTTCCAGATTTCTCCGTAAACCATCTTGCAAGTTTGCCTTATTTGATAATTGGATCTGAAGGAGTTTTGCATTAATGTGAGGAGGTACCATGATGCTTTAACAGATAAATAATTAACTAGATTAAACATTCCCACCGTGTCATTCTTATCTAGACACACTTTCGCAACAAAAATTTTAGAAAATCTACCATTTATATTAAAGATATGTCCACATCCACATTGCCCCTACATTCTCTTGCTCTCTACATGCTTACAAAAGGGAATAAAGTTCAAAACTTTAGTTCATCTGCTGCTTAACTATTGGCGTGTAATAGAAACATGCATGTGAGTAACACTGGATGATGCAAAGTTGGAAATCTATGTTGTACAGAAAGTATCTCATTTGTTTACCCTGCTGTCCCTTTATGGCTCATCCTCTACCCTCTGACCCTGTGGGACACAGAGTCTGTGTTTAGGAGGAAAACACCAGCCACATAACACACACACTGATACACACACACCATTGAAGGGGGACAGCAGGAGTGCGGAGGTGGGCAGGAAATGGTGTGTACCCCCTCCTGGAGGCCATATCCTGTCCTTGGGTAAAACTGGTTTATTTGTACAGAGATCTGAGTTCTTTGTGTGCATGTGTCACATAGTTGCATGTGGATAAGAGTCCTGATGATGAAGAAGAATTTTTAAAGTGTTGCAAGTTCCTGTAATAACAGAAAGTATATTTTGGACTCAGCACCAAGCTAAAAAAAAAAAAAAAATGTGCATGTGTTTTGCACATTGATTTTCTGTTTGCATGAAACCATCCAGACAAACCCTCACTAGAAAAGCATCCATAGTGAGCATATATCTCTGCCCTCACAGCACATGTCATTGATCAAGTCTGCGTTGCAACATGTGGCATTCCTTGGTAAGTTCTACTCCCTACTGATTTGATTAATGGCCCGCAAACAGAAACACCTTTTCTTCTGCAGACACCCCACCCCCACCCCTCCAATGTCCAGTCTCTTCTCTCTTGTTGCCCTCCTCTTCCTATCATTATCTTCTTATCCCTAGTTCACCCTGTCCTGCAAACCTCATGCCATTAGTTTCCCCACATGCTCTATTTTATTCTCCTGAAAAGGAGTGGAGGCTGGAGAAATTTTGTCCGCCTTTTAAAAAATGTAAGTGACGAAACTTTCTATATGTGTTTTAAAGGTGAACCTACTAAGGGCAAAAAAGACAAACAAAGGTTTACCTGTTCAGGTCGCCATCCCGGGGCCAACACAGAAAGAGCGACAACCATTCACGCTCACTTTCACACCTACAGTTAATTTAGGAGTTATGGTGTTGAATAAAATAAAAGTGTTTCTGCAAAACATTCAGATTTCACATTGAATGTGACCTTTGACCTTTTACTGGCACTGACTAAATTAAGGAGCTTTATAACCACAAAACTAAAAACCATTTGAACCTGGGGACCAAGTTTTGGTTTTCTTGCCTTTGGTAGGTTCAACTTTTCAGGCACAGTTGAGAGGACCTTATATAAATAAAAAGTCACATATCAGACAGAGACCACTTTGTATTTACTCAGGACTGAAGAAAGAAAGTTTAATAGAATCAAGTACTCTTTTAAAAGCCTTATCAAGTCGCCCCCTCTGCACCTGATATAAAAAATGATGCGCTTCCCACAGGCAATTCTACATATGCATCTTTAAGATCAGTTCCCACAGTTCGAGTTTTGTCTTCAGATGATTTTAATGTTCCCTTATATGTTGCATTATCTCGCATGTAGTTCTGGATTAGTTTGTTCTCGGTTTATCTGGTCTATTTTGAGTTATGATTAATTAACTGATGGCTTAAACAAATTGTTACTGTGTGGAACTCCCTTCTTTAAACAAGCCGTGAATGAAGTAGGCATAGAACAAAGGTAGATGAGAGTCCACTGAGGAAGCTCCAGCAGAGGAGGTTGGTGCTGAGGCTTTGGGCAGTGACATTGTGTAAGAGCTGTGCAGTTTGTAAGAAGGTTTGAAACTTTAACCCAGTGACTTAACCCTCCTGGCGTGAATTTGATCCTCCAGTGAATCAGCTCGGCAAAACCCTGCCAGTTCTGATTTCAGCAACATCTCTCTCTGTTTCGACCACTTGCAAACCTAAGAGTCATCTACCCTTCACAGAGACCCACAAACACAGTAATACTTCCCCGTACACACAAACAGCTGTAGCTGCACCCAGATGCTTTAAATCAGCACTTTTTGGACTGGCTCTGTTTGTATAAAACTGACAGGCCACTTCCTGTGTCCTAAACATCATCACAAAGACATGCACTGAAAGCAGGGCAGGGAGAAAACTGCCATTTCAGCGCGCAAACATCTCTGTCCTCTGTGTTGGAAAAAGTTTGGCTCATTGTTGACATACGCTGCTGCTTCACATTGCTCAAATCCAGATGCAGAGCTCCACTTCTGACTCTGGATGATTGTTTATGGAAAGCCATATATTTTCCAAGATTGCACCATTCTAAGAAAATATAACTCATCAGGCTGCAAATTGTCAAACAACAGCTTTTGCATATACACAAAACCAAAGTGTTAATTTTTTCTGAGACAGTATCGAAGCTGGGGTATTTTCAAAAAGGAGTGATTTCATTTTTCATTTATTAGAGCAAAGTAATAACACTTAGACATTCTTTCCATGAGAATAACACATAAGAGATTCTAACGATTGGCATTCCCCTTTTCTTCGTAATTAGGTCAGCATAACATTATTTACTGTTACGGGAAAATCAAATTATTATTTTGATTCAGGAGAAAACTGCAAGGGACAGCAGACAGAGCAGCCTTCTCTGTGTTCGAAGGCCGTATTGTATGTCTGTCACTAATGGCTCAGGAATGTCAAATTAGTCAGGGGCTGCATGCATGACGCTGTGAACATTAAAATACTTTGAGGGGACCAATATGATATTACACAAACAGTGAAAAAGAAAGGTGACAGCTCCAGTGATCTCATTGCCTCAAAGGTATAGAGTGATAGACTGCCTCCTACTCACTGCAAGCCAGAACTATGCCCCCCTAGCAAGATGTAAGAGTTCAATTTCAAAACAGCCAAAACACAGAAGATATAACAGTCTGTTTAGTGGCATTGTTTTGTCTAAATTTGCGGAGGTGGAGTTAAGATATCCCAAGGAGAAAATGGAATATTATCTACCTCTATAGCTTCACCCAACATGTGATGTGTCTTCTTTCTCCTTAACTCTGCTGTTGCTTCTGTGTGCGTACCAAATGTGTCACCGTCGGCAGTTCAAGGGGAGTTCAGTCCCCCGTGGCCCCGCTTCTCTGTCTTGACTCACTGCCTGTGTAGGTGTGCAGCAGCGAAATGACTCTCTCACTACAGGCTGGCAGAACTATGGAAAAAAAAAAAAATCCCCCTTGATCAAAGTGAACTTCTTTATTCAGGAGGTGTGTGTTCGAATGTGTGTGCACATGTGTGTGTGTGTCGTCTTTTGGGTGCTGTTTACATTGGGCAAGCTAAGTCATGCAATCTGATCTCAGGCTTTTTGAGTGCCTCCTTAGCCCCCCTCCCCACTCCTCCTCCTCCACACAGACACACGCATCCACCTCTCATCACTAAGAGCTATTGGAGGAAACACTTTGTTACCTCACCAAGACACGCTGGCGTCAGTGTGTGTGGGTCAGGAGGCCAGTTGGGATTGGAAACACATTGCTGCCATATGTGCACATATTGTTCACCCTCAGCTGGACCTAGAAGCACCGACGTCCTCCCAAGTTCATGCAACGTAATAAGTGAGTTTAACCATGACTGAGCAGATAGCTGCACAGTCTGAGTGGATCTGTGTATCTGGGGTGTATTTGTTGGGCTTGAGCCTGGTTTCCTGCTTCCATCTGTGCCTGTATGCGCGCTGACAGCCTGGCAGGTGTGTGCAGGTGTTCCTCTTATCACTCAGCATCACACAAACCACCTCTCGCCTGCTCCCCCTAACATACACACCAACCCATACAACAACGCACCGCTCTATCTTCCCATTCAGAAACTGCCATGTCTGTCCTGATGATCTCATTTCTATGTAAATACAATGCCTGCTGAAATACTACTGAACATTGAGCACAGACACAAGCTGCTTCTTTTAAAACAAATATTTTATTTACAAGTGGAAGAAAAAAATACACAACCTTAAAAAGAAGGCAAAGAATTACAATTACAAAGCATGTTCTTTGACAAATTATTTCATAAAAACTGTAGGTCAAAACTGTAAAATGACAATATTGGTGAAGGCAATTTGGGTTTTTGGTCAAGCTCAACTGGTCATTTCATGTCCTGTAACACATCCAATGTCTGTCGAAAGAGTTCATGAAGGGGGGGTGAGGGGAGGCAGGGCGTGGGGTGTCACCTGTCGTCTCTCAACGCCCTGCCTCCACAGAGCACCATACACAGACAGCTGTCTCAACACACACACACACACACACACACACACACACACACACACACACACACACACACACACACACACACACACACACACACACACACACACACACACACACACACACACACACACACACACACACACACACACACACACACACACACAGCGCGCGCGTCATGTATGTATAGTATGGTGAGGAATGACATCCATGCATACACGCCAACGCACCCAAGCAGCTGCAGCATGGCAAGAGTCCCGGACCAGCCGGCACCAATGGAGTTTCCTGGGAATTAACTGCATGTCCAGCTGCCCTCAAATCACACACACAGACAGACATACATACATACACAGTTGACAGGATGCAACAAAAATGTGCTGCATATACCAATATGACATCAAATCTGATAAACCCACAGAATCCTGAAATTAAGGCACTTAAGTCCTTTCATAAAAGTAGAACTGCAAGTTGAGTTGGCATCAATCTCCCAGTGTCTTCTGGGTGTATTGGCTCCAATCACGTGGGAACATATCCAACAAGCAGCTTCGACTGAGTTATTAGATCAGTCCAGGGAATGTTGGTCTACGAGGCGGGACAGCATCCCGAGGCGTTGTGTTTGTGCAGAAGGGACATGCGGCTGAAGGTGCGCGAGCAGGAGCCACACTGGTACTTCTTCACTTCGGAGTGGGTCTGCAGGTGGGCACGCAGATTGGAGCGATCAGCAAAGGCCCGGTTACAGTGTTGACAAGCAAAGGGGCGCTCACCTGGTTGGAAGAAAACTTGTTAGAGCCAGCAAAGCACTTTCCGCATTAACGAGGCCAAAAGGTTTGTCCTCTAGTCATTGTTTTTCAAATGACTGACAGATAACAAACCAAAGAGCAGGAACACACTTATTTAATTTAATGAGATTAGATTGTGCCGTGCTAAGCAATAACATTTTCTCACACATCAGGAGACATCAATGAGCACAAGGTGCAACCAGTTGTTACATTAACAAGCCTACACAGCCTGGAAATTAATATTCTTGACATAACAATATGAAAAGCTGCTCTTACCCGTGTGTGTACGAATGTGTCCTCTGAGCAGCCACGGCCTGGAGAAGGCCTTGCCGCAGGTGGGGCACACGCAGGGCAGAGTGTGTGAGCGGATGTGCATCTTCAGGGCCCCCAGGCTGGTGTACTCCTTAGGGCAGTGTTTGCAGTGGAAGGCTGGGCGTGCCGGGACCTCTGTGGGCAGGGAGGGGGCCTGCTGCAGTGGGACGCAGGTGGACAGCTGATGGTGAGACATCTGATGTTGGGACAGGGCTGAGAGCCTGGTGTAGCGCTTAGTGCAGTGCAGACAGTGGTAGATGTGCTGGATGGCATCAGGGCTGGGGGGGTCTGAAGTACGTCCACTTTCCTCTTCTTCCTCGCCACTGCTGCTGGAGGGAGAGCTGCTGAGGTCCAGGGGGCCCAGTGGTGAAGCGGGCAGATGCCCTGGGGTGATCCCTGGAGTGATCCCTGGGGTGATCGGGGAGAGCAGTGCAGGCAGGGTGTCCAGGCAGCTGAATAATAACGTGGTGGGATGGCAGGTCAATGCACAGCTGTTGTTCTGTGTTGGTAGTTCAGCCCGTGGAAAGCTTTCAGGGACAAAAGCTGGTAAAAGAGAGGAAATTAAGTTCACTTAAATGAACAAATAATCTAATAAAGCACTAAACTTGTTTTCATTCCTGGTGTCATGTCACACCTTGCATTCATCACAGCACTGATCATGTAGCTTTCTCATCAACTAGTTTTACAGAACAGAAACACATCAGCATGTTTTGCACCCAGGATTCTATCTGACATAGTATCTGCCACGCAGATCTGTTTTGTGCCTGCAGGTAACAAGAGCTCTGGACTGTGATTTACTGTCAAACACAATCACAGATGCATCAAACGTAGCCAATGAAAAAAAATATGAAACTTACCTCGTTGGCTCTCCAAATGGCTCTCCCTGTAATACAGCTTCTTGTTGGAAAAATACTTCTTGACAAGAAATGACCGAGGCATGATGAGTTCAGGCTTCTCCGATGAATTAAAACAAAATAAAGTCCACGAAGGGGGAAAACGCTTGCGTTGATTCACAGGACCAGTACCAGCGGTGAATGTATCGAGTGGTCCCAAAGTTTCCTCTTCATATAGTAACCAGCGGGGTGGGTGGGCAGGTCTCCGCCCAAAGACACTCCCCGTGCGTCCGGGCGCCACAAGCTCCATTCACAGCAGGTGCCCAATGTGCCAAAAGCTGCGACAAAGCGCAGATCTAATTGTGCATTTCACGGCTCTAATGGGTCGCACTTAAACTACAGGCACCTCTTATTGTCTTTAAAATGTGAATGGCTGAGTATTCAATTCAATTTTAAATACGTAGCCGGCATGAGCACATCAATGCGTTTCATTGTGAAGAAGAACAGTTCAGGGCATTGCATGTGTTGCAGACACACTAATGAGATCGAGTAAAATCACAGGATTTATGAACAACTTTCTACACTTCGCCGTCCGTTCACTTGCAAAATGTAGCCTGTCAAATAAGCTGGAGCGTCCTCTGTCGGCCCAAAAATGTTGTGATCACTGACTACAAAGCCAAAGCCTGTCATGTTTTAGAAAGTGCGGCAAATACCGGTCAAAAGTTGAGTTAAAAGACAAATTCTCTGTCTAATATTTATAAAGTAGCCTACATTTTCTGAACAGGTTTACTGCTTGGTTTTTGTGCTTATTACAATAGTTTAAGAGCAGACACTCCGATGAAAAGACTTTTTTGAGAAGTTATAGGACACAGACGCTCCGTTGTCTTTGCTCCTCTCGGGACAAACCACTTTAGTTCAGCGCAACTCTCCTCTCTCTGCGGGGAACAAGTCCGTTTCAATAAAAGCGGCACTGTCATGCCCACAGCATGATATGAGGTCAAATTAACCCTGCTCACAGGATCAATATGAAGACGTAGACCCAAGACCTATTGAACTGTTTGCCTCTAGGTGCCATGACATGCAGTTACCCAGGATAATGGCCCGAGAGGAACAATGCGTCCTACAAAGTTTTATCCTTTTTCTTTAAGTGCTAAAATGTGTGTGCGCGGGATTATAAATGGTGGTGCAATCCAAAATCAAGTGTTTACGCCTGTTATATTTACGATTAAGAATAAGAACAAGGGCTACCCGAATTTGTTGAAAAGAAATTGATTATTGTGAACTTTCATCCCGTTCATCACAGTTTGAACATGGATGTTTGTACCTTTTACTTTTATCTTGTCCTCTTCAGTCATCTAATTTTCTTATTATTTTACGATCACAAATATAGTTTTTTTTATATTTACTTTTTTGTAAAGCGTTTAGCATTGCATGTATGCATGAATCGTGTTATCGAAACAAAGTTTGATATGCATTATTAGTATCATTATTTGCCATTTGTGTTGTTGTTATTGTCATATGTATGTGGCAACCTTACATTACTAAGTTGTGTATTTTATGCATCAATGGATCTTTGAGTCTGAAACTCAGGTCCCAGGAACCAGACAGAATGGCACCGTCTTCAATGGTCCTATTTAGCATTGCAAAGAGAGTCAGATGCTGCTCCGTGCAGCCTGAGTGGTGAGTGATTGGGAATATGCACCTGTCTAGGCGCCGTTGTCACGGCATGCCCCAAAAGTTCACACGTTGTTAGAGTCCTTGTTGACGCAGACGCCACGTAGACTGGGGGGGGGTCACGAGGGCAGGAGAGCACTAAAAACAAAAAGACACGTGAAAGTAATCTGACTTGTAGCTCTGCTGCTGAGGATGACTCTGACTGAGCAAATGGGGTTTGAAAGCCTAACTAACAGATATGAAGTAGATCAATGCAAAAATGATTAGCGATATGAGGAGTGTGATGATTATTCATTAGTCTTTTTCTACCTCTCATCTTCCAACATAAATCACACACATTATGACAACATGAAGCATCCACCTGAGCTCTGTCTGTCTCACACACACACACACACACACACACACACACACACACACACACACAGTGTAAGAGGCTGTAAGAGTGAAAACAGCTGATTACACACTGCTGAATTTGCTCTTTCGAGTAGAGCAGTTTGTCTGTAGGGTTGACTGCAGACAATTTGTGTTACAACAGGGTTGTGGTGACCTCATGACACATTGAGGACATGAAAAGTTCTCTGCTTGGAAACAGATGTTTTCTCCTCTCTGGCTTCAGGCATGAACCAGCCAGTGTTCCCACCGAGGTTTATGCTGTATGCTCAAACCTCTTGAAAATAATGTCAAAGACAAATCTTCATTCAGTCTCCCCTCAGTTTTTGTCCAAAAATACTTCAACAAGTCAGACCATCCCGCCAAAGGGAATGAAGATCACATTGACAAGAATTATGAATGTCTTTTAAAAAAAAAAAAAATACAATTTTTTTTTTTTTTTTTAAAGTTTGTATTGAAACATTTAAGGACCAGATTGCAGTTTTTACAGCCTTCTTTTCTATTCAAGCTTGAATGAAAATGTGTCTCATGTTGCCTGTTGCACAGTAAAGTCTTGCTTTCTGTTGTATAAAGTCAGTCAAAAAGGATTTTAATATACATTCATCAGCTTGTAATAGATATTCCAAATATATTAATTTAAGCCAAAAACATGCACAGATAATAACAAAACTGGGTGCACAGTTCATGATAATGTATCTAATCTAAACAAAACTCCAAATGACAGACTATTGTCTGCTGTTAATAATGTTTCTCTTTTCTATTTCCAAGTTTGTTAACCTGGATGTACAATGTTAGTTTTTGACAAATTTTGATATTTGCCCCTGCAATGTGGTGGTCCACTGCAGCTAAACTATTACAAAACTACAATGGATAATGTGGTTCCTCCAGAACCTACAACTAATGCTTTAAAGAAAACTGTTCTGTAAAGGGCAGCCAATCAGAGGAATAATCTACCATAATTTATCAGATGATAAGATTACTCCAAAAAGAAAAACTGAAATTACTTCTAAAAGGTCACACACACATTTAAAGCCATTCTAGGCTTTACAGTTTAATATGAGCATGGAAACATTTTGTTCAATGAAGTTTTTCTGCATTAGTCTGCATTAGAGGAGTAAGAACTTTACCCGACCTCTGTGGACTGCTCCTCATCTATTTTTGAGGTTAGTGCCTCTAGGATGTATGCAGACTGCACCCACACAATAATTCATACAACTATTTTGAAATACCACAATTTGGGTAGATCTAACTCTGATCAAACATTATAAATTGAAAACCTAAAGAAATATTTCACGCAGGATTGTTTTTTGTTTTTTTATGTTAACACTTGACAGAAAATCTTCCCTTCTGCTGTCATACAGAAACATTATTATTATTATTTACTGATGTAACTGGGGCATCATTGATGTGTCAAGTCAGTGACTTCTATAAAATAATTCCTGTATATATTTTATAATATACCTGACCTGATGGGTTGTTGACTGAATTCCTTCGTCATGTGTTTGAAAGAAACCAACTCCCAAACAGTACTGTGATTTTACACACATTTCTGCTCAAGTGAGAAGGACACAAGTGTCACTTAAAGCCACGTTTTACAAGTTAAAAGCCGCTGATGGCCCATGATCAACCAGACGGATTGTTAGCCTTCAGTCCATTCAGAGGACAGGTAGAGGCCATTTGAGCACATTTACACTTGTGGCTTTTTTCCAAACTGACGCTGACCAACAGGAAAAAGACCTTGAATGAAGTTTCTTTTGTTCTTGTGATGATTCAAAGGATGTCTCCCAAATGTGCTGCTACTTTAATCAGAAAGAAAACAGGTTGGTCGGCACTATCAGGTCTGTTGTCTACATGGAAATTCCCACTTTGGTGTGTAGCCTGCCTGTCAGAGGTGTTTAGACATTAACCAAGTCATCAATTGTAATCTGTCTAAATTACAGTTCATTTTATTGTCAAATGTCTTGGTTATATCTTCACCTCACCCACATAATTTTTTTTTAGCAATATAAACAAGCTTTTATCGTGCACAAACTGCTTCATTTTGTTTCACTGCTGCATGTTTGTTTGTTTGTATGTGTAGACTGGAGTGTGTGTGAGTGTTGCCCTACAGTTCAGGGGTCCTTAAACTCACCAGGAGGGAGATAAGATTATCCAGAGGAATGTAGAGCTGGTCATATGGACACACACTCACACACGCTCTGGTTAGTTGATGAGGCGATTGAAGCTCTTACAGCAGACCGGATATTTTTCAGTAAAGTATTCAGCCCAGTAAATTACAGAGCAGTGTTTTGACAGTGGGTCTTACAATGGTAAAGCAAACAGCACTGAGGATGTGGGAGGCTGTGTGCAGAGAAACACGAGCGGAATCTGCCCTAAAAATAATCTTGAATTTGTTTCCCTTAACTAAATATCTCTTTGTTTCAAAAAAGAAAAAATGAATCGAAGCAAGAAAAACGAATCTGTCACCAAAAATCAAAGGTGAAACATTCATGTATGACAAAACTTTTAAGAATTTGAAGAGGAAAGAAGCCAAGCACTGTACTTAAATATAATTGTGAAGAACCTCACTGTACTTTACTTTGGTATCTCTATTTAATGCTACTTCAGGTTTCTACTTTCCTACATTTTAGATGTAAATATTGTACTTTTTACTGTACATTTATTTGAAAGCTATTATTACTCTGAAGATAACCTAACCATTGAAACTGCAGGCTACAGAGCAGTCAAAAGAAGTTAAGATTAGCTTGGTTCTGGTGACCTTTAGCAGTAGGAACTTTAAATTCCTACTGCTGATAACACTTCTGTACTTTTACTTTGGAAAGATTTTCAATGCAGGACATTGTTTTTATTTGATCTTCCGATGTTGTGCTAATGCTTTTAGCACCTGAATGATTTCCCCACTGGTTTGGCCTTCATTAAACACCTAAAATGATTATCAGATTGAAAAAAAAAAACACAAAAAAACTTGTCATCATCTCAGGTGTGTCACTTCAAGCATAAAAATAAGATGCATTGTTTTTGAGCTGTCATACTAAAAACGTTTTCCTTTAGGTTTGGTGTATTTTCCTTACGTTCCTATAAATGATGTCGAAATATTAATAATATTAATGTCAGCCACCATAAGAGCATTGTTCCTTCGCAAATAGCATTTTGACACGTGACCTGAAGCAAGGTGAGGAAACTGGCAGAAGCCTGAAGAGGCCAAATCCTGAGTACCCAAATTATTAGTTTAATTTACTGCAAAATTATTTAATATTTCAACAGCAACAGTCTCATAAATTATGACAATGTATGAAAAGTATAGACACAATTGCAAGAAACTGCAATTACCAACAAAGAAATAGAGTGGCAAGAGGACATATATAACCCCACTTTGCTACATTGTGAATTGAATATAGTTCCTTTCAAAGTTATTGTTTGTCAGGATGTGTGCAACAGACTCAAATACCACAATAGAAATATCTGAGTTAAGACAGACTAAGAGTATCTTTTTTGAATATTTTCAAGGCTCAAAGTTGTTGAAATAAACCAGTAAACAAATATGATGTGATAATTTATTTTTCCTTTTTTAATGCAAGTATTGATGCTGTGGAACAAAAGATAATCAGTTGTTCACAATTCAACACTGAAATGTAGTAAAATGCGGTTCCTATTTTCATTTCATCTTGACAAATGTGTGTTCTGCACAAGCATATTAAACTATTGATCAAATGGACATGCAGTTTTTTATACACCCGTCACCACCAGATAATTATTAACACCCGATTATATTTTGTCACAGTTCCATTATTGCATGACGGCCTGAACAAACATTCAACCAGACAACTGACTGAGTTATGAACAAACACTCGCATATCTCACTCAGATGGAAACCTTTTCTATTTTTACGCGAAGCGGTGAAAGTCAATGTTAGGTCACAACACAGTGTGGAAGTTTAAGATTCTGTCTTAACCTCATCTATACATTTTCTATCACTGACAGACACACTAATGCCCATAACCATCTACAGATGCTAGCAAAAACAGAATTTTCCAAGATGAATGTGAGTGTGTTTTTGTGTGTCTCTGCTTTAACCTTATCTGGACAACAGGCAGACACCACAATCCAACCACAGTCATCCTTTGATGTAATATATGGCACCATTAAAGGTCAACTCATGGTCAGTTGTTTATTTTCTTGTAAAGGCCAAATGAGAAAACATCTTGGATGCACAAAAAAACTGTTGACATATTTTTTTTAATAGCATCTTTTGAACTAGGATAAGCTTTTTCTTGTATTTTATTTTTCTCTTAGTCTTTTACACTTGCGTGCCTTTTAATATTTCCTTGTGATTATATGTCATCCCGCACTTAATATACTTGTTGAAGTGCTACAGGCAGGCGGTCTCTGAGGACCTACGCTGAGCAGGAGGGCTGGGCACCTGGTGATCTCCGTGGACCGACGCAGGGCAGCGGGGAGGGTCGACTGTGTGGTTTCCCGCGGACCGACAAAGGATTGCAAAGACTCGTCGACTAGTGATCTCAGAGAAAGAACGCAGGACGGCTTCTGCTTCCCAGGTGATCTCCGTGGATCGACACTGGACAGCAGGTAAGTACCACAAGGTATCAGGCTGGCAGGCGCACTGGTACTAACTTCTGCAGGCAGGGGTCAGAACCGAGAATTCAGAAAAAAAAATGCAGCGTGGCACCAAGGGGTTTTCAGACGGAACGGACTGATGCAGGTGGAGTGCAGGACCGGGGTTGATATACTGCCAGGTGGGGATTACTGGAATGAGCCACAGCTCTGCCAGCTCTGCCTCTGAGGTGTAGTGGTGGGAGGTGTCTGGAGGCGGGCAGTGGAATGAATCCACACCCTCCAGACACAGATCAAAACACACAGTGCATGACAGACAAAAACGATCAGGCGAAGAGACAGGAACACGAGGAAAAGGGTGATCGGGGAGAACAGAGGGAAAAAAAACACAAAGGGACAGACAGAGATCCTGACATCATGTTTAATTTCCAGCGCCATGTTTTGTACAGTGTCACAAGACTCAACCTTTAAGAAGGTTTTTGTGCTTTTATATAATTAACTATACAATTAGGTTCCATATTATTTAATTGAAACTGTTATTTTGAAACCCTATTTAAATATATTTCAGTGTTACGAAATATAAATACTAGGTTAGGTTAGGTAGGTAGGTTAGGTAGTTACTTTATTAATCCCCAAGGGGAAATTTTTTTCGCTACAGCAGCATACAGGAAAGCAATAAAATAATAATAAAATAATAAAAAGCAATAAAATAACAGTAAAAAATATTAAATATAAAATGCACAGTATATACAGTACAGTATATATATATATATATATATATATATAGTTTATATACAAACAACCAAGAAACACAGACAACATATATATATATATATATATATATATACAGTACAGTATATATCTATATATATTATCTACAAACAAACCAAGAAACACAGACAACAGTGTTATTGTTGTGTGATGGATTTTGCCAGAGGTGAGTTGTTGTACAGTCTTATTGCAGTGAGCAGGAATGATCTCCTGTATCTGTCCTTGTGACAGCGGAGCTGGAGGAGTCTTTTGGAGAAATTGTCCCTGCAGCAGGTGGTGGAGAGGGTGGTCAGGATTATCCAATATGGATAATAGTTTGTTCAGCGTCCTCCTCTCCACCATCTTTTCCAGGCTGTCCAGTTTGTAGCCGATCTTAACCAGTTTGTTAAGTCTGTTGGTGTCGCCGGCTCCAATGCTGCTCCCCCAGCAGACCACAGCGAAGCACAATGCACTGGCCACAACAGACTGGTAGTACATCTCCAACATCTTGCTGCACACACTGAAGGATCGAAGTTTCCTCAAGAAAAAGTGTCGATGGAGGAAGAGCCCTTTGAGGTTGAGGGCTCAACCTCTATGCAGCTCCCCAGGGGGGGCAGGGGGGGGGGGGGGGAGGGGGAGGCAGCAGAGGTGTTTGGGAGGTGTGAGGTGTGGAGGAGACAGATGAGGGTGGTGAACTCAACCTGTTGAAGAAACAGTTTGGCTCATTGGCCCTCACCAGGGAGCCTCCTGGTTGTCTCTCTCTCCCCTTATTTAACACATGACTGTGTTACTTCTGAGATTCTTAAATCCTTATTCTTTCCACAGGTCACTCAGTAATCCAAATAGTGTTCAATAAACATGTCATCAGATGGTATAACTTAACTGTGGCTACTTTAAGGCTCATAATGAAGGGAACTACTTTCAGGTGTCTGCCAAGATCAACTTGGATCAACAAAGGAAGAAACTGAAGCGGCGCCATCCGCTGTTCAAGGAGTGAACTGATCTACAGAAGTTACTATTCTCAGACTAACCGCAAGGGGGCGACCAAAGACCAATAATGTTGCAGGAGTTTAAAGGTCAGTGGTTGCACCAGAGGTCAGACAGTAAAGGTGAAAACATTACCATTATTTAGAAGACCTAAATATCAGTATCACTACAGCTGGAGCGAATCCCTTAACCCGACACAGGCCGGTATCCAAAGACAGTCATCATGAACACAATTAAAGAGACTACTCACTTAGGAATGTGTGTGCGCTTTGCCAAATGCAGAATGTGGAAAGGTCACCAATGTTGTTGTTTTTTGTGATCCAGCTGATCCATATCAACTTGTTATGTGTGTTGACTCAGCAACCAAACCCCAATATTGAACACTACAATCATTTTTATTGACTTGGTTACAGACAATGAAGAATTGTGGAGATTTACCCAAACACTTAACTGTGAGTAAAACATCTTTGACCCCTGATATTTAAACTTTGGGGCCTTTTGGGTCAGACGGTGCAGGAATGAATATAATTTTCTGAACATGCTTGTTCCTTGTACCTCTTGTAAACCATCTTCACTGCAGAGTTCTTTGTGTCTTAAAATGAAAACTGGGACACTTTTAGTGCTTTAGGCGGCTGGAGCTTCAGACAGGAGTGACTTATGCGTCTCCTATTTTTTCCACCTTCAGGAATGTTAGCTTGATACCTGGATAATGTTGATGTGATCATTATGTAAAGGTGGATTTTAAAAGAAATTTTGAGGTCATAGTGTGCAGACATGTAGTATGTGAGTTAAGCAGTTACACATTTCTGAATGGTTCATGTGAAGGTCTGACCCTCAGAGTGGTCTTGTTTTGTACCAGATAATGTGTCCTGCTGGACAACCAAACTCGACGAACTTACTAAAAGCAGATGACATTAATTTGTCAGCCATATTATTTTATTTCTGGCGTAGGACTGACTGTGTGTGTGTGTGCTGATTCTTATACCTTTTTCACCAATTCCTAAATGAGCGTCGCCCTCAGGCTTTCTGTCGATCTTCTCATTCCTTCCTCTGACAGCAGGCTGAGGCAGCAAAGGTCTGATTTAAACATCTTCACTGTGTACTAAGTTTTCCTGGCTTTCATCTGGATGCTAAAAGTGAACACAAAAAACAAGTTTATGTTTTAGAAAAAATAATTTGAATGGAATTCAGTTCACTTCACTCAATACATAATATGTAAACATGTGTTTCACCTGAAATAAAATCCCATACTTAGTAAGGGATTATATTAAAATAGCTCAGACAAATGTCTCTGGTGTCCTGGATCAGAATAGTTGTATGCTATGTAAAAAATTTGGTTAGGTCCGATTCATGTTCGAGCACTAAAAGATATAAATGAGCATGGGACACAGCTCAATACAATGTACGAGATCCAGTGTGGTTGTTATTTGTTTTAATGTGCACAACCCACTGCATTGAAATGAACTGGTTGACCACACAGACATTTGTAGATATGATGAAAAGGCATGCTGTCAGTAAACAGCAGAAAACCAAAACAACCTACAATAAACCTAAAAATAAAAAGCTTAACGTGTTTTCGGAGGAACATTTTGCAGGTCTGTTCACTGAGTGTGCTGACTCCGCACACAGAAATGTAAATAACACTCACACAGATGCTGTGGCTCCTGGATGCACTCATCCTTCAGACAGTTTACAAACTACATACAAATCGAGACTAAGCAATAGATGTTTTACCAAAGACATGTGGAGTCACAGTAAGAAAAGCGTAAAAAGTTACAGATGTAAAGTAATTCACTTCTGTGGTGTTGTACAGTACATGCTGGCTCACTGTCAGTTCTTATTGGGACTCTTGACAGAGCGTCATTGATATTTATTTAATGATAACCTTTTTTTTTTTTAATGATAACCTTTTCTAAAAAAAAATCAAACAAAAAGAAAACTGAACTATATGTATTATGAGGCCTCCCAGGAACATAATGTGTCTGTTATGCTGTTGAACTTTTGGATCCTGATGACCCCATGGTGGTACTGGGTGATGGATCTAAACATAGACTGCCTAAAGTTTTTACTTAGTACTGTATATCAAGTTATATAATAAAGTTAAAAATACCCGTCCAAACATCATCTCAGCACAACGTGTAAACATTTGATGACAAAGGTTTGACTGCGCACTGGACATCAGTATAGCAAAATAAAGGAAGCAAGTGACCGTAGATTATTTGATACATGTATCTAAGTTTATAAATTCAAATATAGCGCAATGTTGGCTTTATATTGACAAAAAAAATGGACCAATGTAATAGTGCACTGCAATAACTTATATACACGTAAGTATATATTCACGTTTTCTGATGGCCTATACTAGATACATAGATATAGAGCTTCCTAATTACCATACCTATTTTATTTTCTGTATTATGGGCTACATTTACTTGACAATGTTTCCTTTCAAGTTTTTTCCTGAATTATAAATTTTGTGATGCTTCTTAAAAAAAAATGTTAAATATACTTTCCCTTTTTTATATTATAACTGCACAATTGGCAAAAAAAAAAAAAAGTCAACAAAAGGAAACTTTGATTTCCACTAACATGTATGTTTACAGAATAGATGTTGAAGAAATAAGATTGTCTCTGAGATTAAAGTCCAGTGCTGCTCACTTAGCATGGAGGTAGGCTACAGTGAGCCTGTTTAACGTGTAGTACGACCTTCGTAAAAAAAAAATAATAAAATAAGAATTTTCAAATGAAAATATGAGCGTTTATCTGTGTGAAACATATGAGTAGACACCACAATAGGCAGTAAGTAAAAGAAATCACACAAAAAAGAGTGGAGATGCCGGGGATTGAACCCGGGGCCTCATACATGCAAAGCATGCGCTCTACCACTGAGCTACATCCCCTACTGGTGGCCTGATGCAGAAAAGCAACAATTTAGTGTGAACAAACTGTGAAAGGCGATGACGTCGAGCAGGTTTATTTTTGTTTTGCGTGTGGCCAAGTTATGTAATTTGACTTCACACCTTTAGCCTGGTCTCAACCCTTAACCCAGCTGCGTGTATTTTTTTTTTCTCAGTGCATGTCAGTTGCACATTTTTTTTTAACGTGTTAAAAGCAAAAACAATTGTCCCAAAGTGCTCCATCTGGTTTGTAAACACAAAAGCTGAATTGACGTCAGGATGGATGAATGGAAAAGAAACTGTTATTTGTAGCTCTGTTTTTAATTTTTTATTTAATCCTTTCTTGGTGCTATTTTTAGCCTGCAGGTCATGTTTTGGTTTCAGTCAGGGGACACATCTGAGAAAGGGCCTCCTCCTCTTCCCACACTAACAGCAACGCAAATAAAAAACTGATGGGGATGAGGACTAATGTCTAAAGAAAGGCAGAGACATAAACCTTCAACACAATATCTCTGAGATAGACAGAGTCAGACACAAGTGGCTGAAATTCAGTGTTTTCTCATCACCCACTGTACCCTAATCCTTTGGGGAATTTAAAATAGCTCCCCTCATTAGGTTTCATAATATCTTCCAGGGGAGCGTGAATGAGGGGCTGTCTTCCCCCTCTGGAGAGCACAGCCTGTCCTCACTCTTGCTGTGTTTATCAGCACACCCTCGCCAAGGACACCACTTCCAGGCCCTGTTTGCTCCGGCCTTGTAGGGACAGACCCATGGGATGCAGGCATGGCATGAGGACTTTGGGAGGGCTGAAGAATGGAGGAGAGAGGGTGAGAGACGAATGCCTTCCCTGTGACCCTCTGCAGACCTAAATGCATGGGCCTGCAGAGGGGTCTCCCAAGAGGAGGGGGAGGGGGGAAGGGGGACACTGGCGGATATCAGCTGTTGTTGTATTTATTGTGTGAATTTGGATTGGTGACAGAGGCCTGCCATGTGGAGACTGTGCTGCGTCATATGGAATAGTAGGCACTTTATGTTCTGGGGGGGGTTATGTGAGGACTGTAGGGTGCTGCATGTACAGACAGCCTGCATGCAATATGAGACGCAGGAAAGAATTCTTTATCTGAGGCCACTGACCTCCAGAGGTTACAGTGGACTGTATCAAAGGGAATGGCTCCGACTTTGGTACGGCGTTTCGAATATATTTGTACAAGGGGTCTAAGCATTAAAGTTGATACATCCATTGCTTTCTTAGTTTTCCCTCTGCCCTTGTGCACAATGAAGGCCAATATTAGAGAAAGTATTCAAATCACTGACAAACTCCTTTTCAAACTAAAAGTAAAAGAAAAATGCAGAGTTTATCAAGTCCTACCAGCAAAATATTCTCAAACTATTGATGGAAAAGCATCCATTTTGCAGAAATGTGTGTATAATCATTGTACCATAATTATATCATTAAACACAATTTACTGCCATGATTGGTCAACCTTTAATAGTTTAATCATTTATATTGATAAATATCTATAAATACAGTAAAAAGTATTGTATTTCCCCCTGAAATATAAAGAAATACAAAAATTAAGCAATGGAAATACAAGTATCTCTAAATAGTACTCAGTTTGTACTCATGTACAAAGACAAGCAGACTTTTCACATCTTATTTCCATCTTCCCTGATGACATTTATACATCTTAAAATCTTGCGTGTTCTTATTTGTCTTATTGTGAATTTTGCTTGAGAGCTAGTGTGGATTTTGGAGACTGATGAGAGCCATAAAGCAATTGTTTGACATTTTGGGAAAAAGTCTTAACACTCTTTCTTGCAGAGTCACGTGCATGAGGTGACCACTCTCATAACAGTTCATTAACAATGGAGCAAGAGCTTAAAGACTGGAAACAGCGGGGAAACAGCAAGATTAGCTCTAATCAGAGTTCAAAAATACTTGTGGTCAATTTCAATCTCTTTGTGGTCATTCTGCATCACTTTGTGTCCAATTTGTGGGCATGTTGTGTGTCCTTGTGGACATTTTGTTTCGATTTGTGGCTATTTTGAATCTTCTTACGGTCGTTTAATTAACATTCTATCAAGAAATGTGACCGATCACTTCAAACTCAGGTAGTGCTGCTCCCTTTGGCCCTTGGGCCAGTGCCCAGTAGACCACTGCAGTAATCCAAAATAGCAAATAAGTTTATTTCCCAAAATATCTGTCATTGCTTTCACATAGTCATCCCACCCCTTGTAATGTATTTCACTACAGTTGGCACTGAAAGGTACTGGTAACACCGTGAGCTGGTCTGACATGGTATCTCCAGGAGCTGCTGTCTTATCATCAGCCTGCAGCCAGCTATGCAGGGGCAAAGAGGCCTGAGAGGAGAGAGACGCACCAAAACTAAAACCTACAGAACACAGAAAAAGAGGGTGAACGGGGTCTACAGTCTACAGTCAGAGGAATATGGTTAAAACAACAAAAAAAAAAGATGCTTCTGTGAACTCTGGGTGTTAAAAGTGTCACATCAGGATCGTTGATTTACGGTCTGTTCAGAGCATCAAAACACAACAAAGTGTACGTCTGAGTCAAATGAGTCAACCTAACCACCGCCGCACCTCCGTCTGTCACCGCGGGCAAAATATGTGTGTTCACAAGGCAAGGTTTGATTGGCTGTGGTCCCTCTGTTGGAGGGCAGGCTTGCTGTTAAATAAGAGCTTTATGTCACATTCATGAACGTGAATAAGGAGGTAGAGAGAGGGAGAGGGAGAGAGAGGGAGACACTGCTATGAGCTTTCACCTATTTCTCCAAGCAGCTTGGGAAACTGTGGGAATCCTGTGAAGCCAGGAAACTTTAGTGAAAGCTTCAGCATGGATAAAGAAATGGGGAGGTGGGGGGGGGAGGCAGACAATGGAAAACCATAACCTTTTCTCTTTGGGTGTTTGAGCAGTGTACTTAAGCCCCAATTGTTTGTGAGTGATGTGGTTGTGTTTATATTCTTTACAGAATAATTGCTACAAATATCTTGAGGTATATCTATTGTACGTCGTTGCTACTGACATGGCAATACATGCCACAATGACATGACCCAACAAGTTCCACCGGGCCTAGGATTTTGATTTGTTTGAGAACGCTGACATTACCACAATCGCAGATGCACATGCAGATGTTTGTGTTCACTGTGTTACTGGGGTTTGGATATCATCATCACTGCAGGGTGAATGTGTGTCTGCCTGAGTTGCCTAGCACCTGGTAACAGTATAGGCCGAAACCTTATCATCCTGACTTTCGAAAGCTCATGCTGAACTCTTCCTATCACCTCTCACCGGTGTGGCAATAACATGACAGTCCTCAGCAGAGAAATGCAGGCATCTGGAGACAAAACCCTGTTCGGTGTGGTTCATTTGTTTTCAGTTTGTGTACAGACAGCCCGATTTTATTACGCATATTCATTAATTATAAAACAGATTATATTTCAGGTTAACGCTCAAATACTTAAGTCTGTTGACTCCAGTTAACTGTTCTTTTGTGTAATTTCCAGGTAGCGTAAAGTAGACTTTACTGCACCATAGGTGCTCTGTCACCTCTGTAACTACAGTATATTTTTCACAAGGACTCGACTAATAAACTGTTCCTCTGAAACCAGCAGTAAGGATGAAGTACCATCAAAAATTATTATTCTGTACGGTGAAGCAGACAAACAATGACAAACTATCACGAGAAGTGCCCCTCCAGAGAGGTGTCCGGGAGATGCTTTGTGATTTTTAACCAAATGTGACTAGCATCACACCTTTGGTAATAAATTATTTATCATAAGATACTGTTATTAAAAAAAAAAACTTCCTCCCATAATCATATGTAAACATGGATCAATTGACCAACTGGATCCCTCTGAAATTTTACAAGATTCCGGTTGTAGAAATCAAATGTGAACGACATCAGCACGATAGCTCATGTTGGGCTGAGTTTCAGTTGGCAGGGAGGACACAGGAATCCTAAACCCTTATACTGTATGGTGTGACGTCCACCCACTCTCTGGGTGACCTGTCCAGTTTATGCAGACCAGTGATCCTCAAAGATCTTGAAAACCACTTGTCATGGCCAGACTTCGACGGTAAATAGTGCAGTGTGTTCCCACTTTTCTAAAGAATTCACTCTGTGGAGTAAGCCCTGCCAGCTTGCAGGTGCACACACACACACACACACACACACACACACACACACACACACACACACACACACACACACACACACACACACACACACGTACACATAAGTGGATGTTAAACATGTTTGTGCATAATGCTGTTTAGATGTCATTAAAACACAACACAGGTGAATCTGTCACCTATAAAAACATACACATGCACAATTATGTGAACAGTCACCGGTTTGCACAGTCTGCTGTGATAAAACGCAGTAGATATTCTCAAAGCCATCCAGACTGCAGGGTGTAGTAATGACCACCAGGGGTTTTCAAACCCTCCAGAAAGCTCATTGGTTACTCAAATGCTGCATTCAGAAAAAACAAGTATGATTGGCTGGTATAGGTTGAGAAACACATAAAAGACCCTCCCACCAAGGCAGAGGGAAAAGAGTGATGTTGAGGGGGAGGGGAATGAAGTCTATTTACAAATAAAATGTAAAGTAATATTAACAGCATCGCTGGACATGGAAAACTAATGAGGTTTGTGCCCTGTGACTATGTAATAATTTGAATATTTACGGTTGTAAATGAGTCCTCTGTCCTAACAGGAGAATATGTCAAATAAATGCGGTTACCCAATGTTGTGTTTTGTGTTGGGCAATATTCAGCACCAAATTTAAAAGAAAAATCAAAAGGAAAATCATGCAATTTATTTTTCGAAATATCTACGAATATAAATATTTAAGTATATTTTAATATCCACAGATTAAGAATGGATAACACAAGGGAAACATGTTCTGTGTTTGGTCCAAAGTCTATTTAAGAGGTTACAAAACTTTGTTGCTTGAGCTTTCTGATTCTGATTCTTCAGCTCTTATTTCAATTGCTGAATTTATACAATTAAGCATCAGGCTTACAATTTAATTAGTTTGCTGTCAACAGATCTTCACCTTTATTTGTAGGAGGCCTGTTTTGACGTGAAGCACAGACTCGGGGTCTGTTTACCATCCCCCAGCCCTGCTTTAAACAGCAGGGATGTCGAAAGTGAGAGCTGATCTCGGATCAGCCTCTGAGTGAAGTCACCCTTTCCATCAGGGCGCAGGTTGACAGCTCATCTCGCCCAGCCCCCACCCTGTTACTTAGAGGACCGGCTTGTGGCGGCGGGTGTAATATTCTGATTGGCCTACTCGGTTGGTGTGGGCGGGGAAGGGGCGTGGCCTGGAGTATTGTGATCTCACAATCAGCTGTTTTGTACGTTCTACATTCTGATCCGAGGATCAGCTGGAGGCAGCAATAAAAAGAAGAAAATCTGCAGCGGAAAAAAATAAAGGAGAGGAGGAAAAAGCTGCAGATGTTATGATCTGACAACATCAAGTGTAACCTTTTTACACGAAGCCCTTCTTCTAAGAAGAAAGCCTTTTATTTTTGTATAATGGTGTTTTAACTACCTCACATAAAGGCTATATAAAGCTATGCTTTAAGAGTTGTCGTTTCTACTGTGTGTGAGATCTCGTTTACAACTTGAAAAATACTACAAAGGCAGGTAAGCTATTCTTTATTTTTGTTTTAAAATCTAATACTCTGTGTTTTGTGCCAAACTGTGTTCACCAAGGATGTATCAAACTACATCTTGGGCAGCGAACCTGCTGCATTCCTCCTATGTAGGTTTTGCCTCAGATGTCGGCCTTCATGAAATATTAGAACATGAAATAAGACGGAATTACATCTCTTTGTCTGTCACTGACTCAGTACACAGGCTGTTGACTGCTGTTATAATTGGTAATGACCTATTATTAGGTCACGAATTGATTTTGAAGGCAGTAAAGCGGCCCAAACAAAAAGGCTTGATTAGATTCGACGTCCTATATTCTGAAAAATGACAGCAGTCTGCATACGTTCACATCCTATAGGACGCCAGCAGCCGTTGTTTTGCAAATTGCACCAAATGCTGATGTGGAGTCGATGGCGGATGTTTATGTTTTTGTGGCAGGCGGACCTTTCGGGCTGAGTTTTTTTTTTTTTTTTTTTTTTTCAAATATAACTTCTTCCATTCTGTGAAATAAGCGTTTTGTTGTATTAGTAGCAGCCTTTCAGTCGATGTCTTTCGTGCTGTGTCGCTGAGCCACAACTGTCATTGCTTTGACCCTTCAGCTGTAGAGCTTATACGGATAATTCATGTTTAACCTGGATATCGTGCACTGAAAGTCGCCTCTTCTCTCGGCCGTCGACCATGTAGAGGTCGACGGTTTTTCTCGACAGCAGTCAAGGGTATCTTTATGTATTTGAAATGTAAACATTGCTGCCGTGAGCAGCCTATTTTTTTTTTTTTTCATAGGGGTTTCAACTCTATACGATAAACACCGACAATGTCAACCATTTAAAATATGAATTGTTTTCGGCATAGAGTTACAGAATGCAGATTAGTAATTGAAACCTATGTGGGGTGCAAATACTCTGACATAAGCTCGTATATTTTTTGCTATGTTTTCTACTCGGACCTCTTTTTCTTCCTTCGGTCGCAATGTGGGCTGGAGCTTCTGTCAGCGTCAGTGACGTGGCTTGGCGTCTTGTTTTCATTTCGTGGATCCCCTCCCACCCCATGCTCCTCCTACTTTTTTTTTTTTTTTTCTTTTTTTTTTTCTTTTTTCCAAGATCAATGTCAAAAGAAAAGATCCCTAACTGGCAGTCCTTATTATATTTCAGTATGTGCGGTTGTGTCTGTAAAATATTACTTTTAGTGTGGTATTTGAATAAAACCACTAAACAAAGCTCTCTAGTGATCATGAGAATAAGGACTTTGCCCTCTTCTGCAACTCCACATCTTGTATTAATGGTTTTAACTTATGAAGATATTGCTCTTTTGATTCAAGCTCTCCTTACCTGTAACATTTTTTTTTTAGTTTATGTGACAATATGAGGCAGTGATCAGAAAAAAACCTATAATGAGACAGACTTACCCTGTATTGCTAAATTTCCCTTGTTGTTTCTGGCCAGATGTTGCAAAGTCATCCAAAAATAAAAGGAAACAAAACGCTTAAGAAATGAATATTTACACCACAACAAAAATGCACAACCTATTTCCCTACACATGCACTAATAATCAATACCATATTATAGTTACAGAAGCTGTAAGCCATACTAATGAAGACAAAGAGGGAAAAATGTGTAAAAAAAAAAAGAATTTCAGAGGACTGACCAGGACAGACAGACTTATCGTACTTATAACTTAATGCAAGCATTGTCCTGAGTACCACTTTCCAAATAAATCTGCTATATTTATCTTTTTGTTCTCTCCCATTTGAGCTATTTAACATCAGAGTACATTTATCATTATTAATAGGTGAAGTTGATAATGCTTTCCTACACTGTATATTGAAGAACTTTGTTGCAAGAATAAGTCATATCAGTCTCTTATTTGGGCTCTTTTGGCTGTATCAAATTTACATTTACCAGTCAGATAACCCTGAATTGGCTTGGCTGACAACTGACAACTTATGAAAATGTTTTTATCAGTGAAGCACTGCATGTATCCCACATTGGGTGTGTGTTTTGTGGATGTCTGTTCCACCTTATGCAAAGCAGCCAGAGGCCTGTTTACAAAAATGTTGTTTATCTGAATTTATTTGTCAGGGTCTCATGACTTAAGTGTCTGTTTGTCTGGGAATGTATTAAAGCAATCTCAGTGTTGAGACTGGTCCGCTGCACCTCAGTAAAGTCTTCTGCAAAATCCCCCAAATATAACGAGCATTATTTAGTTGACTGCGTTTGATTTTTAACACATGACCTAGAAAGCCAATGAAAATGAACTCATACAATCTAGAGCAATACAAAAACAGCTGAGGATCTGATCCAGTAGGATCATTTGGATCTTTAAGGAAAAAGCTTCTCCCATTTTTGGCATTTCTGCCCCACTTTCTCCTTCTTTTTTTCTTGTATTATTTCAAGCATAAACCCATGCAAAATCTCCTTGACAAAATAACAAAAATGATTAAATCCCAGGAGCATGCAATTTATGTTTGCAATTACGATGTCTTCCCTTCATGTTCCTGGTCACTATGGTGATTCTCCAAATAAGGACAGAAAGTGTCAGCTTCCCAACAAGCATCCATGCATATCTCCTTCCATGTCTCTTTGCTCCCTATATAGATCCCTGTCACGCACACTCTGTTTCACCTTATTACAGCCATTCAATATTACTAACCTTGGACATTTCTCGATCTCCTCAGTTATTGGGTGAAATTTATAAGCTTCAGCATCACCTGTTGGAGTCCAGGAGACTTTTAGGGGGAAATCATGCTGTGTATGAAACAGACCAAGGACTGACATAAATTATGATTTAAATTTAAACCTGTGCAGATGAACACATCTGTGATTAAACCCATTTAACCTGGAATTCAGTTTAAATAAATAAAACTCAGACTTGGAACATGTGAGGGTTTGTCATGTAAGCTATGACAGTTCACAGTTCACATTTAGGTAAGGCCCTTGTCATTTGCCTCAGCACCTTCTGTCTTTCTTTATATTTTAACATGTGCAGATACACTTTGTTTGAGTTTGCAAGAGTCTGGCTCTTTGTGTCACCTCCTCTTCCTCTCTGGCATGTCCATCTGTCCTGATTTGTTGTCTAGATCTAACGGGGGAGGGGAGTGTAGTCGTTGTCCACCAGCTTCTTGTTTGCTGATTCATTTCTGTCTTCATATTATCATTTATTACCACATACTGTAGCTCAGTATTCCACCTGACAATGAGTTTCACAGTGTAGGTCATCGTTATGTAATGGCCTACATATACCATCCAATTGAAGTCTCATGATTTAAATTTCAGTACTTTCATCATTTTTGTTGTTTTGACTCGAAGAATTACAATATGTGATCCGCTGTCTGCCCTTTGAAAGTCCATTGAATAAACTCAAAAAATAATCAACATCAGGATTTAAAGCTGCTAAAATTTATATTTTTGTATTAACAATAGATATAATGACTATAGGTATGTGTGGCAGGTTGCATGTGGTGACAAACTAATGTATAATTATCACCACACACCGCAATTATCCTCAGCTCTACGGAGCGGTTCAGCATCTTTCCATCCTGCTGTAAATGGCAGTTGTTTTAGTGTAAAAGCTATAAGCTGATTTTACACTTACCTGCAAGGCTTTAAGCTACAGGTAGACTATATTAGCATCTAGCTTGTGAGCATAGTAGATCATTTATAAATTAAGCACCAGATATTTCCTTCATGAATTGGTAGAAACCAAAAACAGAGCTAAAAACACCACCCGGTGGACAGAGAAAAGACTACAAATGAATGAAAAATGATGCAGTGGGTTGTTGTGTTGCCCCCACGTGACATACAAGTCAATGGGTGTAAATTTGTTTAAAAATAATTCCTGCAGACTGAAATGTTGAGATACAAAAAGTAGATTTTACATGAATTGTGAACAGGTTTCCTTTATATGCACAGCCTCTGTAAATAATACTAGGATTTGTCTTTTCATTCAAATTCATTATCACCAGTTTATCTAATTCATGAGTAATCCAGTAATGTTTAGTGTGGAAACAAACAAACAAAAAAAGACGAGTCATTGTGTTAGTCTACACAATAGCTCTAAACTGTTGTGATGCGTCTTTAAATCACCCTGAGATAGCTCTGCACACACATTGCTCCCTCTCTGTTAATGTACTCTGACTAAGCAGTTGGAAATTAACTCTGTTAATCTTTTTTTGGATTATATTTTTAAGACTAAATGTGTTAACCATGAAGTCCCTTATCAATTTTTTACAGCCAATCATCATGTTTCTTTCTCTCCCTCTCTCCAGGCCTTTGCTCCAAACCAAGTGAAACCTTATATTTGCACTACAGAAGCCTGTCCCCTCCTGTTTATCAAAACTAAGATCCAGGAAAGGGGCTTCAAGTGGAAAAAATACTCAGAAAAATCTGACAAAGAACAGCATAAAACAGCAACAAGTGATACGTAAATAAAAAAAAAATAAAAAAGGCAGCTACAGCTTTTCTTTGTGGACAACAAAAACGCACCGGAGCCATCGACACTTGACAATAGAAGCAGTCATGTTTCAGCGTCTTAGCAACCTGCTGTTTGGGGAGGTAGAAGAGGTGGCCGCTGAGCTGAAGGGACCCAACCCATGTGTGACGGAAGCCGACGAGGAGGGATGGATGCTCGTCAACCTGCCTGGTGAGTCAGAGAGAGCATGAATGGGTTGGTGTGTCAATTTAAAGCCACAGAATTAGTCACATTGTGTTATACTTGCAGAGAAACAGCTGCATTCCCTCTTGCATGCCTATAATAATGACTAACATTTGAAGCGTAGAGGTAACAATGTGGATGATGGCGTGGGGTGAAGACTCAGTCAGGCCGCGGCGCAGCTACACTGGTGCTCATCCATATGGCTGCCATGCCAAAGGTGTTGTCCGTCAAACGATGGAAACACATAATTATCTGTGAACATACATCTCCATTCAATTTGTTCATGATCTTAAACATGACAAAGAAAATAATTGAGTATGAAAATTTGCTTTGGTGCCTGATCGAAAGCCGACCAAACAACATAAAAGTAGCTCTCAGCAGAGTCAAGACAAACATTGTCACTGACATAATCACAGCCTTAGAGGGTCAACACAACTAATGATGTGACTCTTTTATGTTTTGTGTTTCCTTACCCCCTCTTCTTCCCTTCCTCCAATTTTTTTAAATACCCTTACATTCCCCACACCGGTATGTGTGCGCGTGCGTATGTGATCCCTTTAAAATTACCCCCTCGGACCCGCATGGCTTTTTGAAAAATCTGCCACATTTGCATAACTTTTGAAACATCCTCCTCCCATCTGAAACATCTGTCTTTATTGGCTGTCCCATCCCTGATCTCATCCCTGCAATGTCCTCAGAGGAATCTGACGGCATGATGCGGGAGGAGGATGAGACGGGAACCACACTGATTGCACAATCATTCCCAGACAGTAACCTATCAAATCATCAGAACACACATGCACGGACTGAATGCCCAGCCCCCATTCCTCACCTGCCTCACAAGCGTCGTAGGACACATAAAGGTCGGGTGCGAGGAGCAGTAGCATCATCAGACCCCCTATCTTGTCTCAGCACAAGCCCATCAGACTTGGGTGCCACTACACCCGTGACACTGCCAAGACGGGCCAGACTGTCCACGCCCTCCTCCACCCTGTCGATGTCCCCAGGCTCTGGGAGTGAGTGTGGGGGCAGTGGGGGTAGCAGTAGGGCAGGATCAGAGAGAGGCTGCATGGATGAGAGCTGGTTTGTCACCCCTCCCCCCTGTTTCACTGCAGAGGGAGCCACAGCAGAGGCCAGCCCGATGGAAGACCTGCTCATCGAGCACCCCAGCATGTCTGTGTACGTGTCCCCGAACAACCTGTCCATGGTCTCCAACAGCAACCTGTCTGTGGTGGGCGAGGAAAGCATTGTCAGCCTGGCAAGCAGCGTGAGGTGAGAAATATTCATGCATTCTACGCTTGACCTTCACCTGCTTTGTCGGCATCAGCATAACTATTAAGACACCGACCATTTTTATCTGTCCCCTTGCAGCAGAGTGGCTGAACCAGCTGCTGCCCCCGCTACTCGCAGCACTATGCCCACCAGGGTGAGCCGTGGAGCAGCTGCCCAGGTTGGAGCTCTGGCCAAGGTCACTCAGGTGGCCAGGGTCCAGCGTAGCAAAGCCCGCATCGAGAGGCGCCATCTGGGCCGCAACCGCATCCAACGCCAAAACCGCACCAGGGAGCAGGTCCCTCGCCACGCAGTCCACGGCAGGAACACCTTCCTTCACCAACCCAGCAAGCGTAACATCTGCCACTGAACTCCCCAGCAACCAGGGCGGCGTCATTTACTCCGAGGGCATTAGTACTGCATAGTCAACTCAAGAAACACATGAAATTGATTAACCCAGAGCATATTTGCTTTCAGTTATGCACATTATATCATATTTCACTCAGATACCAGTAGACCAGTAGCTTCTTTGTTTTGGTTTAGACCCAAACTGACTCCACCTGGTAGTTTTATGCCCCATTCTGCTGTGATGAACCAAGCCCTCTGAGTAGATCTGTGTAGACCTCCATTATACTTTTAGTCCATTGCAGTATCCAAACAACAACAAAAAAGTCTTCAAAATAGTTATACTGGTTATAGGTAATAATAATAATAATAATGATGTCTGAAAAACAACAAAAAGTTTAGTTTTAATTTTCTGTGCTATCTTAGTAAAATTCTCTCCTTTCTTTTACTCTTCCTCAAGGCATGTTTCCTTTTAATTAATTAATTAATTCAGCCATGAAATCTCCGTAACACTTAATTAATTTTGGAGTTAATAAATTGAAAGTAAAACAGCCAAATGAACTTCACTCTGACTGGGCACAGACTTTTTCTGTTGGAAACAATGCAAGACAGAGAAAAGTTAAACCTCAGCCTTTTTACAGCAAAAACAACTCATCATGTCTTCAAAGCTTTATGTTAAAGTGTATTCTGTCAACATTTTACTTTATTTTTGTTCAGAAGAGGTGGACGAACATACCGTGTGTGACAAGAGTGATAGGAAAATCACTAGACATTTGTTTCTCTCCTGTTTGGTTTGCCAATATGGAAAGGTAACAGCAAAGGCAATAAAACAGGAAGCAACCAGTTTTACCGGAGGAAACGAAATGTTGTGAGATTTCTCTCCTCTTACTTTGCGAAGGATGAGAGCAGGTAGAAGGTGAGAGTATGAGCAAAACAGACGAGTAAAAGAAATGACATGATGAGTTAAAGATACTATTAAAGGGAGTGTGGTTAACAGGAAATGGTCGTGGGAAAGTGTGATGTAACCCTTTGAGCAACCTGTGAACAAGTTTTCTGAATTCAATATTGAACTTTATTGAGGAGCATTTAGATTATTGGATGTAAATGTTTTGTATATGCAAATGGTCTTCTCCAGATAATGAAAAAGGAAGGCTGTTTTTGTAAACAAGAAGGCAGGACACCTATAAAATCCTTACAGACAAGGAATATGAAAGCACAGACAGGATGCAGGTTGGTCTTTGGGTTACAGGGTCTGGCAGGTTGTGGTAAGTGCAGAGCAGTATTGATGGGAACTCTTCATTTTGTTACAATATTTTCTGCCAATTTTGATTTGTAAATTTCCCCATTATTTTACAGTCTCTTTTTGCATGGTTCTACCAAGAGAGAAAATAAGAGACTGTTCCCTGTCAGATGAAGCACACATTTGGCTTTTAAATTCAACCAATTATGAAACTGTCCCTGTGGATCATAAAGCATGGTGATTATTAATTGCGTGGTCTGTAAACTACTGTGCCCAGCACACATCAGCCATTTTTTATCCATAGTGTGTGCTGTGATCTTACCTTATCCTTGTGAACACCAAAAAAGTGGGATCTATTTACACACCAGTACCTTTTTTTTTTTAGACTTCACAGGAGAAAACCATAAGTCCAACATCAAGCATCTTCCCCCACATTAAACCCTTTGAACAACCATCATCTTGCTCATGGACGTGCAACACATTGCTGACATCTACACAATTAGTCTGTCTCTTTCTTGTTAGCACATCCAGCTCTTACAGTGTCCACTTAAAGATCTAGCTGATATGTATTCAACAACAATAGTAAACAATGGTGCTGAAGTGTATACTAATGTTTGTAAATTATTTGAGACATGGATGTAAGTTTGCACTGTCATACATTTTGTGAGTCAAAGTTTTAACGGCGTGCTGTGTGCTTGTGTTTTGTTTGTTTTTTTGGTGGATTTTATTTGTTCCTTTTCTTTTTGTTTTGATTCAGACTGCGTGTGAGAAAATGTACTGACACGTTAAATGCTAGAAACTCTTAAAAAAAAACATGAATATTGGTCATTTATTTCTCTTGTAAATATTGCAAAACAGTTTATAATGCTCTGTTAGATGTCAAAGCCTCTCAGGACTTGAGTCCACAACATTGTGTTCAATGGGACTGATGAGAATCCACTCTCTGCCTCACCTCTGTGCTCATTTGTAAACCATGAGGGCATTTCAGTGGCCAAACGTGGTGTCTTTGCCCCAACTACAGTCCCATCTTGTTGAGATACACCACAAAAACAGCACTCAGACTCAAGAGTTGATGTGCCATAGGAAATCACGGCCCTCCAGAGGGTCCACTTAGCACAGCACTTGATGTATGAATGCCGGTGAGGATGCAGTGCAATGACATGGTTCTAATACATCAGCACTGCTGTGTTCAAAAGACAGATTGAGAGTCTCTGGATCATTTCTGATTGTTTAGAAAATGAAAATGTCTTGTCTTGTTTTGATCATCTAAATAAGATAAATTAATCTCCCTTTAATCACTCACATTTTTCATTTCTGCCAATCATCCTATAAATTACTTTGTTTTGTTCAGAATATGTTAATTTATGGTATAATTATGAATATTATCTCTTTTGTTTTAAAGATGACTATTATTTATGTCCTGTCGATTCCTCAAATGCAGGGAATGTATCTGAGGTGATGAGTCTTGTGTGCACACACACAAAAACACATGGGGATCTCTGGCTAGGCTTCTGCACTCTCCAGAGGCTCACTATTCAAACTGACTGTGCCTCAGAGGTAGATGTTTTTTTGCGTGTTGTAAAAAAAAAAAAAAAAAAAAAAAAAAAAGGCTTGTGCACAGTGAAAACAGGGTACTATTGATAGGTCACAGGTGGATGTGTGGGTGTGCATGCAAAACCACCACAGATACTTCTGCCACTGCAAACTTGTCCTCTTGCCCTCATTTTTATTTTGTTCTTTTCTCACCAGTGTCATGTAAAAAGGAAACGTGTTTTCAGTATGTTGTGTGTGTGATTATTGAAAGGTGTGGTTTTTTTAGAGTGGAGG
Organism: Embiotoca jacksoni; assembly: GCF_022577435.1. NCBI lineage: Eukaryota > Metazoa > Chordata > Actinopteri > Embiotocidae > Embiotoca > Embiotoca jacksoni. Next base: position 13,214,445 of record NW_027185447.1, read on the forward strand.
TCATCCAAAACTGGGGAGAGGGAGTGGTCACCCAATGTGTTGAGCTTACAATGATGTGAGGGATGTGGACAGGGGCAGAATGAGGCAGGAGGCAAATAGTTTATATATTGAAAAAAATGAGATGAAAAGTATCATAAAAAATACAATAGAATATGCTTGTATTTTCCCATATAGTTATTAGAGGAGTTGTTCAACATTACAATGTTTTAAATGAAAGGCATTGAATGTCTGGGGAGTTTCACATGTTTTATGTTGTGCCCTGAAATGATGGCAGCTTCAAAACACTTGGGTTTTCACCCATGTTACATCTCAATTAGTACACCCCTCCCCCCCATAAAAAAGAAACATATAGACATATAAAATTTGGTGTATCTGATATCTATGGTGATTGTGCCTTTCACTATTTCTGCATGGTTTTTGTGATGTACTGATTTTCCATCCCCAAAGTGGACAGCCGTTCACTGACAGGCAAGACCTATGCAAAAATCAACGGATGGGTTTTCCAGCATCCATTCAGAAAACACAGGTACCCGCCAAAAAAACCAACATAAAACAACAATAACAACAACAATAAATACTCAGGTTAACACCTGAATCTTGTGTCATTATTTTCATGTGAGACATCAAAAAGCAGCGTGGATGATCTCAGAAGTCGTACTTAAATATATTCTGTTCAAGTGATAAGAAAATATTAGCAAAAAAGTAAAAAATAAAAACTCAAAAGTAAAAACAGTCATTACACAGTAGAATATACCACCTCAGTGTTATTTTAATATGTATCATATTATTTTATAATACTTCAATAACATATAAGCATTATTTAAAAAATGTACCTGGTCAAGTGCGTCTAATTTTAAACAATTTTCATACATTGGGTAGGTAAATCTATAACAATACATCATGCACTTCTTATGGGTTTGGTTTGTCACATAATAACGTCAATATAGCTGCCAAATAAATGAAGTGGAGGGAAAATTGCACTTCCGTTTAAGATGCAATGAAGTAGAAGTATAAAACAACATAAAATGCAAGAAAAACAAGGAGTACCTCAAACTTTATAGATATATAACACATGCTTTTGTTTAAATCCAACACTGGCTGCATTGAAGGCAACAGTTTTCCATTTGTAAGCAGAAGAATACAGCTTGTTAAGACAGCAGACGGGTGTGGTAATGGAATGTAAATACTGTCTGTGGACTAAATCTGGGTTGGGTGCTCTCACATACAACAGGGAAATAAATTAGTTAAACAAGCTTAAAAGGGCGAGGACATTAAAAGTGAGATTGTAGCATTGTAGTCTGCAAAAGTTTGGACACAGCTACTCATTCAAGGGTTTTCCTTTCTTTCTTTTTTTACTACTTAAACAAACCAACAACAAAAAAAATGTATTCCTCAAAGAAGTCACTGCTTGTTTTGATGACAGCTTCAAATAAGTGGATTTCTCCACCAAGTTAAAAGGCCAATATGGAGTACTGTGCCCCTCTAAAGGTCTCATGATGGTTTCCTTCTTGTGACATCTTCATATTGAAGATGTGCCATGTGTTATTTCATAACTTTGATGCATTTAATCTTTGATATGATGCACTTTTGGTGCAGGGTGCATTCTGCTTACAGTCTGTCTGTCTGTCTGTCTGTCTATCGATCCATCCATCCATCTATCCATCTTGTACATAGTCAAAAATAGTAAAATATTGAATGCGCAAATGTGTCCAAACTTTCAACCACAGATGGTAGGTTGGTAGGTTATCAGTCAAATAGGCTACCATTAAAAGCGAAGCGCTCACACCTTTGTGGTCCGCCATAACTGACCTGTGAGCTTTTTCGTGCTTGAAGTGAAGAAAAATAAGTGCCAGTCCTCCCCTTGTTCACATGTGTGTTGGCCGGTACCAGCACATCATTAAGCATTCTGAATTTCTACAGTGAGTAAAAATAAATTCTCGGAAATATTGCTGTTGTTCACAATTTGAAATTTGAAACAGAAACAAGAAGTTGTCACATTTGGTGACTTCACCCATCCTCAGGGAACAGTTGAGAGTTAGTTTGTACTGAATATTTGATAGTGGCATAAATTCAGTAGACGTTTGGGGGAGGACAAGCAACACTGACATTCATAATGAATAATGTGTTCACATACTTACAAAAATTTAAGCTCTGCTCTTGACTCTCTTTTTGTCCTTTTAGGACCAGGGATACATTATTATAGGTTTAAAGTAAAGGCGCTTACACTAGTCGAGAAAGGCAGGCAGTCTAGTAGTTACAGGTAAACGACATATTGTGCTCCCTGGGTTATGTAGTTCATATGAGGTCATTATGAATCGCCCAGATAACTTGATATGGAGGGAGCAGAAAAGAGTACCAGCAGGTCGTGAGGAATGCCGGTACTGGCTACTAGTGAGGGGATTACATGTCACTTGAGATTTATAATCTTCTACCAGTTCTTGGTGGAGGGAGAAAACAATAAGGCTTCATGGGAGGGACAGCAGGTTTGCAAGTGATTCAGGTTTCAAAACCTGCTTATCAACCTCGGCAACCTGTTTATCCACTCACTCCTGCTCACCAATGGCTCTCGGGGAGACTTGGAGTGTCCAGGGGGAGTTAACCCCATTGACCACTATGATAGTTCAGTTCAGCAGTGGAGATGACAACGAGCTATTGGATCCTCCAGGCCCCATCGCCACCTATTGCGAAGTAAGTTTCGCATGTGTCCTTAGACATCAAAACATCTATCAGACACATTTCTTATGTGAATATGTGCACTTTGGGGAATATTTCCACGCCAATAACATATTACAATAAATTATTCCAAGCGGCTTTTGGACTTTAGGTCACATTCAAGGCGTATTCAAAAGGTATGTGTTTAAATCCCAGCAGGCTGTGGCCCTGACGGTCGTACCGGTTGAGCGGAGCTCCAACATGAAACTAACTTCCTCAGATGTGCCGCCGGGAGTCATTCAGCAGCTCTGACGACGGAGCGGCGCGAACCTGCTGCCCGCTCCCTATTCAATCCAAAATAACCCCGTCAAGGAGGATTTTTTTTTTATTTTTATTTGACGACTGGTATTTTGCGATCACGGTAAGTAGCTTTAGCTGTTTGGAGCTCTTTGTCGCCGCGTGCTTGTACTGAATTAACAGAGAGATGTGTTAGCTTGTGGCAAGCTCGGTGGATAAACAAACACAGGGCACGCAGATAAATAGCTCACCTCGGCGGCTGGTTCTGATTTAGTTTTCACCTTTATTAATGCTGCTGTTTTTTTTTTTTAAATAATAACAGTAGAGTTTGTCGCTTTTCTGCGCCATAGACAGGCGGACGCTGACTTAATGTCCTAATTTATATCGTGATATGTTTTACTGGTGTTGTGATAAATATTAGAAGGAGTCTACAAATGCCACAAGGAAATCCCTTCTCCGTAATCTGCATGGTTTATTTTCTGCAGGTGGCTGGAATATGCACCATCATCGGAGCTACACCCCCGTGTCCTGGCCTGTTGAAATGATTCCGTAAGGAAAAGAAGGTGCAGCGATCTTGTAGTAAGGGTGCCAATACCACACAAGGAAAAAAAAACATTAAAAAATACAATTCCCTGTTGGAAAATTATGATATAATGTTTAAGATTCTATCAAGCAGATGAGATAATTAGTCAGCGCCACAGCAACACTAGTGGTGAATGTATATTACAGAGATTTTGCATCTGGATGACAGTGGGACGAGTGTGGCTTCCCATCCCAGACAAGAAGCGGATGTGACAGAAATTATGCATCTCCTGCTTTAACTCCTTCACACCACCAAAGATTCAGATATTGCGTGACTTCAGGGTCAACAGTAGTCATGCACAACCCTGCTCCAGAGATTGTGGCAGGATATCCAAGTGGGAGTGCGGTGGATAAAGATGCCAATCCCGAGACAACCTTGGGGAGTGCCTACTCTCCGGTGGACTACATGAGCATCACCAGCTTCCCCAGGCTGCCAGAGGATGATGTGGTGTCTGGGGAAAACACCCTGAAATCTCGCAAGGATGATGACAATGTCCTGAGTGAGCAAGATACAGGTTAGTCCCGCCATGTCAGACACCATAATACAAAATATATTTTATTCAAACACTGTACTGGAGTGTTTTTGGTTTCAGAGGAGCTTGTTTAGCTTGAAAAGGATTCATTAATGAGCATTGTCAGTCAAATCTCTAGTTGTTTGTATTGTTGTAGATCATTTCTAAAGGTTGAATTTGTTTTGATTTGATTGCATGGGTTTTTGTTTTTCTTCGTAAAAATGGCCAAATATTTTGTAATATATATTTTGAATGGAGTTTGGTGTGGGAGAACAGAACTGTGGGTGTCCTGTTCTACCCTGTTTAATTTAAATCCTGCTCTGTGCTCTTAAACCCAGACCCAGATCTGTTTCTGAAGTCAGCTCGCCTCCAGCGTCTCCCCTCCTCGGCTTCCGACTTGGCCAGCCATGATATCGCATCACTGCGGGAGACCGCCAGAGACCCCTTTACAGAAGACTGTGCCTGCCAGCGAGATGGACTGACAGTCATCATCACAGCCTGTCTCACCTTCGCTACAGGAGTCACTGTAGCTCTCATCATGCAGATCTACTTCGGAGACCCACAGGTAGGGGTGTATGTGTGTTTTCTGCAGTTTTACTTTCGCAATAGAGTTGCTTCTCTCGAATGGGTGTGACTAATTATGGGTGGTCCCTTTTGTGCCTTTAAATTCCCTGCCACACAAGGCCTCGTCATTTCAAAAGTTTATTAACTGTCTCGCTCCTTTTTTCACTGTTTTATTTGGTAGATCTTTAACCAAGGAGCGGTGGTGACGGATGTGGCTCAGTGTACAGCTCTTGGGTTCGACGTTCTGGGGAAGCAGGGGTCCAGTGTTGATGCTGCCATCACTGCTGCCCTCTGTTTGGGAATCGTCCACCCTCACACCTCTGGTATAGGAGGGTGAGTTAGAGGAACATATCCATCTCTGATACATAGTCCTACAATAGAGGTCATTAGATTTTGTTGAGTGTGAATAAGAATACAGCTTTGTGCTCTGTTGATGTTTAGTGGTGGAGTTATGTTGGTGCACGACATCCGTAAGAATGAGACGAGGGTCATTGACTTCAGAGAGACGGCACCATCTGCTATCCAGGAGGAGATGCTGCTGACAAACCTTGATCTCAATGTAAGTCGTTTTCCTGGATTACTCTTTCTTATACCTGTCAGAGTTTACTATAAGAGCAGAAGACAGTCTTGTTATTGTTTTGTACCGTGGTTAACATGTACACCCTCTTCATATGTTGCGTTTCAGCCTGGCCTGCTTGTGGGAGTACCAGGCATGCCCAGTGGCATGCATCAGGCTCATCAGCTCTATGGCAGGTACGGTAACTAGCATTCAATCTCATATTCTATTTGTTTAATATCTCCTCATGCAACAGTTGCATCTCTTATGCTGGTTTCTGGGTCTTCTGCATTCCTTCCATCTATTTATATTGTTTATTTTACTTTGTGACACGCCTATGTTTCAGGTTCCCTGAATCAATGAAAGACAATCTTAATATTTTCTTGCATTTTGTTAAATTCTTTTAAAACAAGAATAGCAAAAGCTGATATTTTGAGCTCTGACAGCACCTGTGTTCGTGTCACTGTTCAGAGTTTAAAAAGAAAGATCTCATAGTGGAAGGATCACCAGCTGTGTTTAAAGAGAAGACAGAGTTCTTTTTGTCATTGTTGAGCTGTAATTTCTCTAATGCTGTGTAATTATCATGGTCCAGAGGCCTCAGCTGTTAAGCGGCATGTTAAAACCACTCACTAATTTGCTTGCTCTATGTATGGAGATTAAGATATTGTGGATTATTAATTTGGCAAAATAATCTATTTGAGGAGTTCAGAGTGTCTGCATGAGTTTTCAACATTGGTGAATCAAGATGAATTTAACATAATCTTTGATTTCACCAGGATGCCGTGGAGGGATGTGGTTGCCATGGCAGCAGATGTGGCCAGAAATGGGTTTAATGTGACTCATGACTTAGGTAAGTTTAGAGTAATGGCAAGCAAATCACTGGGTGAAGTCACTGCCTCATAGACCTACACACTAGCTTTATCACTCAGCCACAGTGTTGTTCCTGGATAACACTGAGGTGAAGGCGTAAAAACATTTGGTTTTGATCTCATCTGCCTTTTCTGTCTCTCCAAAGCTGAAGCCCTGGCTAAAGTTAAGACCCAAGAAGTGTCGGATGCCTTTCGGGATCTGTTCCTCCCCAACGGCCAAGCTCCCCTCTCTGGACTGTTCACCAGACGCCTTGATTTAGCAGCCGTTTTGGATGCTCTCGCAGTCAAAGGGATATCAGAGTTCTACAGTGGAAATCTGGCGCAGGAAATGGCGGCTGCAGTAAGGAAGGATGTTTTTCCCACATCTCAAACTATGATTATTTAAGTAGTCATGAATTCTGCATAGCCTTCATGGTGAGGTCCCTTTACCTCTCAAACACAAGTACCAATGGCACTTTCACTAAAGCCTTTTATGTTTTGGTGAGGGTGAGGTAACAATCCACATCTGCCATATTGTGGTTAAGCAATGATGTGAACTTAATGCTTAAAAGACAATATTTATTAGTCACACACTAATCTTACAAAGCAGATCTGATTCCAAATTCAGAGTTGTTGTTGTTGTTTTTTTAAATGCAATTTGAGCACACACAAAATCAGTTTGTTTGTACTGTATATGTGGAGTAGAGATTTCTGTTACCCTGCCCTCAAAAAATTAAGTCTTAGGAGAAACTCAACTCCACTGTGACTACTTGGAAAACTGGTTTTATTACAAGTAAAAATGGAAGTAGTTCTTCATAATAGAAGTATTGGCTGTAAGTAAATGCTGTTTTGAAAATAAGAATAAGAAAACAAAAACTCACAAAAATATAAGCACTTACAGATCTTACAATAGACCACCTTGTGATAGAATCTGATCCCATGTGACAACATCTTTAAACATTACCATACAGTTAATATGTAACAGCATGTAGGTGTAATAGTAAGTTTCATGGGGGATAACTGCAGGGTTGTTTCATTGACTATAGACTTGATTCTTCTGATAAACCATTTGCTATTTGTTACATGAAACTCCATATCAAATTGTATATACGGGAGATGGATCTGGGATATGCCAGGCATCACAGCACATAAATGAACAGAACCATAGGTGGTATCAGGCTTTGACATTTTCAGCCTTCAAAGGACCTTTTTTCCTTTAGTTTGAAAAGAGAAAACCAAGTCGCACACAACTAAAGCAGTACCTGACTACAAACATTAGAGGTCAGTTCAGCATATGTTTTTCATGTTTTCAAACAGCAAGATTAATTTGGCATTATTTGACGAGGAAAACGTATAATTCACTTAATTAAGTATAACTCAATTCTGTGGAATTGAGTTATACTTAATTCTGAAAGTGACTGAAACGTTAGTCACAGCAGTGCACAGGAAAAAGGCAACTTTAAACCAAATGTATTTTGAATAGGTCCAAGCTAGAGGCGGAGTGCTCACAGAGGATGACGTGGGAAACTACAGCACAGTCCTACAGAGGCCTGCAGAGATCACCTATCAGGGTAAATACTTGTTCAGGAATAATTCCTATCAGAGCTCTTAAAAGGAACCGTCCATACCTCAGCATAACATTGACTTGACCTGAATCATCTCTTCCAGTGTTCCTGTGAGTGCAGTGTGTCTGTTCAGTGTGTAGTCCAAACACATGCACTTTCATTTTACGAAGTGAAGCCTGTCCACACCTACCATAAAACTTTGTTTACACTAGTATGAACCATTGTTGACCCCGGAACGCAAATGAAATGGGTTTGACACGCAGCCTGCTTGAGGTGTATACTTAAAAGTTCTTCTTCCTCACATTGTTTCATATTTCACCTGTCATATATTGCATATTATGTATTGAAGTGTTTTTATACCATATGTTTGCAGGTTGTCTGTTTTTTTTTGTTTTTTTTTGTATCGTATATAGTTTGTAATTTGTTTTATATTATGTATTGTACCACCAAATTCTTACTTTGGTCCACCATGCACAGATGATGCTAAAAAGTTATTGTTACTTAAGAATGGTAAAGTTTTGCAACTTTCCTTTGCACCATATTTTGTACACATTCAGTCTTTTCCACTGTTACTTTTCTTCTGTTTTTCATTATAAAAATTAATTAAGTTGTTTATCTAATGATCTGTCTGTTTTTCTGAAGGACACCATGTGATGGTGGCCCCAGCTCCACATGCAGGCGTTGGCGTGATCACTGCACTGAACATCCTTGAAGGCTACAACATTAGCAGCCAGGTGCCCAGGAACAGCACCTACCACTGGATTGCAGAGGTAGTACAATAACTGTCTCCACCACTATACAGGATAAACAGTGCACAAACCATATTCATTTACGTTATTTTTTTAAATTTCTTTTTTTTTTTTTTTAATTTGTCATTACACTCCCAGGCTGTGAAAATAGCGCTGGCCCTTGCCAGTGGGCTGGGAGACCCCATGTACGACACTTCTGTCTCAGAAATTGTTGACAAGATGCTGAGGTAGAGCTCACCCCACCACCACCCATCTTTAATTGTAATAATACATAAATCAATCCCAATCAAACAAGACATTTTCATTGAACCCTGCCCTTTGGTATTCTCATCTTTAAGTAAATCACAAGCGTCCCTACTGCGCGAGATGATCAACGACTCTCAGGCATTCCCTGCCAGCCATTACACTCCATCGTTTACCTTGGAGGATGGCGCAGCAGCTGCCCAGGTCATGGTCATGGGCCCGGACGACCACATCGTGTCTGTTATGAGGTATGTCACGCTTTTTATGAACTGCAAGTTGCTTAGGAAAACCCGAGACAGTTAAGAGTTGATTTATATCATTGGAAACATTAGGCTAACATCAGTTTGTTTTCTTTTAACTTTTGTTTCTTTTAGCTCACTAAACAAACCTTTCGGCAGCATGATAGTGACCCCTTCAGGAATCCTGTTAAATAGTCAGATCCTGGACTTCTCCTGGCCTAACAAAACACAGAGCTCATCACCTAACCCGGTAATCACTACTTTTATCTTTGTTTAATTGATTATGGATTTCTCGTTGAGAGTTTTCTTGTAGCTTCTCTTGGTTCTCATGGTTTTTGTTTTCTTTTGTTGTAGCATAACAGCCTCCAGCCGGGGAAGAGACCCATGTCCTTCCTGATGCCCACAGCAGTGAGGCCAGCCGTGGGGTTATGTGGCACATATGTGGCTGTTGGATCCTCCAATGGAGATAAAGCTCTGAGTGGCATCACACAGGTTATTTAATTACTCCATAAATGTATCCCATTCATGGTGGAATTGTGTGTCACTGGAATTGTATTTTGGTTTTGGGCCTATACGGTCATATTAAATCACACTGCCATTTTCTTCCTGACAATTAATTTATGTTTGTCTTATTCTGACCCTGCACAGGTGCTGATGAATGTTCTGTCTTCACGAAAAAACATGAGTGACAGTTTAGCGTTTGGAAGACTCCACCCACAGCTGTACCCCAACACACTCCTGGTGGACTGTAAGTTGTTCCTACTCATGCCTCCATTGTGTGTTTTAGTCCAAACATAACAAATTAATTTCATTTATATCCACCAAGTTACAGTTCTTCTTTCTGGCTATAAGCATTCAATATGCACCATACGCATAAGAACAGTCCACTAGGGCCCTTGTACCAGTGCTTTATCCTCATCAGTGCACTATTTGTGTATGCTATGCAAAGTAGATGAGTTACTGGGAAGTCACCAGCACTTGCATTGTCATTCAAAACCAAGGCGTAGGGTTTCCATGGCTTCTGTGGGAGGCCATGGAAGCGTATGCTGCCATGCCAGAACAAGTGAAATGGGTCAGTATCATGAAATGGTGGTCAGAACATGATGGGTTTTTTTTTTTAATGTTATAATGAAATACAAATGTCTCAAGTTAGTACAATAAATACAGTTTTGTTAAATTTAACTTGATTGTAATTTCCCCCTTTTTACATGCTAGTTTAAAATTGTTCCAATAGAGACCACAAATGCATATAAACAGGAATCATCAGTCTGGTGTTAGTTTAATGCATCTAAGGTTTAAATTAAGCATTTCTAAAGTGCTTTAGAGAATATTGCAAAATATTGCAATATAGCCTCAAAATATTGCGATATTATTTTTAGGCCATATCGCCCAGCCCTACCCACGTTATAACAGTAATTTATTACATAACGTGTAATATTTCAAAATATGTGAAAAATAGTCTGTAGTTGATTATATGTTTGTATGTCATAATAATGTGAAAATATCTTGTTATAACAAAAAAAGAATTTGTTATGAAAGTAAACTTTTAACTCTATATCGTAATACTGATCTGTTCTTCTTTTTTGGTGTGGCAGCAATACCCTTCCGTAGAAGGTAGCAAAACCGATGACGTCTTTTTAAATGCTATGAACTACACCTATATTGCAAATATCAAATTTCTTGTTGCTTCCAAAAATAATAAATATACACTTGTGGTAGATTGTTCTGGTGGTCCACTACAGAGCAGAGATTGGGATGTTCCTGGATCTGAAGTACAAAGTTGAAGGTTACTGGACATGTGCTTCGGTTTTAAACATGATATACTATATTTTCATAGATTAGACATTTCAAACGCACAGTGATTGCTACACATGCTGTGTGAGCTCACACTGAGTGTTATTATTACCAGGTCTGCAGTACATTTGTATGATACGTATAGAGGAAGTCTCATCCATTTTGACATTGATTTTTCATTGTTCCCCCTAACCTCACACCCTCATCCCGCCTTTCTCTCCCTCTCCTGCAGCTGAGTTTTTAGAGGAAGATGTGGAGCTGCTGCAGGCCAAAGGTCACAAAGTTGAGAGGATAGACGTTCTCTCATTGGTGGAGGGCACCCGCAGAACCAATGACCTCATCATCGGAGTGAAGGACCCCCGTAGTGCTGATGCTGCTGCCCTTACTATGTCCAACATGCCTTAGTGCACCCTCCCTCCCATGCACACACATAATGTTGAAGGGGTAAGACTACCACTATATGACGGTTATTGAGGGAGTAACAATTCTGCTGATCAACTTATACACTCAACAAAATGTAACAGCAAAGTACAGACAGAAAAAAACAATCAACAAAAAGACAACCAGCTTTTGCTAAGACGATGGTGTAGGAATCGGACATGGATCTTCTGACAGGTTATTTATTTGTTCACACAGAATACTCAAAAGTATCACCACCTCACATACAAGTTACAGTATACCCTCTCTCACAGCCTCAAGTACAGCTCAGTCCCAGTGTACATAGTGTTGAAAATATACTATATGTCTATCCCCTTGCAATGCATCTTCATAAATTTATATCTGAGGCATTCCCGTTCAACTTAGGAAAGCAACAAACTAAAGAGGTTTCCAGTGAGTTGACATGAGAAAAAGTAAATAGAAAGTGTAGTAGCTTTAGAAAGCTGTTTTCACAGTCTTGAGAGTGGCAGCTAGTTTTAAACCAGGGAGCTTCTGAGTGGTATGTTGTAGAGCGTTGCACTCTGAGTTTATGGTCAGGAATTCTGTGGTTCATTAATGATAAATAAATGTATTCTTTGCAAGAGTGAACAGATATGAACAAACTAATGAAGCCCCACCAGGAAGTCACCACTTATAGCACATGCACATGCACTATAGCTCTTCCACTGCATTTCACAATAACACAAGATCACAAAGAATGGTAAAGCTAATGATATTTACACCAGTGATAAAGCCTTGCATTGTTACACTGAACGAGACCGTCCCAAAATGAACACAGAGGCTAATACACACACTCTCTTGCTCGTTATATGGTGTTTAACTGTGATTAGATGTTGTTTGGTAAAGCCGCTGGAACTTGACCTGTTGCAGTCAATGTCTCTTTGTTAAGACTAACACATTATTGACATAAAATATGTCTTACAGAAATAAAATAAGACCTTCGCATCTCAACTGTTTCCTTCAGTAAGAGGATTTTCTTCAGTTAAAAGTGTTGAATATCACTAATCATAGAGGAAGTGTATTTAAATATATAATTTAAGAATTTGTTGCATGATTTTGTTCTCATTTTGAGCTTGTGGCAGACTTTTGTTTTAGAGCAGGGGTTTATTGGTACTTAGAATGGGAATAGTAGTTCTCTTTAGAGATGGATTGAATGTAATGTCTATTTTTATATGAACATTTGTTGGACTGTATACATTATTTCTGCTGTTATAACATGGCATTCAATTGGCACATTTTAGAAAAGAATGTTATGTTTATTTTTTGTATACTTGTGTAATTTTATTGGGTATTATATTTTAAGTAAGAATCAACAGCTTTTATAAAGCATTGCACTCACACAAAATGGTTTGATTTACGCCCAGAATGGCCCATGCTGACTGATCAAACCTACTTGTCTCTGCTATTAGTTACTAGTGCCCTAGGACGTTTGATGCTTGTCTCCTGTACTGTTGATTACCATGCAGTAAGGCTCACATTTGCACAACACCTGATCTTTGATTCCATTGTGCATTTGTATCTGATTGTAATTTAAATCAGCACTGTTTAAATCCAAGAAATAAAATGTTTGCACACATCCTAACATTGAAAAATGTTTCCCCCTTTGTTTCTATGTAGTTTTGGATGAACGCACCTTTAATATTTAGCTTTTGTATTTTACAAATCCTACATAGCTTTTATAGAAATATTACCTGTTCCTTTTAGTAAACACCAGTATCCAGTAAATGTACACACCAATTAAGATTGTATTGCATACATTTCAAATCAAATCTGCAACAATTCCCAAAAATAGTATATATATATAAAAAAAGGTATATTTTAGCTGGGTTGTTGGAAGTGAACTGTATTGTTCATGTAATAAATAGTTGGTCTGATCTATGGCTCAAAAGACCATAGATACAAACTGAAACAACTGATAGAAGAAGTCTTTTGGCTTAAATATAAATCTTTATGATAATATAATAGCAGGAATCAACTACTAACACAGAAAAAAAAAATTTGAACGTTTTGAAACGAAAGTTTTTTTCAAAGGAAAAATTTGGAAGAAATGTAACTGATTTGGTTTAGACTTACTACATGTTAATTCCCAATTTTTTTTTTACTTCAATGTTATGTAATTACTTTAAAAAAAAAAAAAGGGTCGTTGACATATCCCTTCCTCAATTGGGATCTTATTTTGGAAACCCGACCGGAAGTAGTTATTTCGTCCTGACAGCTTGACCCGCTTCTGACTTGCTTGTGATTCATGTTTTGTTAGCTAATCTAGCAAGCAGATGTCGACCGGTTGAACTCATTTTCAGATGAATATATGTGGTAAGGCTTTTGCTTCTCCCGTGCGCAACGTACTGCCGGTAATACGCAGGACGTTGAAGTTACCAAACAAGAGAAGCGAGTATAATCGCGTTTCAATGCATTCGTGATGAATTACCTGCTCTGCTAACGAAGCTAACGAAGCTAACTGGAGCTTTCAGGAGAAGCCAGCAGGAACCGCCTCGACATTTACGTGATCCTCGCTCGTAGCGTTGCTCCGAACAACATTGATTTGCGTCGTGAATGATGGCTCGTATCGGCGTGAAAATGCACAATGATAAAGGATATACGTGTACGCCGTGAGGATTTTTTTTTTTTTTTTTTTTTTGCTCGCTTTTACGTTGGCTTATGTCTGCGCTCGGGCCCAGTAGTGCTGCTGCTGCTGCTGCTGCTGCTGCTGCTGGGCCGGTCACGTTAAACCAAAAGCTTGCCCACCGTTTTATGACAGTGAATTTATAATCGTCTTAACTTTAATTTACACTGATGGAGATCACGGGGGAACTTAAAGTAACCGGATCGAGGACAGGACATTTTGGTGATATTTTGAAATGTCAAGGTTTTTGTCTGGACAGCATCACCGGTCTGAAGTGAGGTGTGATCACGTTATTTATTTACTTGACGTTGATTTACAGAAAGAAAAGAATAACGTTTTGTGTTTGACCTTTGTCTCACCTGAAGCTTGCGGAGTACAACCTATAACTCGCTTATCCAGCATCTGATCTCCATCAGTCAGTTCGCACTTTTCTAATGGTTTATTTTATCCTCTTTTTTTATTTATTTATTTATCTCATTATTGACTATGACACCAGTGCTTTCTTTTGGAATTAAGTGGTGATCTGTGTCTATGTGATGTGCAATTGCAGCATAACACGGTTCAGGCGCCACTCCTAGTAAGAGGGGCGGATGGCACACAGACGTAACCCACCTGAGGCGTCCCAGAGAACAGAACACCTGGAGCCTGATGATGAATCCGACAGGGACTCTGGTGTTGGGGATGATGCAGGAGAGGATGCTGACAGTTGCCATGGAAGCACAGTACCGGGAGGCGAGAAAGTCAAGAACCAAGATGGCATGGAAGAAACCAGCGAGGAGGGCGAAGATTTTACAGTTTTTGTTTCCTTTCAAGGCAATATGGACGATGAAGACTTCTATCAAAAACTTGACACTGTCCTCAGTGGGATACCCAACATGCTTGATATGGGTTAGTCATATCTTCTCAAACTTGTTGTTGTTGTTGTTGTTGTGGGAAAAAGTATCATATGTTTTTTTAAAACTTCTTATGCACAGACAAATATATAGGAACTACCTAGTGCCGCTGTCTTGCTTTCTGCTGATGACCAGCTGTCATTGTTAATCTATTTTGATCTTAACAGACTTCAAAGCATATATCCTCTTGGATCTTTCCATGTTGTTGTGTACAACATTGAATCTATCTTGTTCTTGTCCTTCTCTGAACTCATGAGAGAAACAAATCCGTCTCGTATACGCTGTAATTGCAATCCCAACTTGCATTCACTAAGTACCCTTTCTATTAGGCTCTGAGAGGCTACGAGCACAGCATGTGGAGCCGTGGAACAGCGTGCGAGTTACCTTCAACATTCCTCGGGATGCTGCTGAGAGACTCAGACTGTTGGCCCAGAACAACCAGCAGCAGCTCAGAGACCTGGGGATTCTCTCGGTGCAGATAGAAGGTAAAAGTAGAGTTTTTCACTCGACTCACTGCATTTTATATTAAGAGACCTGTCTGTGGCACTAGACCTCCTGTATTGAATGTTACTTAAGTTAGCTAAATTATTGGTTTTCCCTCTTTTGATGTTCAGGGGAAGGGGCCATCAATGTGGCTGTGGGACCAAATAGAGGACAAGAAGTCAGAGTGAATGGACCAATTGGTGCTCCCGGCCAGATGAGAATGGATGTTGGCTTTCCAGGCCAGCCTGGTCCAGGTATTAGTTTACTGAGTTTAATACACAAAGTAATAATAGACTGCATGAATTTTGGATAGTAGTAATACAAATAGTATTACTGTGTATTGTGTTTGTGGTTTTGGTTCTTGTTATTCTTAGTATGTCAAAAAGCATGCATTATTATTGATTATCAATCTGTTGTTTGCCTATTCACCATTTAGTTACTTTATAAAAATTAGTCATTTGCTTGTTGACACATTATAATTTTTTTTTTTGTTTTTTTCCATAAGGAGGGGTAAGGATGGCTAATCCGTCGATGGTCCCCCCTGGGCCGGGCATGGTAGGTCAGACTATGTTACCAGGCGGTAGTGGACAGATGCATCCTCGCATTCAGAGGCCATCCTCACAAACAGGTTTTGTTTTTTGTTTCTTTAACATTAAATTATGCATGTTGAACATGTGAATATATTACCACTTAGACAGCACAGTAATAGATCAATTTAATTTTCCGTGCCTACAGATGTGATGGATCCAATGATGCCAGGTATGTCAGTTCAGCAGCAACAACAGCAGCAGCAGCAGCAGCAACAACAGCAACAACAGCAACAGCAACAACTTCAGCACCAACAGGCTGGTCCCCATGGCTCGGGCCCCATGCCTCCTCAAGCTGCCCATCACATGCAGGCTTTGCAGGCTGGGAGGCAGATCAACCCTGCTGCACTGCAGCAGCTACAACAGCAGCATCACCAACAGCAACAGGCCCAGCAGCAAGCTCAGCTCTCCCAACTTGGACCTAGACCTCCTTTCAACCCATCAGGCCAAATGGCTGTGCCTCCTGGCTGGAATCAGTTGTCCTCTGGGGTCCTCCAGCCACCAGCTGCCCAAGGAGGCCCTGCCTGGAGAAAGCCCCCACCCCAAACCCAAATGGTTCAGCGCCCACCCTCCCTTGCCACTGTTCAGACGCCCAATCATCCTCCACCTCCCTACCCATTTGGCAGCCAACAGGCTGGGCAGGTATTTAATGCCATGGGACAAGGACAATTACAGCAGCAACAGCATACAGGAATGGGTCAGTTTGCTGCTCCTCAGCCTAAAGGCCAACAGGCCGTCCCTGGTGGAGTTGCAGGACCGCCCAGGCCCCCTCCACCACTTCCACCGACTTCTGGACCGCAGGGCAATCTCACTGCCAAGTCCCCTGGCTCGTCCTCATCTCCTTTTCAGCAGGGCTCACCAGGGACACCTCCCATGATGGTTCAGAGACCTACAACTCCACAGGGTTTCCCCCAGGGCGTTGGTTCACCAGGAAGAGTGGCCCTTGGCCAACAAGGTAACATGCAACAAGGTTTCATGGGAATGCCCCAGCATGGACAACCTGGGGCCCAAGTTCATCCAGGTGAGGTACCGTTGGTAGCCATTTTCTTGCGATGAAAGTGACCAACAAATAAAAAGATTATTTGGCCATTGTAAAAGCTTTTAGTTAAAGTAAAGATAGTTTTTATACTCTAATGTGTGTGTATATCTAATAACGGAATCAATCACTACTGATTGCAGGCATGCCAAAGCGTCCCATGGGCTTTCCAACCCCAAACTTTGTTCAAGGTCAGGTGAGTGCCAGCACTCCAGGAACCCCTGGTGGAGGAGCCAATCAGCAGCTACAAAGCAGCCAGGCAATGACTCACACAGGTAAAATGTCTACAACACTGCAGATGTGTAGTGTTATGTCTGAGGTTAAACACACAATTAAGGTTTACAATACATTACCTTTTGACTTAATTCTTAGTTGTCAATGGCAAGATTTTAATTTATTTTTGTTTCTTCTACAAAGCTTCATTAAATACTTAACATTTTGTCACAGAACACAGCAGATATAGAACCATGCTTAGAATTAATGTCTGTGATTATTATGATATAGTAATGATTAAATGGATAGTAATAGTCATGTGAGATCATAAATATGAGATCAGCAAACTTTCATTGTTATCAGCTGTACAAAAGATTAAAATAATCCTTTCATACACTTAATTATTAAGTCTTAATTTAGAATGCCACTATAATTTAAAATATTACTTAGGTTGTCAAGTAACTCATGTTTTTTTGATCACAAGTACCAATGCGTTAATCAAACATGAGCACTGTCAGTGAAACATGCATAACACATGAACATTACAGAATCACTACAATACTGTGTAAGTAAGGAGGGGTTATTTTGCTAATTGTACATTTTGTTTCAGTGAATTTTAAAGAAAGCATTACACTTAGATGCTTTTCAATACAATCTGTTACTTTAAAAGTAGAGGCTCTTATATTTGAACACTCATGAAGTCCAATCTGTGCAGTCTGTTTGTTGCTCTTTTGCTGATTTGATTAACTGCTTTGATATGTTGACTGTCTAATTTGACATTCTGTGGCTAAACATTCAGCCTGCAGAAGGCATAATAGTTTATTACCTGTTAAGTTCATTCAAGTATTTTTTTTAATTGATTTTCCTTCTCCATTTTACATCAGGAGCTCAGCCATCAACCTCCACACCAAATTCAATGCAGGGACCACCCCATGCTCAACCCAATGTTATGGGTGTACAAAGTAGCATGGCAGGTCCACCCGCTGGTACAACCACTGGGCCTATTATGGGCCAGCAACAGCCTGGCCTCCAGACCCAGATGATGGGCCTCCAGCATCAGGCCCAGCCTGTGTCCTCCTCCCCCAGCCAGATGGTTCAAGGCCAGGGTGGAGGTCAGACTGTCCTCTCAAGGCCCCTCAATCAAGGGCAGAGGGGAGGGATGACCCCACCCAAGCAGATGATGCCTCAGCAAGGCCAGGGGGTGATGCATGGGCAGGGTCAGATGGTTGGAGGCCAAGGGCACCAGGCCATGCTCCTGCAGCAGCAACAGAACTCAATGATGGAACAAATGGTTGCCAACCAGATGCAAGGAAACAAGCAGGCATTTGGAGGCAAGATTCCAGCTGGGGTTATGCCTGGCCAGATGATGCGTGGCCCTTCTCCAAACGTTCCAGGTAACATGGCTCAGTTCCAAGGCCAGGTTGGCCCACAGCAGATGACTCCACAGCAGCAACAGCAAATGGCTCAACTTCAACAACAGCAGTTGCAACAGCAGCAGCAACACCAATTGCAACAGCAACAGCTACAACAGCAGCAGCAGCAGCAGCAGCAGCAGCAACAACAACAACAACAACAACAACAACAACAACAACAACAACAACACCAGCAGATGAACCAGCAACAGCCCCAGCAGGTTCCAATTGCTGTCAACCCTAATCAAGCTATGGGCATGCATGGACAACAAATGAGACTCCCTGCTGGTCATCCTCTTATCCAGCAACAGTTGCAGCAGCAGCAGCAGCTACAGCAGCAGCAGAAACAACAACAGGCGATGTTGCAACAACAACAGGCAGCTCAGCAACACCCACATGCCTTGGCAGATCCAAATGGGGGTACAGGGGATTTGGGGGTCCAACAAATGGTCCCAGATATGCAGGCACAGCAGCAGCAAGGCATGATGGGAGGCCCTCAGCACATGCAGATGGGAAATGGGCACTTTGCAGGTCATGGCATGAACTTTAACACACAGTTCCCAGGTCAGATACCAATTGGGGGACCCTGTGGACAGCCAGGCGGTTTCCCTGTGAGCAAAGATGTTACACTGACTAGCCCACTTCTGGTCAATCTGCTGCAAAGTGATATCTCAGCCAGCCAGTTTGGACCTGGAGGAAAACAGGGAGCTGGTGGAGGAAATCCGGCCAAACCCAAAAAGAAGAAACCAGCACGGAAAAAGAAGCCCAAAGACGGCGAAGGACAACAGCAAGTAGAGGGACTTGGGTAATAATTTGTATTCATCACAGTTTTGCTTTTGTCGCGGTGAACAGTTGAGTTTTATCACTTTTAGATTATTTATCTGATTTTTCATCTATTAACTCTTTCTCCTTAGTGGTCTTGATGCGACTGCTGCCATGGAGGATTCTGAACTGCCAAATCTGGGTGGTGAACCAGGTTTGGGCTTAGACAGCTCAGGCCAGAAACTCCCTGATTTTGCTAACAGGCCTGCAGGTAAATTAAATAATTGATACATTTCTGAAGTTTTTTTGTAACTATTTTAGCCAGAAATTATTTAGTTGTAGACACCTTACTTTAATCTTGATTTTTAAAAATTTTTACTTTAATTTTTACTTTAATTTTTTTTTATAAATATGTGCCTCTTTATACTAATCTAGGCTTTCCTGGCCAACCTGGAGAGCAGAGAGTATTGCAGCAGGTACCCATGCAATTTATGCAGCAGCAGCAGCAACAACAACAACAACAACAACAACAACAGCAGCAGCAGCAACAACAACAACAACAACAAATGCAGCACATGCAGCAGCAGCAGCAGATGCAACAACAGCAAATGCAACATCAGCAGCAAATGCAACAGCAAATGCAGCAGCAGCAAATACAACAACAACAACAGCAGCAACAATTACAACAACAGCAAATGCAGCAACAGCAGCAAATGCAACAGATGCAGATGCAGGGTCACCAGAATGCTCAGGGGCAGCAGGGAATGTCAGGGCAGCAGCCTTCGGGTCAAGGCCAGCCCCAGATGCACCCTCATCAGCTGCAACAGCAGCAGCAGAATCAACAGCCACACTTGCAACAGCAGGTATTATTATTACATACATTAACAACAGTATTTAGTATCAACACAACAATTTGTCTAGTCATACGTAATGACCCCCACTTTGCATTCTAGCAGCAACAGCAGCAGATGATGATGATGCTGAAGATGCAGCAGGAGCAGGCGAAGAGTCGCATGCCCATTCCTCCAGGAGGGCAGCTCCCCCCTCGGGGTATGGGCAATCCACCTGAAGTGCAAAGGCATCCTGTTTCACAGCCAGGCAACATGCCTGTAATGATCAGCCTTCAGGGACATGCAGGGGTACCGCCGTCACCTGATAAAGCCAGAGGGCTGCCCCTGATGGTGAACCCACAGGTGAGGGCCAACTGTTAAGGCCTATGTAAAATCAATAGCTCAAGATTGTTGAAATTTAAATCTTTCTTGGAATTAAATTGTTCATTAGTTGTATTTCTTTCTCCCTCTAGCTTGCAGGGGCTGCACGAAGAATGTCCCATCCTGACATAGGACAGGGTCCCCAAGGCACTGGCTCTGAGGAGGCCCCCACAAGTGCCCACTCCAAGCAGGACAGGCCTGGTGGTCCAGAAATTGGGCTGCAGACAGGAAATGGGGCCCAACAGATTATGTCCAGTCAAGCCTCCAACACTCACATGATGAAACAAGGCCCGGGTCCATCACAAATGCCCCAACACACTGGAGCCAGTCCCCAGCAACAGTTACCGACGCAGTCTCAACAAGGAGGCCCCATGCCTGGCCTTCATTTCCCAAATGTCCCAACAACTTCTCAGAGTTCAAGGCCTAAAACCCCCAACAGAGCCAGTCCTAGGCCTTACCACCATCCTCTCACCCCAACAAATCGTCCGCCCAGTACTGAGCCCTCTGAAATTAACCTTTCACCTGAGAGGTTAAATGCCTCTATTGCAGGGCTGTTTCCCCCCAAAATTAACATTCCTCTGCCTCCCAGGCAGCCAAACCTGAACAGAGGATTTGACCAGCAAGGTCTTAACCCAACAACTCTGAAAGCCATTGGGCAGGCCCCCCCTAGCTTAACTCTACCAGGCAACAACAACAATGGCAGCACAGGTGGAAGTAACCCTAACAACAGTCAGCAGCCTTTCTCTGCTGGTGCTGGTGCAGGGACTGCAGGGGCAAAACAGGACAAACCTGGAGGACAGGGTAAGAGGGCAAGTCCTAGCAATAGTCGAAGGTCAAGTCCAGCCTCTAGTCGCAAATCAGCAACCCCAAGTCCTGGAAGACAAAAGGGGACAAAAATGGCTATCACCTGCCCTCCCCAGCAGCAGCAGCAGCAGTTAATCAACCCTCAGGGGCAAACAATGATGCTAAGCCCCGCCTCAGTACCTCAGAGTCCAGTATCTATGCCCTCACAAGTGAGTGGTGGCATGGAGGCACAACAGACCCAGAGCAACCTCCATGGAATTCAAGGTAATCCTGATGGAGTCAGGGAAAGTCAGGGAATGATGACAGCAGAGCAGCGACAGATGCCCCAGCCTCAGCCTTTGAGGGAGTTATCAGCCCCCAGAATGGCAAGTCCTCGTCTGCCCCTGCCTCAGCAGCCTAAACCTGATTTGGAAATGCAGGCTGGCGCAGTTGATAGGCAACCAACACACCAAGCACCTATGCAAGACGCCGAGGTCTCATCTGCTCTCAGAGCAGCACCAATCTCCCTCAACCAGTTACTGGATAACACAGGTGTTTCAAACATGTCGCTTCGTCCAATACAAAGTAATACTGTCATGAGAAAAGACAGTCCTAATTTTGTTTTGGATCCAGACAGACCACTTCAAAGTAATTCCCAGAGCACAGATATGTCGGCGTCTGTCACTACTACTGTCACTATTAATGAAACCGAAGCTAAACCCAAATCCGCTGTCTCAGTTCCTACCAGCAGTCCTAACCTCCAGCCTGCTTCAATTCTGAGCTCGCACCCTCCCACTAATGTGAACTCCAATACTACTCCCAGCCTTAACCAAAACCCCATCTCTAGTTTTGGAGTCATTCCCAGTCCAAATGTAAATCCCATAACTACCCTTTGCAGCACCCTCAGTACCAATACTAATACAACCCCAAGTGTAAGCTCCAATCCAGTCACTTCAGGTCAGAACAGTTCTGCCTCAACTGTTAGTACCAGTTCTTACTCCAGCTCTGCTGTAAACCCAGCTGGTTTAGCTCTAAAACCAACCCCTAGTCCTAAACCTGTGACAAGTGTTCATTCAGTCATACAGATTCCTGCCTCTTCTAGCACCATTTCCTCCAACCAGATAACTGTATTTGTCACCTCAAACCCCATCACTTCTGCCCCCACTCCACAGGCACCCACATCTATGGTTTCCACCATGGTGGCGGTCCCTAACAAAAACATTAGACCTCAAGACATCAGGCAGCAGAGCCCTGCCCCACGACCTCAGTTCATCACCACCACCCCTGTATTTATCAACCCAATTTTCCAGGTCCCGACTGCATCAGTGGCTCCCAATACAACAATGGTATCGCAGTCGGTCACCATGGTGGGGTCAATTCAAGTATCCACCACAAACATCCAACTTTCTCCTGCCCCAACGTCCACCCAGTCCTCAGTGGCAAGCATTGCCAGCACTCAGGCCGGTAGAAGTGCTGTTGGACAGGTCCAGATTGCCACTAGTATGTCCTCGTCAGCCCCGGTTGGTAGTCTCCTAACTCCTCAGCAAATTAACCCAGGGACCGTTAAAACAGAAATTCTTGGTGAGACAGGTTCTTCTCAGAAACCTACTCTCCCAGCCAGGCAGCCATCCCCCCATCCAAGCCCTTCAGCATCATCTCTCTTTCAGTCACCGCTCGCTTCTCCTCCTCCCTGCTCTAGTCCTGGGGCTGTAAACCCCATTCGAAAGAGTCCCATGTCTCCATCTCTCACTGCCCAGGTAAAAAGTAAGCCTGCACAGTCTGCTGTGGCTGTTTCTAGTACATCTGACTCCAAGCAAAGTCCTGCTGAAAGGCCCACACAGGGGCATACAGGGGTTGTGCTACCACAAGTCTTTCATCCTCCTGCTAGTTCAGCCATTCAAATTGAAGCACAATCTCCCCATACTGCTGCTGTTGCTCCAAACAACATTACTCTGCCTGCAGTCTCTTCTCCAGTCACAGTTACTGGCCAAGTTACTGTTCCTCCTCAGATTGTTGGCCACGCACCAGTGCTCGCACCAGCTTCAGTCTCAAGTCCAGCACAGACTGTGACTTCTCAAGCTCCTGTTGTCACTGTAGTTGGTACCACCACTGGTGTCTCTTCTTCTACCATGCTCTCTACGGTCACTCCTGTACAAAGTCCTTTACCGTCCATTGTTCCAATTGTTGCCACACCTGGACCTGCTCAGGAGGTTCCCCACACCATATCTTCTCCGGTTGCTAATCCCACTGAAGTTCCTCCAGGCCAGTCTGGCACTGCAGCCGTAGAGCCTTCCATCACATCAGCCGCAGCACCTGATGAAACCACTCAGACCACCCCAGGTAAACACACAACTGTGAGCGACAGGAATTATTGGGCAAATATATGTATCAAATAAACAATGGCCATATTCTGGGGATGGTCCTTGGTCAGGTCAAGACGGTGACTGCACAAACTGTGTCACTGCTGCATCAAGATTTAGTTATTACATGCCATATAAACATGTTTAATGCTACATTGTGTATCAATTAATGTTTATTATTTCTGCGTTTTATTGTTTAATGAGAAAAACACTTGCTCTGTGAAAAACACATTGATAATTGGTGGTCATAGTGGAGCAGAGACAGTTATTCAAGGCTTCTGCTCAACACCCCACATACATTTACATAGCCATATGTGGTTTTAGTTGCACAACCAGTGAAGCATATGATGTTTTATGATTCAGATTTATCAGGAGAAATATTTTATCCTTTCATCCCCCAGCACCTATTCAACAAGACGTCCCACAGTCACAGGAACCTGTTGCCACGGAGAAGACTGGTAAGTTTAATCATTCTTCTTTTACAGCTGTTTAAAATGCCTATCTTTAAAACCAAAAAGAACGATGCCATATGACCTTGTATGAGCCCTTGGAACTAGAGGGCATAGAAATAATCTTTTTTTTTGTTTTTGTTTTTTTAGGTGAAGAGGTTTCAACAGGTTCTGAGCAGGGGTAAGATTTCGTGTAACGTTGATACTCTTAGTTACTATATTGTTGATTAACTGTGTAATGCCTCACGGGTTAGGGTTTTTAAGGTGTCCCTTTCCATTGATCTTTGAAAAGCGGGTCTAATCTTAAGACTTATGCTCTTGAAGAAGAAATGCTTAGAGATTTCAAGCTCTACTGAAACTCAGGGAGTTCATTTGGTTGGCCATGGGGGTACATGGTGAAAACAATAAGCCCATGTGGCTTCATCACTTGGTATGTATGATTAGCATGCAACAATATATACTTATGCATGTCAAAAGTGTAAAGAAAGAACAGCCCATCATGAAACAAATTGTACCTCTCCACTGACCTTTATGGCTATATCTCTTTTCCTGGGGATTGTCATCAATAGTGGGAAAGTGAAGCCATGTTTGTTCAGCACAGTTTATAGTTTACCGCTGTTTTTCCACTTCTATCACAGATGGGCAAAGAAAAGAAAGACGCCCATCAACTTAGTCCCAAGGTATGTATTTTAACATGTTTGTGCTGCAAAGACACAAGCAGTGATCATGTCGACGTAGTGGATGCTGTCGGGATGAAGACGGACAGTATCTGTGGTAGACGAGGAAAAACAGCAGAGTCCTGATTGGTATTATATCTTTCTCTGAGTAGAGCAGAGTTAACTCACACCCATGCATGTTAAGTAACACATCTCGTGTTGTCTTTCCTTTCTTCCTTGTCGTTTGTTGTTTTTCTGTCTGGTTCTCCCAGAGTGGCTGTGGAGAAGCCCAAGGGGCCAAGCAGACGTAGCTCCCGTGCAGAGAAAGAGGTAGAGGAGGAGCCAGTAGCAGACAGTGGCATTAGGAAGAGATCAGCCAGGCCTGGAACCAGTGCTGCTGTCAAAGGTAGTATCTTTAAATTGACAGAACACCTCTTCGTACACCTGAGCTGCACACACACGGCACAGCTACCCTTTCTCCTGATACACTTGTGTGCTACTCTTTTCAGCAGAAACTGGAGCGAGCCCCACCCAGGCCAAACGAAGGAAGTCTAAATAGGCACAACTGCAGTTGTGGTAACCTGTGAACTGTACTGTAAATGTTTTTGTTTCTCGCTGTGAATCAGTTAATATTGGTTTCTCTGACCCAGCTTATGAATTTTTACTGGATGAAGAAACCATGTACAGATTGTTTTAAAAAGAATTATGCTATTGTTTTGTCCATGCTATCATGTGAGATTGTAGTTAGAATGTGTGCATACAGTTTGTGTGAATGTGCTTTTTATATTATTAAATGCTGGATTAATCGTGAAGACTGATAATGGAGCTTGTCATGACTGTATAATTATGTTGTAAAACTGAATTAAATTTTCTACTGCTTTTGTTGGGTGAAACTGTGTTTTATGATTCGTGTATTGTTTAAAGGTTATTGTCATTTTAAATTAAGTCTCAGTTTGCTCATTGTTAAACAGAACTGTATTTACAGTAAATGATGGCAAATAAATGTTTGCTAATGCTAAAGGTTAGATTGTTCCCTGTTGTTTTACACAAAACTTCTCAATTATTTGGACTTGGTATTTTAACGTAGTCCTGTATATTGTAGATAGACATTAGTAGGAGGTGGCGTGTGATGTTTAGATGAAGTTGAAACATTGACGTCACCTGACATTAAGAGATTAATAGATTTTAAACCCGTAATAAATTTCCCAGAAACACTTATACTTTGTGACTGGACAAAAACAAAGAGTGCACTTTGAAATGAAACCGTGGACAGGAGGTATTTTTGAACTGGTTCAGGTAGGGACCACGCAGAGAGCGTCTTGTCGATGTTCAGGTTGGGTTTTGAGCGCATGCGCAGTCGGTAAACGTTGGGACTCCATTCCGGGCTGTCACTGAGGGTTCCCTGAGCCTCGCATCCCGAGCAGTCGCATCCCAAACAGCTGTGCACTGTGACAACTTTATCTGCTTTACAAACAAAAAATAACTTGACCATGAGCGGAGACCGTGGACGCGGAGACTCTCAGGTCAGCTCTTGGTTGATAATTAATGTTTTTTTTCGGGGCAGTTTGTAGCAATTCCTCGGCAATAACTGCCATAACAGGAGTATTTACAGTCGGGATATTTAATAATGGCAAAAAAAATATATAATAATAATAATAATGTTTGCTAACGTTATGCGTCAGCTTGTTCTCTGTCGTTTTAGGAAAACTTAAATATTTTTGACTTGATTTTTTTAATGCAGCAGAATGCATGTATTTGTAGGTTGCATTTCTCTTTCTATTGAAACTTGAATAACCAAGCTACCGGCATTTGTAAAATTGAATCATTAAAAACACTGTTTCTCACAATTTGCAGGTCAATTCTGGATCTAAAGGAAGCGGTAGGTCCTCTGATGAGGCTATTTATTGATATTGACTATGATTTCCAGTCAGAATCGTGGCTACCTGTCTACTGTTAGTTTTTAAAGGGTAGAAATGGCGTCCCAGAGACTAAGTCCCTTCTCCTCCACTCTCTTGCGGCTATTGTTCAAAAAGAGGGTCTGAAATGTGCACTTGCCAACCTCGGTTTTTGAATCTGATGGGGGATTCCGACAGGGCCTGGCATCGTGTATATTTTGCATGCCTCAGTGTGATAATATGTACGTGCAATTATAACGAATTTTGGGGCTGAAAGTGGCCGATTTGGGGCTGAGGACTTAGTCTCTGCGCCATTTTCTTTTTCAGTGTGTAGCAGCTAGGGCGCCGATCAGCGAGCCAACTGTCTGCCGTGATATGGAGGCGAGAGCTGGGAGCTTATCGCCTCTCCCTGCCCGTATCACCACCACCACCACCACCACCCTGCACTCTGCCTCCATCTCTGTTTAAGAGTTTAAGAGACGTTTATCTGCGCAGCCAACAGGGAATGCTCACACATGAGTTTAAAACTTCAAGGCACGTAAAAGAAAGTTGCCTTACATGATTAAAAGCCCTGAACAGGCGTTTTTGCACAAATTATAGTCTTCACACAAAAGTGTTAATTACTCGCACAAAGTTGAGAGCACTCTTCTTCTTTTTTTTTTTTTTCCTTCCTTGAAAGCTTCATTTTCAGCATGATTTGAGAAAAAGAAAAGCAATCAGTGGGGAACTGACTTGGTTATAATAACAGGGATGTGTATTATTGCTTCATATGACAATAGTAGATAATACAGTTATTAAACTGTCATGACAACTGGGAGCCACAAGGTGATGATCAGGCCAATCCAGGTCTACCTCAGGACGAATTTCACTGAGCAGGAAACATTTTAATATTAAGACTCATGTAAAATCATAACAGCCTAATCATTTCACTGGCAGCAGAAGTATAAGTATACAGTATAAGAAGTATTCCCCTATATTTTCTATGTTAAAGAAAAACCCCACTGAAAAACTGTGTTAAATATTAAAAGGTAATGAATTATGTGAGGCTGTGGATGGAATATTACAGCGATCTCTACTGATACCAACCCACTGAAAGTCCCACACTTTAAGAGTATGAATTCTTTGTTGAATTTACCTGTAATGTAATATAGAATGTAATTAAGTAAATTTGTAGATTCAAAGTAGATTCACTTTGCTTGAGTTTTGTAATTGGTACAGCTGTACTCCACAACATCTCAGAGGTAGACTTTGTACATTTTACTTTAGCTTCAGCAACTATTTTCTTCATAGATTTTACATTCACAATAATAAAGTGAGCTAATAAACTATAACGCACTGTTATAGATTACATTGCAAAAGGGTATATAGAATAGTTCAAGAAGTATTGTGGAGAAATTCGAGAGATCTATTGCCAGAAATGGAATATAATATTCATATTTATGTTTTCATTAGTGTATAATCATGGCATGCTTTGTGGAAGAGAACCTGCTTCCTATGTAGATCTTAAGGTCTCATTCTAAGATAATTAAAACACAACAATTTAGTTTCAGGTGATTATGCACAAATGAAAACATAATTATGAATATTCTATTCCTTTTCTGCCTGTAAATCCTACACACTGAACCTTTAAGGTAGTCCTCCCGAGACTACCAAGGTACAGTATTCACATTATGTTGCCCAGACAGTGGCTCTACTTTAAAAGTCATCTAAATATAATAAGTATAAACAACACGATTTAAAAGATTGATTCTTAGATGCTACACATTGGGCAAATATAGTTATATTTTGTTCAGCTTTTTTTTTAAATGCTGATAAACAAGTTGATCTCTCCTTTGTGTTGTAGATTCTCACAAACATAAAGACAAGCACAAAGACAAGGAACACAGACACAAAGATCATAAGAAAGACAAGGAGCGAGAGAAATTCAGGCAAAGCAACAGGTAGGATATTTGCTTCTTTCTCTCACTTGTTTGGTGAAATATTACAGAGTACTTGAAAAATGCCTTCATATAGCCTATATAAATATACAGCTCCTAAAATGATCAGTTTTCAGTGCTAACTCTTTACATGTGTTTATGCTTACTATGCTTTACTTTTGGCTTTAGCCATTAAAACAAGTTTAAACGAGGATAATGACAAAATACATGCATTTGTTTGCAGATTTTGTCAGTACAACACATCTAAAAAAGGGTTACGAAGGGTGGTGCTGATTTATTTGAAACTAATAGAACCCTGCCATGTTAAATGAGAATGCGTTCTTCACAAGGATGCCTTCAAATCCACTTTTATGGATGACATCTGCAGAGTATTTGTAATATGAACCCTTGTGGAACATTTGTCTGGTAGAAATAGTTGTGGACAGGAGTATAATAGCACAGTCATCACTTTGACCATTCTTGTTGCTCATTGTCATTGACATTGCCATTGTATGTTAAAAATGATAAAGTGTGTGGACGTTCTTTCGCGATGATTCCTTCTATGTCTATGCATCTGGACCATGCCTGACCTCTTGCACTTGATCTCTTGACTTCTTTGGCTTATGTGTTGCAGCGAACACAAGGAGCACTCTGAGAAGAAACACAGAGACAAAGAGAAGCTGAAGCACAGCAACGGCAGTTCAGAGAAGCACAGAGAGAAACACAAAGAGAAAGACAAGGACAAAGAGAAGAGGAGGGAAGAGAAGGTTTGTTAATGGGTGTCAGTATAGCTTTTACAAAAGGCTTCTTTGGATAAAAATGTTTTGTTTTGACAGAATGATTATTTGACATTAATATGAAATCTTTGTTTTGTAATGATCGCCAAATAATTGTTTTGTGGTCTTGACATAGAACTTGTGTCTATTTTCTTCCAGTGATTGTCCTCATGAGAAAACAAAACATAAAACTTAAAAGTACACAGATGACCCTATAGCCTTCCGTTAACTCGGACTATAAGTAAAACTTTAGACATTTTAAACTTGTTTTAAGGTACGAAAGCAGTTAACATTTATATTTAAGGATATTCTATATTTTTTTCCTGTTTTCCACAGATTCAATCATCTCATTTAGAAAAGCCTAAAAAGGAGAAAGAAAATGGATATGTAAGGTAAACAGCTTCACAATTTTTTATAAAAGTAATTGTAAAGCAACTTTACTCATCTTTAAGTCATTCTGGAGAGATTGTACTGCAAGTTTAGCTCCTGCTTAGTTCTCATTATTGGGATATTGCTTTACTAACATGCAGTTTAATGTCTTTTCAATGTGTGACTTAG
Organism: Embiotoca jacksoni; assembly: GCF_022577435.1. NCBI lineage: Eukaryota > Metazoa > Chordata > Actinopteri > Embiotocidae > Embiotoca > Embiotoca jacksoni. The sequence continues at coordinate 13,244,097 of NW_027185447.1, forward strand.
AGACACAAGCCCTGCTGCCATTAAGAGCGAGCCTGAAGATGACAACGGCTTCTACCGTTCTCCTCCACACAACAAGATCCCCAAACGAGAGTATGATGATGAAGAGTAGGTGGCATTCAAATAAATCGAGCATCCCTGTAGTTACAGTTAACGTTTGGTTATGTGCATCTTTAACAGCTTTGGTTCAGTTCATTTACCAGTGTGATTGTCTACAGATTTGAATACAAGCCCAAAAAAGTCAAGGTGGAACATGACAAAAAGTCCAAGAAGAGGAAATATGAGTATGAAGAAGATGAGGAAGAAGAGGTTCAATACGTTTTTGTATATTATTGTGATAAATACATTGTTATATTCTTGACAGGCTGAAGTGTCCGCTGTTTGTGTTGCTGCAGACTTATTTTGCTCTCCAATTGTTTTAGGACATCAAGCATAAAAATAAGACAAGAGACAAAAAGGTAACAGGGGGAAAAAAAGCCAAAAAAGAAGAAGAGGAGAAGTGGAAATGGTAAGATATTTTTGTGGCTTTATTGTGGTTTTTCCTCAGGAAATTTCAGTCAGCTGATATACAACAGCTACTCAGAAGCAGATATCATATTTTTTCATTTCTCTCACGGGGTGTGTTTTACTGTTTATGGTGATTAGGTGGGAGGAGGAAAGATCCACTGATGGCTCCAAATGGCGCTTTCTTGAACATAAGGGTCCAGTGTTTGCACCTCCGTACGAACCCTTGCCTGACAAAGTGAAATTTTACTATGATGGTGAGTATTTGTTTAAAAATTCAGTTGTAATAATTCTTTGGTCAAGACTACAATGCCATTTTCTGTATTTGAAGGTAAATATATAAAACTTAGTGCTCCTGCTGAGGAGGTAGCCACATTTTTTGGCAAGATGTTGGATCACGAATACACCACAAAGGACATCTTCAGGAAGAATTTCTTTAAGGACTGGAGGAAGGTGAGTAGATTAGACATGAAAAATATTGCAGTGCCACAAGTTGAGAATGAGTTCCAAGAATTTCAATTTGGCATGTTTCAGATGTTTTCTCTTTTATTGTAGGAAATGACATCAGAGGAGAAGTCAATAATTACTGACCTGAAGAAATGCAACTTCAGTGACATGAATGAGTACTTCAAGGCCCAATCAGAAGCGAGGAAACAGATGTCAAAAGAGGAGAAACAGGTAGGCCTACATTTATTCACTCTCCCAACCTTGAAAAATTATGGACTTTCTCTTTGTAATTTCATACAATTTGTAGAAAATCAAAGAGGAAAATGAGCGGCTCCTCCAGGAGTATGGCTTCTGTATCATGGACAACCACAAGGAGAGGATTGGAAATTTCCGCATTGAGCCGCCGGGCCTCTTCCGAGGGCGAGGCGACCATCCGAAGATGGGCATGCTGAAACGCCGCATCAGACCTGAAGACATCATTATTAACTGTAGCAAGTAGGAAATCTCATTCCCACCATTATCGACACCATTAATGCCTTAAATTGTAACATTTCAGATAACTTTTGGACGCAAAGGAAGAACACAAAATGTGTCAAAAATGAATGTCTTTTTTTGTCTAGTTGTTAGTAGTACCACAAGGGGGCCCTGTCAAACCATTGTAGGTGAGGTTATATGAAACTACATAATGAGATTGTTGTGTAAACGATAATGGTAAGATAAGAATGTGTGTGTTTGTGAAAGCAATATATATAAAGTTATTGTTTGTGGAAGCTTTTAGTTTGTCAGAAGGTCATAAAGGGATTTTCCTCACATCCACTATTTTGTTTTTAACCGCTCTCCCTGTTTTGTCGCTTTCTTTATCTTTCCTTACATCTTCTCACTATCATGTTGTGATTTCTGAATTTATTTATAGACCGTGGAAATAATATATTTTTTTTTATCTGTCATTGCATGACATAGGGGTATGAGTGTGTTTGAGAGAGAGTTTATGGGAAGGCTAATTTGTAGCAGTCAGTTGCCTCAAAGAGACTCAGGGAAAAGAAAGTACGTGCTGCCTGCTGCATGTACTCTGTAGCAGATGGATCACTGACACACACTTGCACACATGCCGGCACTGTGTCAAAGGTAGTCTTCCTGTCAGAGTAGGCTGTGTCTGTGCAAACAATAACACAACCCAGGGAAGAAATTATGACCCCCCCCACACACTGGTTATAAGTGCTTTGTTTTACAGTTACATTTCTACCTTCCTTATTGTCTCAAAGCTGCAGTGTTTACAACATGATATTCATCCTGGACTGGCCCATAAGGGTAGAAAAAGCCTAATTAGATTTGTCTGCAATAACTGTAGTTTTTGTACCTATAAGGAATTCACTTTAATCAACACGAAGGTAGAAACGCAGTCTCAGTGCCTTCAGACTGGGCTGCACCCAGAGAGAAGCTCCCCTTAAACCTGTCAACATGTTTTAGACCTCTTTAGTAAACTTTCCTCTTTTTCCATAGGGACTCCAAGCACCCAAAACCTCCCCCAGGAAAAAAATGGAAGGAGGTTCGCCATGACAACAAGGTGACCTGGTTAGCATCTTGGACAGAGAACATCCAGGGCTCCATCAAGTACATCATGTTGAACCCCAGCTCCAGGATCAAGGTACGTGTGCTCTCACACCTTTAGTCTCCGCTAGCCTCCAGCTCATTGTTTTGACTTATCTTTGATCATTTTTGTGTGTGTTTGTTCAGGGGGAGAAGGACTGGCAGAAATATGAGACTGCCCGGCGTTTGAAGAAGTGTGTGGATCGCATTCGTACTCAGTATAGAGACGACTGGAAGTCAAAAGAGATGAGGATCAGGCAGAGAGCTGTGGCACTGTACTTTATAGACAAGGTGAGTAAAAATAGAGTAAAACTATAATGACAATAAGTGAGAGAGAAAAAAAATTAAAACACAACATACAGTAGATTTGAAAAAGCAGCAGGTAGTGAAAGAAACCTATAATCAAAATATGTTGAGGTGACCTGCTGAAACTTACAGTCAGTTATCATAGGAGCCGTATGGGCTTTCTTAATTCCAGTGATAAACTAAGTTTATCGATAAAATCCTGAACAAATGTTTACCCTTGACTCTTGGTAGCGATCCTGATGTGTAGTGCTTCTCTTATAGCTGGCACTGAGGGCGGGTAATGAAAAGGAAGAAGGTGAGACAGCGGACACTGTTGGCTGCTGCTCATTGCGGGTGGAGCACATCAAACTGTACCCCAAAATGGACGACCAAGAGTATGTGGTGGAGTTTGACTTCTTGGGAAAAGACTCCATCCGCTACTACAACAAGATCCCTGTGGAGAAGAGGGTAAGAATTGGATTGAGAAAGAGTGGCGAATAACATGCGAATGAATCAAGAGAAGAGTTAAACACAGGAATGAGCAAGAGCAGAAAGAGGAATTGTGGGAGATCTATTAGGGCGCAAAAGTGTGATTTCTGGTGTTATGAGGCCGGTGTTGGTTGTGTATTTGACAGATACGGAATTTAGTGTTAATGAGATAAGAAGTTTCTACGCTGAGAAGGATGTTTGCACAGGCAGGTGATCAGACATAAAAAGCTTTCCGTCAGCTCTTCCTCAGAGGGTGGCCTGTTTCCTGCTATTACCGGAGTGTACTCAACCACACACACACACACACACACACACATATACACACATGGTAGTAATGCTCAGTTTTCAATCACAAATTCTCATTCACGCCTGGGAACTGTCTTTGTCTCTGCTTTGCCACATGGCTATAGAAGTGCTCACAAAAAAAACACTTAACTGCAATCAATAAACCACCTTCACTTGTCATCATTAACGGAAATACGATGACACCCCCTTCTGGCAGAAATGTGAGGGTGCATCCACTAACAGTTTAACTGAGGAGTGAAGTGATTTCATGCTGAGTGAATCTTTTGTGTTTTTGTTGTTACCAGGTCTTTAAAAACCTCCAGTTGTTTCTGGAGAACAAACAGCCTGAAGACGACCTCTTCGACAGACTTAATGTAAGAAACACAAATATCTGGACTGTTTACCTTTTTAATCACAGTACTTTGTGCTCAACTGTTCTCTCTCATTTCTGTGTTTTCTGCAGACTTCTATTCTTAATAAGCACTTACAGGAGCTGATGGATGGGCTAACAGCAAAGGTTTTCCGTACCTACAACGCCTCCATCACTCTGCAACAGCAGCTCAAGGAACTTAGCTGCTGTGAGTGACAGCAGCTTCAGGCTGTCAGATTGCAGCTCATCAAAATCAACACCAACAAAATAATGACATTTATTAAATAAGTTGATGCCTATAAGGAATTTTAAAGCAACATTTGCAGCGTTGTGGTTTGCTCAGTGATCAATCCTTGCAGCCATACAGTGTCTGTGAAGGTGTAACAGGTTGCTTTTGTGCTGTATTTCTTAGCAATAGAGTTGTAGTGACATCAGGATCTCGTTGGAGTTTATATCCATTTATTCTGACAAGGACAGATAATAAAGCAGAGCCTCCATGCAAATAAAACTACTCGCTCCTCTCCCGCAGGAGAACAGTACAAAGAGCCTCATAATGAAATATTCGGCACAGAACATAAATCCATGAACAATAAAACATACCTGAATGGGACAAATAGTGAATGAGAAACGCCATGAAAATAGAATTGCTTGTTCTAGCTGCTACACAAATACATTAAATACAAATCGGGAATGTTAGTTTAGTTTGCAATTCATTTATAGCCTATAACACTGAGCTGTTAAAAACAACATTAGAAGTGGCAGTACACGGATATACCAGTGTACTGGTGTCTGGAGAGACTGGGGGGGACTGTGGGAGAACAGAGGACGAAGGTGGCGCTTCGAATTTGAACCCTACGGATAAACGGTGTCCACATACTATCTTTGTAGGCCTTCCCATTTAGATTATAGCTATATTTTGACAGATTTTGTGTAATTATATAGACAACAGGTACTCTACCTGTAATTTACTGTACATGACAAAAACATCATTGTGTCTTTAAATATTTAATGCCCTAAAGATTTGAGTCAGTGCCTGAAAATTTCAATAATTCTATAATTCCAAACTGCTTTTACCTTGTTGTGTTTGGTTTTACAGCTGATGACAGCATCCCAGCAAAGATCCTGTCATACAACAGAGCCAACCGGGCGGTAGCCATCCTTTGTAACCACCAGAGAGCTCCGCCCAAAACATTTGAGAAGTCCATGCAAAACCTTCAGACCAAGGTAAAGTCCTGAGTTACACCTTTCTTTTCTTGTGTTGTCCCTTAACAAGAAGTGATGTCTGGATACCATTGTATTTTTTTTCATTATTTTTTTTTTTTTTTGCCATTGTGTTCAATGAAGATATTCTGTCTCTACATGATGCAGATTTTATTATTCACTCAGCATGTATTTGTTGTGATTGCAGATTGACGAGAAACAAAATCAGCTATCTGCAGCCAGAAAGCAGCTGAGGGCTGCCAAGGCTGATCACAAAGCTTCCCATGATGACAAGAGCAAAAAGTAAGAAAGCCTGAGCACTGCTAACCAGCAGGCGAGAGTTTGATCCATTACTTCCTTGCTTAACCCTCTTTGTCCCTGTTAAGGCAACAACGTTTTATCTCTACAAACTCCTAAACATCAACTCCATGGCGGTTATGGCATTTGTTTTTCAGTCCATGAGTATAATTCGTCATCTCTTCGTGTCTCTTTCTCCCTGCCTCTATGCATCTCTTTCTCGGTCTTTCTGTATATATTCTTTCTGTCTGTCTGTGTATTTATTCCTCCTTCTCTGTGTTTTTGTGTCTCTTTTTCCCTCTTAGGGCTGTAGAGGTGAAACGTAAAGCTGTACAGAGGATAGAGGAGCAGCTGATGAAGCTCCAGGTACAAGCCACAGACAGAGAGGAGAACAAGCAGATTGCTCTGGGCACCTCCAAGCTCAACTACCTGGATCCACGCATCTCTGTTGCATGGTATTTATGTTGCACAGCACACATTATTTATCTGTGTTTATTAACTGTGAACTGTTATTCATTTATTTATGGGTTTCACTATGGTAAAAAAAAAAACCACAACAACCGTGACATAGAGTAAGCCACCTAGTGTTACATTGAATGGTTGTCTTTGGCTGGGTGGGTGGGTGTGCAGAGTGCATATCTACCTTGGTGACAGAAAGGCAGGAAATGCTCTTGCATTGTAGGAAAAGGAGCAACGCAAGCAAAAAAGCTAACGGCTGCAAAAGGAAAATAAGAGGAAGAAAAGCGTGTGAGTGCGAGGAACAATGGGGTTTGTTTCTGAAAGCCAGGGAGCGTCCCCAAACAGCACTCCTTCCTCCATGTGGGAAGTCAATGAGGAGCTGTCTGTGGCTGAATGGAGGTCCACACCACAGAGAAGGGGAACAGTGGTCCGCCCTCTCTAACCGATGCCCCACAGCTATTTATGGAGAGCCTCCTCCTCAAGCACAATGGATACAGGAATGCTCCATGTTTTGCCGGTTTGTAGGGCGTAAGGGATGGGGTCCCCCATACAGGGGGATGCATGGGAACCTGGCATACAAATAATGGTTAGAGATGAAGACACAGTGGCTCAACTGTTAGCCAGTTCAAACCGTAAGTTCAACTGTAAAGAAATTGAAGCATCTTTAACCGGGACGATAAATTGTGCTGTGTATTTCTGGCTGGCCCCCAAAGGCTCCATCCCCACAGCATGAATGTCTGTCAGTGGGCAAAGGGACGTAGAGGGAGTGAGTGACACCATTTGTCCAGCCAAATGCCATGGCTACCTTTATCTGTTTGAAATTAAAGCCCTCATTTCAAATTAACAGCCGCTCTAGTGTTTCATATAGTTCAGCCATATAATGTACGAGGTTTTGAACTTGTTTCATACCTAGTTTTCCAGTTCTGCCAGTCATTCTAGGCCCTCAATTACTTCATCTTTCCAACTCTCCAGGTGCAAGAAGTGGAGCGTTCCCATTGAGAAGATCTACAACAAAACCCAGAGAGAGAAGTTTGCATGGGCAATTGACATGGCGGAGAAGGACTACGTGTTTTAAACACACATCATGTTTTACCTTTTCTACCCTTGCCTTTGATTGTAAAGATGGTTTGTAGTTGATGTCAAATGATTCCACTGTGTGGTTACTGCAGGGCTGTAATAGAGGAAGTTAAGACATTGCTAATGCTGTGATTACAGGTTAATAATTGGCTGTATATATGGATTAGTTGTGTATAGAAAAATAATTCCTGAACCATTTGACCAAGCTGCCAGAGGGCATCTCTTAACAAAATTTACAGTAGTGTGTACAGTATGTAGCTGTAGCTATCTTCCCATGATACAAGAACTAGGAAAACATTAGTATTATCTTTCGTCAGATAAAATGTGCTGAAAATTGTAAGCCATCAGATTTATTGAGAAATTCTATATTCTCATAGAATAATGAATTGATAATTGTTTGTATGGGAGACCGTGCGAAAAATCACAAGAGAAATGGTGATATGATGAATTTTCAATTTGTGTAATTTTAGTGTGAAAGATTGGTACAAGGAAATGCGCCTGACAGACTGATGACAGTGTGAAGAATAGAAACCCTAGCACTATGCTCACATAATTATTAGCACACAGAATGTCATCTTTTTTTTTTTTTTTTCCCCATTTTGTTTGATATCACTGTTTATTTCAGGGATGTACATATTTTTTTTTTTTTTTTCATTTTTCAGTGACTATAATTCAGTGTTTTTAATGATATGTGCTGTATGCATTGTGAACAAGAAGCTCTTCATTGCTCATATGCAACTCTTGTGTGTCTGTGTCCTCAGTCTTACATTGACACATTGTGGCGTAACATTGGTCTTGGTTACGTGAAACAGCTGAAGTACAGCCTATGTTCTGTGTGCCACTGCTAAACGAGACTGTTCCTTCTGACAGAGGGGTGTTGATTTTGCCAAAAAAAAAAAAAAAAAAAAAGATCACAGATGTCTATCATTGTAGTGTGCTGTTTTTTCTATTGCTGTGATAATGCAGAAAGTGTCTTTGAATTAATTTCCAAATGTGAATGGATATTCTAACTTGTCATTAATATTTCTTGCTATTTGATTATTTGTCACACAATCTGGTCCCCATTGGTTGAATGCTTATTGTTTTGAGCTTTGTAGTTTTCAGAATAAAACATCAACCTTATCTTTTTTTTTTTTTTTGCTTTTGCTTCGTCATTTTTTATTGATGTGAGTGAAAAAGGAATTGAAACAAACAAGCTCATTTCCAGAGTAAAGAAAAAGAAACGAGGTATCAACAGCATTCAGTCAAGTCAGGAGTCATTTATCCTTCCATATTTTCATAAATATGTGTCCCTGTTAAGATAAATGATTAAAGTAAATGTCTTCTTAATGTCACCTGTCATAGGACAAGTTGTGATAAAGGTTATGTAGTGGAGACAGGTAATTATCAAGTACGTAAAAGTGTAGGCAAAGGGTCTATGTCTTTAAGAGGCCGATAACAGGCGCTCCTGCTGGAGAATGTGTTACGTTAAGCTAATGGGAGAAGCCGCAATGTTATACCGGAAGTGGAGAATTTGTCTCCAAAATAAATGCATTACCTCGCTTGCCACAACATACTGTATTCCTCTCAAAAAGTTCTGTAGACGCTTAAACTATGAAGTTAATAGCAGCTCCAGATGCATGACATGGTGACAAGTTGAAAGTTGCATTGCATTACAAGGCAGTTGCTTGAGCTTCAAAGATGCCAAAAATGGGAAAATGTCTATCCTCAGTGTTACAAGTCTATCCTCAGTGATGAACAACCATTACTCAAATTACATTTCCAAGATACAGCATCAGAAATGAATCAACATGGCTGTATGTATTTATTGCAAATCTTGTACCCATAAATTAATTATGAAGAAAACCCAATAGGTTAATAAGTCAACAAATCTTTATTTATCTAGCGTTCAAAGTATAAACCACGGTTACAAAGTGCAACCGAAGATGATAAAGCAATTGCAAACATCATAAAACAAACACAAGGAGCAGGAACTGATAATCTGAAAAATCATACCTCACCCATAGGAAACTTTTGCTGTTTTTAATTATTTTTTTCTATCACTTATGAAATGCGGGTGGGTTTTTAATTTATTTATTGTATATAGTTATTATTTTATCTACTCTGAAATTGTATTGGGTTTCATGGTTTTGTTAGTATTTTGTCTATCTGTGCGGCTGTTCTGTAACTAAATTACCTATATGAGATCTTATTAGAGACCGAACTGAATTGAATATATTCCTCATTAGGTTTGACAATAGTATCAACAAACAGCATCACTGTTTTACAGTGAGTGGTACATCCTTAGACATCGCCACACTTATAGCTCATTTGAAACAAGGTAAGAATACAACTAATATTATACAAGCACATTTAAAAATATATATAATGACACTGCTGTCAATATTTGGCTCGATGAATGATGCACTTTGTAAAATAGGTTGTAATTCTTATGCTCTGTACACTGGATGGATATGTACCAAAGCAACATATTTTGTTTTGATATATACCATTTTTTTTTTCCCAAAGTTGACAGCAAATGTATTCCAGTCTAATGTATCAAATGTGAAAATAAGAATTTCTTGAAATGTGCAGACTCATGTTAATGCAGTCTACGGCTAAAACTAAAGCCATCTATCTGCCCTTGAATTATTCTTATTTTGAAAACCCACAGCGGAAGCTCGGTTTTTGACTGCGGCTGCTTTCGACGCTGCTGGTGGTGGTCGGCTGGACCGGGGGGGGGGGGAGGAGGAGGGAGGGGAGGAGAGGGAGGGAAGGGCCTGTGCTGGCTGGAGCCGAGAGCAGACTAACTTGCGTAGTCTTACCACGGTTCTCGCTGTCTTGCCTGCCTGCCTCTCTCCCTCCCTCTCTCTCTATGGACGGCCAGAGGGGAGAAGAGGAAACCGGGATTGTTGTTGTCGGGAGCGCAGCGCCTGTCGAGGGCTCGGCTATGATTTAATAACGCAAAAAAAAAAAAAAGCGGGGTGTTGGGAGGACAAGGAGAAAAAAACAAAAAAACCCGACAGGAGCGAGAGAGGAGAGAGGAGCAGCAGCCTCGGCCGTCGGAGATGTGCGGGTCGGGCCGAGATTGCGGCGGTAGGTCGTTAACAGCACGGCAGCCGCTGCGACGTGTTGTTTTCCAGTTAATTTTCCTCCACACGGTAAAAAAAAAAAAAAAGAAGGAGGGGGGGGGGGACGGGAAGAGTAGCTGCGGCTACCTGAGCCTTTTCATGGGTGAAAACCAGCCACGACTCTTCCTTTGGCCCAGCGAAATGCTAAGCGCTCACCGGCCCCGTTTCCACGCTTGTAGAAATAGCCAGACGTTTCTTGTTACACTCTTGTCCCACTCTGCTGCCATTCGCCACCTAAAAATGTTGCATCCAGAGGAAACTTTTTGTTTTTCCCTGCAGCAGGTTACAGGCCTGTTGGTCGGGCTAAAAAAAAAAAAAAACCCAGGCTGAATCTGATTAAATGTAAAATCATGTTGGAGAGAAAGTTATCTGGTCGGATTATCACGATTTCTCCTTGCCGCACGGCATTTAGCTTGTCATATATATTTACACCATTTTTTTTTTAATTTTTTTTTTTTAATGATAAATCATAGTACTTTTACTGACGGGATTTTTACAGGGGTCCAGATGTACTCCATACCCCGCAACGTTATTTATATACAAGAAAATCAATGAGATTATGGTATTAAATGTTTAAATTGCATCCTTTGTTTGCCAGCGGGTACTGTCTCTTTTAACATGATTTTAGACATTTTGTTTAATATGTTTAATTCAACGTAGCTGTAATATATTGTTGTCTTAGTCGCACATAATGTTCTTAGACTGTAGGTTTTCTAACATACAGTAAGATGTCGTACTGTACTATTAAAGCCCATTGTAACACCTCACATGTTAAAAAGACACTGTAAAGTTGAATGATTGTACAATTTAAAATATAAAGCACATTTTACTTTATATGGGTGCCATTCAGGGCAGTATTTGATCTCTGGTAGTACTGTTTTATGATTTGAAAATCTTGTTCCTTGAACATAAACAAATGTATTTTGGTTAAGTCAAATTTTATATTTCAACATATTTCAGACTCTTAGAAAGTACTCTCACATTTCACACATTACTGTGTGAAATTGTGTCGGTGTGTTTAAAAATGTGTATTTACAGATGAAGATGGGAATAATTTTGGATGGAGAAGTCCCCGAAGAAATTGTTGTTTCATGGGTTTCCCCCCTCCCTCTCCTTCTGCTGTAGGTATCCCTGTCTAGGCCTGAACTGAGCAGATTGTTCTGAGAGGAAACGGATAACAAACAGAGGAAGTTAACATGGCTGGGACCTCTGCCTTCTTTTCCAACGGACCTGTCCCATGGATGGACAACGATACGGAGATGAACAACCTGTACCGAGACCTGGAGTTGGGGACAGTACTGACACTGTTTTATTCTAAGAAGTCCCAGCGGCCAGAGAGAAGGACATTTCAAGTAAAGCTTGAGACCAGGACTATTATCTGGACTCGGGGCACGGATAAAATAGAAGGAGAGAGTGAGTAGTGTGCAAACACACACACACACACACACACACACACACACACACACTGAGTGATGCTCTGGTGTACTGGTTGTAAATGTGAAGGTTGGAATAGGTTGGCTTGCATACATTCAAAGATATGACAACTACATGTGTCGTGAGTAGCTCACAAAAGACTCAGTGAGCTCACAAAGGACTCAGTGAGCTCACAAAAGACTCAGTGAGCTGACGAGACCTGATGACATGATGGTATTGTGAACAGCTGGAGAATTATGTCAGTTAGATCCTGAAAAAAATACAAGCTGTAGGGCTGGAGGAAATTACACGTCACGATTTTACTGACCAAATATATGAATGATTATAGTGTGACAGTATGTAGGGGTGCCAGTGGTGCTTTCAGAAGGTTTTCAGGTGCAAATAAATTGGAGAAACGAGGATTGGTAATATAGAAAAGTAAAACAAATGAAGGCATTAACTCTTCATTTTACACAAATATCAGTCTAATAACAACACAGTTAAAAGAACCTAACTGTAATGTGCCTTCCAAGAACAGAAAAAAGACCACAATTGAGCTGTATAATGATATTACCAAAAACTAAATCTCACTTGTGTGTCTCAATACCAATAGTCTTGAATGTTTAGTCCATTTTTCTGATAAACTAGGTGCCTAAAAAGTCCATGATTAGTTTTATTTTGTAGAATCATAATATATTTCTTTGAGGTACAGACGAATCACATCTCATTTACAAATAAGCCCAGGGTCGACGATGAGAAGAAAGTGTGTCCTTGCGCTCTTTTGTTCCAGTAATAAGAATATACTGTTATTTACCAGGCAGCTAACATTCAGGTTAATTCAACAAAACTGTGTCTCACTGAGGACGCACAGGCTGCTTCAGCGAGTCGTTAAGTCGTCTGCCTCTCGGGTGGCAGGATGCCTTGTGCACAGCTGCACTCTGCTCCGGATGCAACACTTACACACAAAAAAGGAGGCTAGCCTTTTTTTGTTTTCTTTTTTTTGCACAGTATCATCTTCTCTGCAATGGAGGGTTTCATACACCCATGAGCTCATAGCTGCCATTTGATCCTCCTGGAGAAGTGAAATTGGCCTAGGCTGCTTATTAATGTACAGAAATAGAATATGAGGGTTTTTACTGGAAGTGTGTAATCATTCGGGAACAATTTGGCCTGATGTATTTACCCCTTATCAATGGCAGTGAGAGATTGATGTCCATTAAGTGTGGAGACGGCACTCCAGTTTGTTGCTAAATATATAGTTCAGAAAAGCGGACCCAGTTGTCCCCTCATACAAGTGTATTTTACACATTTTCTCCCTGTTCTAGTTTTTGCCCGTCTTTCCAACCAAATAACTGGTAGCATTTATTTGTGACTCGCGCATATCTGTCATAGTATGGCGCAATAAGATGTGCTCTCTGTCTGACGAAGCAGGATGTGGTCTTTCAGAATCATTGGTAGTAGCAAACTGGTTAGACATGCAGTCTAACCAGAGCATGTCATTAACTATAAAGGTTTGAGTACCTCACATGCACAATCTCAATTCTCGTAAAAGGAAAAAGTTTTCCTCAATGCTTCTTGAGACTGTACATGAGTGTGTGGTGTGTTTGCAAAAAGACTGTTGCAAAATATCACACTTAGTACACTCAGTAAATCACACAAATCATCTTTATCGCTTTTGTTTTCTGTTACTGATCAGAAAGGCATTTGATGTGCAGGTGCCAATCGTCCACTCGTGCTATTAAACTACAGCAGAGGAGGGGAGGGGGGGTGCAACGTCATGTTTTCAACCCTCAAATGGGGGGAAACAATATGGAAATAGTGATGGAAATATGACATTTTTGTTCGTTTCAGCCAGCTGGTTTTATGCAGATAAATGATTGCGATGACAATTCTAATGATTGCAGTCAGCTCAAATAACTGCAATCAAGCAATTATGTAATAGTTGTGACTGGCCTGTTTTCAGATTTGATTGTTGTCCGTCTCCAAATTCCAGTAGTGGTCATATATTGATATTGCAGTATATACGTAAGTATAGAGACGATAGAAGACTTTATCAGCTACCTGTCGGACTTGACATAAACCACACAAGGGGAACCAGTCACCAGTCACCAGTGATCATCTGAGCAACTGAAACGTACAGGACCGCACACAATATTGAAGTAAAACCAAGATGACGTGCCACCGCTTGTTAGATTGCTTATAAATAGTTTTAAAGTTGTTATATGAAGTTGAAGTTTAAATGTAACAGATCTACATTTCCATGAAGCCTGAATATAGAGCTCTGTTAATCGGTACATCCCACTTGGTGCTCTGTCTGCTGCCTGTTGTGCTGAGGCTGAGCGAACTAGTTGGTTACACCCAAATTAACTTTGACAGACAGACTGATGATTTTTTTTTCACCTTATTTACTTCACACCATAATAATTCATCTTGGCGTGCAGCAACTACAGCAGGATATATCTTGTAATTTCAAAAAACAGTTTTACACAATGAATTTATCAGCTGATCACCAGAAAAATAAAGCAGCAACCAGTTTGATTATGAATGTTTGATTATGTAGTTTAAGTCATATTTCAATCAAAAAATTTTTTTTGGATTTTTGTTTAATATCCTTGTCAAATTGACGTCTTTGGGTTCTGGACTGTTGGTTGGTCAAAAGACATTTGAAGATGCCTCCTTGAACTCTGGGGAACCGGAATTAAAAGTAGTCACTGCTGCCCGTAAGTTTATACATTAATCAAGACAATAATTGGCAAAATAATTTATAATGAAGGAAATCATAGGTGGCAGCCCTAATTTGAACGGAGCTCAGTAACGTGGCCGTTTTATCATGAACTCAAACAACATGCTCCGCCTGTACGTCATCCGAGTCACGACTGGATGTAGAGCAGCGTTCAACAGCAGTTGTCATAACTTGTTGTCCACTCTGGCCTGGAAATGGATTTGGAAATAAACTGTTTACGTTGCGTTTTTGTTGACTTTTCAGTCACGTAAATTCAGATGAAATTACCTGCACACATCTGTGGAAACCGTCATCGTTCTGACCGGCTTTTTCCACACCTCCCGCAAATCGCAGGCGCGTGCTTTGTCACTTCAGAGATCTGATGTCATTTCTAGCTGATGCGCCGCTCCTGTTTTTCTGTCACACGCTTGGCTGTGGAGCCCCGTTTCACGAAACCTGCGCGCAGGAAGCACACTTTGCAGTCACAACTTGTTTTTAGATCGTTTTGTCTTGTGTGAAAATGTGGGAACGATCAGGTTCATGTTGGAAAACGAGCACCGCTGACTTGTTCCGTTTGCAGTTTGTTGGAAAGGGGAACAGAGTCCGTGTCGCTGCTTGGCAGTTATTTGTCAGGGGGAAAGTCTTATGCTTAACTTTATCCAATGTGCTGTCAAAGGAGCTGAATATGGATCAGCTGATGTGGAAGTGTGCAGTGAAGCAGCATCACACCGGGCCGCAGTCTGGAGGTCGGCTGATTAATCGGCGTCGGCTCCGTAGCCTCCATTGGTCGCGCGGGGACGCATGTAACCATTTTGCACGCTTTGTCGAGGAAGTCAAAGTCATCTTCTTGTGTGTGCCAGTGTATTATATTTAATACCATTTAATTGGTAAATTAGAAGCATGGAAAGGTGGTAGGCGTTAGTGTGTCATTTTTAATGCATTAGACTAAATATTACTGTTGTTCTTAAAGCCAGCTGTCTCTGTTTTGCCGGCGAGCATGATTGTGAGAATTTGTCGAGCTGTAAATATGAGCTTGGCACAACTGCGGGCCAATGACCGTATCTGATCATTGGAGGGCCACTTTTGACAGAAACCCCCAAGAAATGGTACTTAAGCCATGAGAAAGGGGAGCGCTGGCGCTCTTTTCAATGTTGACTATATAAAAGAGAATTTGCACGTTCATCAGATCTCCACTTAATATGAAAATCATAGACATGACTCTGGCCATTGGGTTTGAAAATGTGAGAACAGCTGATTTTACTGGAAGGCTGATAAGTGGTCTTCAAGTCATTTCTGACCCGCTTTCAATTCATTTCTCTCCACAAAAGTTATCTCTCGAATATACAACATAACACGACCAGCTCATCGTCCGCGATTCAAGACGAGGAGAAAGGAAATCATTCAAGTGTTACTTTACTTTCTTATTTGGCATTCTTTCTTGGTTATTTTCCAACATTGTGGAGTTCTACTCTTTCATACTCCGAACTCTGATGAGGGTTATTGCATAGAACTGATGAGGAGTATAGACGGGTATTGATCGAACCATTTTTTTTTTTTTTTTTATCTGTAGCACCGAAGACTAAACTGTCAGTTAATAAACGTTGGCATCAAATTCCAAGTCAGTTATTAACTCATGCTTTGATCAGATTGTTATGGATTTCTAGACTGTATGACTACACTGTAACCTTTTTTTTTTTTTTCATCTCCAATGTTTCCTTATGGGGTGGCTTCCTCATAGTTTTTGTTTGACAGCAAAAATCCCAAAGTTTTTTTTTCTCAAACTCCGGTATTTTACTGACAATAGTTTTGCCCGGTTATGAGTGGCAGAAATAGTGTGGAAGGAAGTGTGGGAGCTTGTTGCAGGATACCTCCTCTCATCTCTTTTGGTAAGGTTACACCTCTGGCTATCTCTTTATTTCCTGCATCTGTCTCAGGCAGCCTCCAAATATTTTTGACTGAAATGACAAAAAGTGGTGTCTTAACAGATCAGCCGTTCGAAGCTGCTTCTCTCTAAGCGGAAGTCTGCTGGCCCGTGTAGCGGGTTAAGTAAACTCAGATATGATGTATGATTAGAGAGCTCAGCTTGGTGAAATTATGTGAGAAGAAGACATGCTTTTCTTTATGCCTGAGAACAGAACTTGCTCACCTATACGCACGCACAGATGTGGTGTGTAGGCGATAAAAGCACAGGATGTGTGGTTCGGGGGCAGGAAGAGGAGCGGGAGCTGAAAAAGTGTGTGTTTAGCAGGAGAGTCCCTGCTGTAGGTCTTTAACTGCTGCGTAGTAAGGGGTAATGTAACACTGATAGGAACCCGTTCAGCTACTTTACAGCCGACACACTCGTAAAATTTCTGACTGCTCATTAATCGCGTCGAGACAAAATTAAACCAGGTCTCTTTTTTTTTGTTGTTGTTGTTTTTTTTGCCGTGTCATTCCTAAAGATAAAGTAACGTAGTGTCATTTAAAAACCTCTGTAATGCTATATTACTTATTTGCTGTAAATGATTAAAACCATTATAAGCATTCTTGACGTCACACGCGCACCGACCCCCGCACGAATACATGTATGTGATGTAGTTCTTGAGCATAATTAGGGCCCGAGCACCGATGGTGTGAAAGCCCTATTGATATCCAAGGAATTATTATTCTTTTCGTTCCTTATTTTTCTCCGCAAAGAACTGCATTTTTGGAGGTTTTATCATATTCAAAAACTCATGAAAGTTGGTACACGCATGTCTCCTGGTGAAACATTTTATATTTTAGTGGTGCCGCGAATGGCTTGCCAGTGCCCCCTACACGGATGCCCCGGCGGCTACATTTACGTACATGCACCAAAATCGGTGGACATGTGTATCACACCTAGACGTACAAATAAGTTACATTGCACCATTACGTCAACTCAACAGGAAGTCCGCCATTTTGAATTTAGTCGCCATTTTTGGCGATTCACACGTTGTACTTTGTCAAACTCCTCCTAGAGATTTTGTCGGACCGACTTGAAATTGAGTCAGTTTACTCTTAACATGTTTGGGATGAAAAGTTATAAAAAGAATTTGTTTTCGTCCAACGGTGTGCCCGTGGTGTGGCGGCCATTTTGAGCGTCTTGCCATGAAACTACAAGTGACTGTAACGTTTATGTACATATTCCGATCTTCTTCAAACATTACATCTTTGATAACAGTCCCGCCCTGAAGACACCTGTACGGTAATATTCGCTAATAGTCATAGCGCCCCCTGCTGGAAACAGGAAACGATAATTTTTTTTTTTTAACTGCAAGCGGGGATATGCGGTCCCTCGCATGCTGCATGTCGGGGAGCCAGCGGCCCCGACGCGCCGGTACCCAACGTGCACCGTGCGAGGGCCCGCATATCACTGCTTGCAGATTTAATTCAATTTTCTTTTCCAGTAGATTTTATATGTTGTGACCATATTAGTATCAGAAAATGATTATCATTATGACAGTGATGTTGATTTCGTTCATATTGCCCATCCCTAATGAGGACATCTTTTTGAATGTGTTTTGTTAACTGTTGTTTTTGTGTCTGTTTCTCCAGTTGACATTCGAGAGATCAAGGAGATCCGTCCTGGACAGAAGTCCCGGGACTTTGAGCGCTATGTGGAGGACTCAGCAGCGCGGCTGGATCAGGCCCACTGCTTCGTTATTCTGTATGGCACGGAGTTTCGCCTTAAATCCCTCAGCCTAGCAGGTACACGCAAAGAGAGGGAGAGGGTAGCGTTTACATGTAGAAAGTAGCCCATTAGTGTTTGTCGGCATCGTCACACCTCTGTAGGGCTGGGTTCCAAACATGGCGCAGACCAAATGGCTGCGATACTGCCTAGTATTGGAAAAACACCTGGTCGTTTTGTACCAAGTTTCAATACCCAGGCTACATCCAAAGTAATACGTTTTCATTTTAAAACTTGCATGAGAAAGACCTATTTC
This sequence comes from Embiotoca jacksoni, assembly GCF_022577435.1. Classification (NCBI taxonomy): domain Eukaryota; kingdom Metazoa; phylum Chordata; class Actinopteri; family Embiotocidae; genus Embiotoca; species Embiotoca jacksoni. The sequence goes on from NW_027185447.1 coordinate 13,262,283, forward strand.
ACTTACCTGTCTGAGTTGAGTGCGCTGCAGGCTTCTCTGTGTGCTGCTGCTAGGTAGTGTGTACCAATAGCATGTGTGTGAGGTATTTATGAAACATCAGCAAATTGTAACTACAGAAATTGTCTTGGGTTTCACTCTCTACTTCTACACTGATATCTGTGCCGTATAGAATTATGTTTGAAGAAAAATACCCAGCCCCGTACAACAGTCAGGTCAAGAACCCGAAAGCATCAGTCAACCATTATAACAACTGATCTACACACTTGTCTTTCTCACCATCTTTTCTGTTTATTAGTTGCTGACTTTTGCCGACGTAGGACTTGTGTTTATAAGTGAATCTATCTTCTGGGTACCAAAACAAAGGCTCACAGTTCTGATGGAGTTTTAATGCCAGCATTACATTTTTGTAGCCTAAAATCACAAATTTGGCTTCAAGAACTTTACAATCTGCACAGCATATAACTGCCTCTGTCCTTAAACCCTGAGATATCAGTAAAGAACCCCCCTGCTCTTAAAAAAAATCTTTAACTGGGAATAAAAAAAGAAAATCCAAAAATATTTGTCAGTCATTTGTTTAACTGTTGTTGTTTTGTTCGGCAGCAACATCTGATGAGGAGATGACCATGTGGGTGAAGGGGTTAAGCTGGCTTGTGGCTGACACACTTAAGTCCCCAACGCCACTTCAGATAGAAAGGTAACACAAATGTAAATACACACCACAACGACACCTCAAGTTGTTGAAAGGCAGTGTGAATAGAAAGGATGTTATTTTCTGGCGTTTATTATTCCTATCTTGGTTTTTCTGCTGAATTCTCTTTCTTTTCTTTTTTTTTTAGGTGGTTACGTAAGCAGTTCTACTCAGTTGATCGCAACAGAGAAGACAGGTAAATCGGCTCGGTTACAATCGAACTGCCGAGTTATTCTAATCATCCTAACTAGAAATAAACGTAATTAGGAGCTCGGTGCACCAGTTTGTGGGCCCTCTCCAGAGTCTAACATCTAGAGTAAGTGGACTTACTGCACCCGGCTGGTAGGTGTCTGAGAGAAATCAGTTGAGGTGTCGTGAAGGAACTAACCTCTTAGCCGCACACCAGCAACTCTTCCTGCAGCAGGAAACAAACAGAGAATGGAGGTGATGCAAAGAGATGTTTGTCTGTTACATCCCTGACAAAAGAACAAGCCTTTGTTACACCGGCATTGTCTTTTCTGGCCCAAATTCCCGGCTGTGTAGTAAAGAAGTAAAACCAAAACAACTCAACAGAGCACGCAGAGTGTCTGTTTACAAGGATTCAGCATGCTTGAAACTTCCAAATTTCATTTCTGCCTCACAACAGTATCTACATGTGCAAGTTTTTGTACGTATTGTACGTGCGAATCCATGTTTGTGTTAGATTTTTTTTTCCTTCCACAAAACGTGTGTATGTGTTTAGGATATCCTGTAAGGATCTGAAGAGCATGCTGAGCCAGGTCAACTACAGGGTGCCCAACATGAAGTTCCTCCGAGAGAAACTTCCGGTAACCTCCTTCTACTCCATCTTACTGCCCATTTATATTTTACAAATACGTTGTTAGAGGCTAACGGTTTGTTGTTAACGGTGATTTTGCTCTCCCCCTTGATTATTCTCTTCTTGTTTTATAGGACTCCGAGTTGAGGAATGGAGACGTCTCCTTCAGCCAGTTTGCCCAGCTGTATCGTAGCCTCATGTTTGATGCTCAGAGAAACGTAAGTCCGATCATTTTTATGTTTCCACAGATAGTCCCAGCACTTTCATCCCCCAGCACCCCATCTGATGCCCTGCCAAGGCACTCTTTATCCCCCATCTGTCCGTTCTCAAATGGCTGCAAAATCAATATGGACCAGTTAAAAATCCACCAAGCCCCTCTAGTGGAGGCCATTAGGACACACACACACGCACACGCACACGCACACACACACACACACACACACACACAGAGATGAGGAGGCAGGCAGGCTGCGTTCAGATGAAATGGATGACCTCCGTGCCCTCCCTCCTCCCAACAGGATGTCTGTGTCCATCTCATGGTACAATACAAACTGAAAGTACAGCACTTTGATTAATTAAAATCTTCTTTTTTGACCGATCTTTCAGATGGCGATCCCATTTCTACAAAGGTAGGGTAAAACTAAATACTCATACAAAGCACAGTGAATCTTTCTGTCGCGTTACAGATGTTTGCTTACTGAAGTGAACCATTACTGACTCTGCCAGGTTCACTGACAGACCAGAACAGAGGATCTCCCTAGAGGACTTCAAGAGCTTCCTTCTGGACTCTCAAAAGGTAATCTCTCAGTGGTTGGACATCTAGTTTATTGTAGATTCGATTAATTGACAAAAACTTCCCCTATCTGGTATCAATAAAGTCTATCTATCTATCTATCTATCTATCTATCTATCTATCTATCTATCTATCTATCTATCTATCTATCTATCTATCTATCTATCTATCTCTCTCTCTCTCTCTCTCTATCTCTCTCTCTCTCTCTCTCTCTCTATCTCTCTATCTATCTCTCTATCTATCTCTCTATCTCTCTATCTATCTCTCTATCTATCTATCTATTGGAGATCTCCAATGTGTCTGTGTTTGTGAATCCAGGAAATGTGGGCCACCGACAACAACAAGGTGCAGGAGTTTATGTTCAACTACCTGAAAGACCCCCTGAGAGAAGTGGAGCAGCCTTATTACCAACAAGACGAGGTAGAAACACTCTTAATTGCCTCTCAAACTTTTTTTCCCCCCTTTTCTAAGTTCTTATCTTGCTTTTTTTCTGGGTCTTTGCACACCCAACAGAAAAATTCAAACGTATTTTTGTAAGTTATGTTTTCCGATGCCCCCCCCTGTGTTGTTGGCGTGGGTGGGTGAAGCTCAGAAATTGACATGGATAGCCATGATCTCGGCCTAAAGCACCTCCTCCCACACAGGGTTATTGACTTTGGGGCCCCGTGACAGTTCTGCAGAAAGCAACGGATGCTGTTTGTGGTCACTATAAAGTTATGATCGACTACAGAGAAGAGGGAGTTGCTGCTGGCTTTCTGTGTCTGAGGTTATATGATATTACATGCCTGGGTCATACTGAAAACAACACTTCGACAACAGGAAAAACATAATTCTCATTGTGTTGTTATTATTATTATTATTATTATTATTATAACAGAAAACATACATTTTGTTGACCTGTACTTTGCAGTCATAAACCCGATTGCTGGCTGTATGTAAGAGTACTTTAATGACATATTTTTGGGCAGACAGAAGTTGAGTCAGTCAGGTTGTCTCACCTCAGGACAGGTGAGACAACATACTCAGAACAGATGGTTCTACATACTGCCATGAATATAAACGTGCGCAGTATCATCACATTAAGTCTGCAGATGCGTTCAGTGGTGAAAGACAGGCGATTTGTGGGACTAGATTTTCACCCTTGCTAATTTTTTTTTATGGATATGGACTCAAGTACGTGGTCCTTCTCAGTTTTTTGCTGAGGGGTTCCTTACGGTATTTTTACTAAACCTTTACGTTACGTAAATGTGTGTTTGGTCTGAGACTTTACACAGTTAATTCGAGATGGTTGAGTCCCTATACATGAACCTTAGCCATCCTTATATTACTTTGACAATAACATAGCCAAGAACTGAAGTTTTTTTTACTTCATAGGGAATCTGATTTTTCCCAGTCTAACTGCAGATTATAAAAACATCCAAATAACAACACCATAGTTTGTATGTATGACACGGCAGGTCTGAATTTCATGTTAACTTATGACAAACTGAGGTGGCTGCAGAACGCTAACTTGTACTGGGTCCACTTGTTAAAATATGCATAAGTTGCACCCAAGACCGCTCCTCTGTGGTTTTCTAAGCATTTCTGAATGTTAAGCATTTACACACAGAATGCTTGTCTATGCAATTATAATGTATTCTCAAGCTCTACTGCAATACAGGCTTAAAGTTCAGGTGGATTATTGCAATGAGATGAGTTGTAAATTGCAGTAGGGCTTTGGTTGAGATTGCAAAACCTTACTGAGGTTTTGCCTATTTTTTGGTTTCGAGGTTTTGTTTGCGTTTAAACTGTGGCACAATAGTTTTTGAGGAAACAAAACTTCTGGTCGAAAGCTCGATCAGATCCTGGCAGTTTGCCTATTCATACAAACATGTGTTCACCCGCCTTTCAAAGCCCTGCTCAGTTATGGTCTCAGATTTCTGAGTCTTCATGTCTGAATTGCTTTAAAGTCTGATTGTTATTCATTTTTATATTTTCACATCGACTGTATATTGCTATAAATTTGTCTAAAGAGTGACGTCCGCATTTCAAGGTGAGTCTGTGGAAGCAGAGTTGTGGATTTGGGCCTAACCCCCTGCGGTCTATAATTCTGCTAATTTTCACTGCTATGCTTCCTCCTGTGTAGTTACTCACGTACCTGTTCTCCAAAGAGAACACCATCTGGGATTGCTCCCTGGACCGGGTGTGTCCTGACAACATGAACAACCCCCTGTCACACTACTGGATCTCCTCTTCGCACAACACGTAAGAATGGAGGGCATTTCTGTGTACTTTTAGTGCAGCCAGTTGTAATAAGGCCCTGGGAACGCTGAAGTCTGGCATCCTTTCTTGAAACCTCTACCCAACAAGGATTTTTGAACTGACTCCATACATCAGATAAACGTGTATTATTTAACAATCAAGTTCCAGAATGAGGTCCTGGCGTGTATTTTGCAGGAAAATGTATTTTTCCTCCCATTGAAAAGTGTGTCAAAGGCAGTTCAAATGATAACCTTCTGTACGAGATGTGAAACAATACTCGCTGGAGCAGCGGAATGAAAATTTCCCATGTTGCTTTGATTATGTTTGAATTGCCCAACTGTATGATTAACAAGTATTTACTCCAGTCAACAAAAGAGAAAGACCCCTTTTGATACGGTGGCGTCCGTGTGTTTATGCTACCGCCATAGAAAGTGTGTTGTGTTTGTTGTGTAGTCCCTGACATGCAAATCCTTTGAGAGACTGTTCAGATGTGAGCGTGTTTTGTGTACATACTGACGTTAACGTGCTTATTTTTAGCTACCTGACGGGAGACCAGTTTTCCAGCGAGTCGTCCCTGGAGGCGTACGCTCGCTGTCTGAGGATGGGCTGCCGCTGTATCGAATGTGGGTAAACACACATTCACACACATTAGAGTCGTGCCCACGTACAGTAAATCACCACCACCTGACTTTCAACCTTCTAATTTACTGTCATACCCCTCTTCTTATCCCTCACAGCTCTACTTATGATGCAGCCGCCACACCCTTACCCACGCACACTCTTACTGTTGCATAACAAGGCTTTATCTTGTCTCCACCAAATCCTTGTCAAGCAGGTTTTCTATCAATAGGACCGGCTTGCTTTGTTGTGTACAAGTCACATCACCTCAAACAATAGTAAACTAACGTGAAACAATCTTGTGCGTCATGAAGCTTAAAGTTCATAAATTGCGTCTGTGTTTCTACAATTCATGTGCATTCATGCAGGCTTTCGTCCTTCTTTGTTGCAGTATGGTAGATTAAATGACGTAACAAACCTTTGTGTGTTTACTTTCAGTGGACTGCTGGGATGGTCCAGACGGAATGCCCGTCATCTACCACGGACACACCCTCACAACAAAGATCAAGTTTTGTGATGTCTTGACCACCATCAAAGAGCACGCCTTCGTCACTTCTGAGTGAGTGTCCATGAGGTCAAAACATTGCTTCTTTTTATAGCCGTTGGTGGAGATGAGATGATAAAAGGAAAAGAGATGACAAATCTGAAGAGATGGCACCAAGAAATGTCAGCGGAAACCATCTAGACAGGCTACAGTGACATAAATCATTATTGTGTGTAAGAAAATAAGATCAGAAAGTTCCGCCAAAGCACAGATGAAGATGAAATGTCTTTGAAGTTGCAGCTCTTCTAGCTCTTCTAAATCCTAATCTTGTGGTCCTTATGCAGATATCCCATCATCCTGTCCATTGAGGACCACTGTAGTATCGTGCAGCAGAGGAATATGGCCACTTACTTTAAGAAGGTGTTCGGAGACATGCTTCTGACCAAGGCGGTGGATATCGCAGCAGATGGCCTGCCGTCACCCAACCAGCTCAAGAGGAAGATCCTCATCAAGGTCAGGGAGTCATGAGAATTCATATGACTGTTTGTGCCATTGTGCTGCGAGGAAACTAAGACTAGTATGTATGCAGTGTTCCAGAAAGCGTTATGTTTCTCACTGTATTTTCACCGTTCTGTCCCTTCATCTGCTGCAGCATAAGAAGCTTGCAGAGGGCAGTGCCTATGAGGAGGTGTCCACCTCCACTCCCTACTCAGAGAATGATATCAGCAACTCCATCAAAAATGGCATCCTGTACCTGGAAGATCCCATTAACCATGTAAGCATGCTCACTGTGTAATTGGATTCTGGATGCGTCATGAGAAAGAATATTCGGACTGAAATGGGCTGCAAGGAAGAAGTAGCTTCTATATCTAGCCTGTTTTATGTGTTGTTTATATGTGTTTGTAGTTATTATAAAGCAAAGAGAAATCATCACCTTGCAGCTTCGCACTTCTATCTGTTTAGCATTCATTTTTATATCTCGCTTTCTTGACTCCATGTACAGTTTCTCTCGGACTATTGAATGCTTTGTCCTTGTGTACTTAGGCCACATTTCAGTGCGACATATGGATCTTTTTAATATTTAATCCAAGCATTCGAACAAACCATCTTTCTCCCCTCATCCTCCCCCCCAGGAGTGGTACCCTCATTTCTTCGTCCTGACGAGCAGTAAGATCTACTACTCAGAAGAGACCTCCAGTAACCAGGGTAACGATGATGAGGAGGAGCACAGAGAGGTTAGTATACCGGATCTGTAGTTGAAACACACGGACTTGATTTTGATCTTGTACATGACATTGCACTTAATTCATATGCAGTATTTTTGAAATATAGTAGGTTGCTGTCAGTTTTGGTTTGTAATACTCAAAGGTCTGTACCTGGAACTGATCCAGAGGGAAAGGAGGAGGTGCCAGTATTAAACCCGGTGCAGTTTACTGAATGCGGACACAACAGAAATGCTGCGAGTTGACGTACGGCTCCCTCTCTCCTTTAACGTACCAGGTGTCCAATGGCATGGACCAGCATGTGACAGAGAAATGGTTCCACGGAAAGCTCGGTGCCGGGCGAGATGGGCGGCAGATAGCCGAGAGGCTGCTGTCCGAGTACTGCCTGGAGACCGGAGCTCCTGATGGTTCCTTCCTGGTCCGGGAGAGTGAGACGTTTGTGGGGGACTACACACTGTCTTTTTGGTAGAGTACATACAGTTTTTGCACTCATGATATCTGTGAACTTTGAAGACGTTTTACAGTACAGAGAATACAGGGGAAATTAAGGATATTGAAAGGAAATGGATGTTAACATTAAAACTCTCGCATTGATTGGAGATATTCTTTAGAATTGTGCAATTTATGTTTGCATTTTGAAAATACCACAGTCACATATCAAAGTTTGAATAATTAGTTAACTCACCTCTGGCAAAATCCATCGCATAACAATAACACTGTTGACTGTGTTTCTTGGTTGTTTGTATATAATATATATAGATATATACTGTACTGTATATACTGTGCATTTTATATTTATATTTTTTTACTGCTACGTTATTGCTTTTCTATTGTTCTATTACTATCTTATTGCTTCTGTATGCTGCTGTAGCGGAAAAAATTAACTACCTAACCTAACCTAACCTCGTTAATGCACGTAAAGCCCCAGGTCTGTGGTATTCTGTATGCATTAGTGGAAAGTACCGTGTGTCGGTAAACTCATGCCACGTGTTGTGCGGGCTTGATTCATGCAAGTAGCAGAGTGACGCACTGGCAGATCAATTGATGTCAATTTCTCCATCACTGATCGAACATGGTTGTTGTCACGGTCTGAAGTGTGATCAGTAACCTTCTGTCTGCTAATGCTTACACTCAAGTGTGAGTTGGAGGTACCTCACAGCCAATCTTAATCTTTGACAATGTAAACAGGAAGTACGACGTGACCATGGCATCGGTTAGCTGTGAGCTACGACTTGAGCTCTGCTTTTTTAGCTTCTGTACCGTGTGGTGCCTTTTTGATAAATCGGTCCCATTAAAAGGCAGACGAACTGCCTGTTAAAAAATTCCCATTTACAGTGGAAAAATGGACTTTCTATTTGATTTCCAAATGGATTTATGGACACTTATTCATGATGGACATCGGATGTAACATCATCTTCGGGGAATAAAATGACCCTGAATCGAAAAGTGTCTCTATCATGTCTGTAACTTCAGGTTTGACTTGAGTTAGGACTCCAAGTAGGAAAAAACAGCCTCTTTGAGCTTTGTGTTACAGCCACTGCTTCTGCTGCTCTAACAGATGACGGCGTTGATAAGAGAGTGTGTGTGTGCGTGTGCGTGTGCGTGTGCGTGCGTGTGCGCGTGCGTGTTATTTACACACAATGTATGGGAACATTGTACAGATACTCTCAGAGGGCAGAATGTAAAAGCTTATCAAGGTTTTACTTGTTAACCTATAAAACAAACTGAAACGTTAGTGCAGGTGAACGTTTTTAAAATTGTAAATCTCTCACCTCCTCTTTCTCTCCATCCTGCCATCCACACGACAGGCGTTCGGGACGGGTGCAGCACTGTCGTATTCACTCTCGTCAGGAGGCAGGCAGCCCCAAGTTCTACCTGACTGACAACCTGGTGTTCGACACGCTGTTTGCCCTGATCAACCACTACCAGCTGGTGGCGCTGCGCTGCAACGAGTTTGAGATGAAACTGACTGAGCCGGTGCCTCAGACCAATGCCCACGAGAGCAAAGAGTGAGTCCACAAGTATTCACACAGACGGCAGACAATTTAGTATTCTGAAGCACCGAGGTCCTTCAGTGATGTTTTTTTTTTTTTTTTGTTTTTTTTAGGGTTGCCACTTCATTTCAGAAACTAGAGATTTACTCATTTTGCTTAAACTCTAAATAACATTTTATTACTACTAGTTTACATTTTAGACCAGTTTCTGGAGTCCTTGTCTCGAATGAAAAAGCTGCATCGCTGCAATTATCTATCAATTGTCTTCTCATGCTGTGTATTCCAGGTGGTACCATGCCACCCTCTCCAGGAGCCATGCAGAGAACATGCTGATGAGGGTTCCTCGTGACGGGGCTTTCCTTGTCAGGAAGAGAACAGAACCCAACTCCTTTGCAATTTCATTCAGGTAACCAAGTTGTGTCGCCGCGTTGGATCTTAATCATTTCTATCTCGCTTCTTTCTAATTCACCAGGATGACTGTTGAGGAGGAACAATGATTCAAAATCCCAGAAAATTATACGTTACGTCCGAGTTTCTTAGCGGAGCCGTCTCTTGTGTTTTCTTCAAAGGGCCGAGGGTAAGATAAAGCACTGTCGTGTACAGCAGGAGGGTCAGACTGTGGTGCTGGGCACTTCAGAGTTTGACAGCCTTGTAGATCTCATCAGCCACTATGAGAGGCACTCTCTGTACCGCAAAATGAAACTGCGCTATCCCATCAATGAGGACACACTGGAGAAGATAGGCACTGCTGTGAGTATTACACTATACAGTCTACAACACATTTTGTACATATAAATAAACAGGAAATGTTATCTGGGTGAATAATCAAATTACCGAAAAATGTGGTAGTGTTTCGTGCTATCTTGTGGTTTTCAGTCTCGTAAAATCCCCAATGAAAAGACCTTTTGAACATAAAAGTGTGTTGTCCAACAGGAGCCAGACTACGGGTCACTGTATGAGGGCAGGAATCCAGGCTTTTACGTGGAGGCTAATCAAATGCCAACATTTAAGGTGAGTGTCCAGTGTGGAGAAGTTCACATGTAGTTGAACTCCGCATCGCTCGCACTTTGACCTGCATATATGAACAGTGAACAAGCGCTTCAGAGCCCTTTTCCTCGTCTGTCTTGTCTTTCTAGTGCACGGTGAGAGCCATGTACGACTACAAAGCTCAGAGAGATGATGAGCTCTCCTTCACCAAGAACGCCATCATCTCTAATGTGGACAAACAGGAAGGAGGATGGTGAGCGAGAGCCATTCAATCTATTCAGGAAGTCATTCTTGAATTATCCATTTAGACTGATCACATTCATGTGGTGTGACAGAGCCAGGGTGTATGAAGTGGGTGAATGATACAGGTGTGGGACTGTGGTTTTTAGCTTGAAATGTATTTTTATTGTATCAGTGTTGGCATCGGTGTTCAAAAATATTTACGAAAAACACATCCGCCTCTCTTCTTAACCCGTCTTCCCCCACCTCTTTTTCCTCTCAGGTGGAAGGGTGACTGCGGAGGGAAGAAGCAGCTGTGGTTTCCCGCAAACTACGTGGAGGAGATCAGTCCGTCAGCGGCGGAGCCCGACAGAACTGTGAGGATCAAACCCACTAAATGAGAGAGTATTGTGTTTTCAGTGAAATGAGAACACCCGCTCCCTCCACGGGGAGGTCGGGCCTCGTCACTCATCTGTCAGTCGTTCACCCTCACGGAGATACGCATGTACTGCGGATCATAACTTCAGACAGAGTGACAGCCTCTTTAATAATCCCTCTCTTCTTTTTTTTTTTTTTTTTTTTTTTTTTTTTTTATAAAGCAGGAGATGACAGAAAGCAGCCCTCTGGGAGATCTGCTGAGAGGAAGTGTGGACGTGTCTTCCTGTCAGATTGGTGAGTGGAGGCCACTCCACTTCCTGTTCGACTCTGCTGCAGGGCTTTAGAACAGCTCGTCACCTTGCCTGAAGGCAGCCTCCTTTTTCTGGCCGTCATATGCATGCGCGCACAAAAATCTCCCAACTGCTTGTTTTCATTTTCAAAACGGCCGAGCCATCACTCACTCTACTGTCCCTTTCACCCATTATCAGCCTCTTCTATTATTAATTCTTCTTCATTTGGTTTTGTCATTACTCATGCTTTTCTAACAGCGCCGCGTCTGTGGTTTTATTGACGTCCTCTAGTCCAGTCAATACACACCCATTAGTGCTGGCACATGCCGTCATGCATTGTTGGTGCCTCTGCTAAACCACAGTTAATACCGGAGTCGGGTGTCCCTGTGCTGGCTCACCGGCTCCATCTAGTGGTAGCATGAGAAAGATATTATTATATCTTTGTGATATATATTTCCTCCAAGGCTTCCTAAAAGCCGGTGCTTTCCTGAGGAGAAAGTGATGACGCTGAACTTTGAGGCAGGGCTTCTGTTTGTGTTGTCTGCTTATCGCTGCTGCAGTCACATTATTTGAACTTTGACCCCGTTTGCCTCTGACCCCGATGATACGACGTCCAATCAAATTATAGCTGACAGAGGTTTCAACCGATTCAGTCAAGTTGAAAGAGGCGTTACAGATAAAGGATTGTTTTGTTTTTTTCTTGCTATTTATATTCGGATGAATTTATTTTTGTATGTTTTATAATAGCTTCAGTTTGTTTTTGTTGCAAGTCAAATAAAAAAAAAAAATAAAAAAAAAATGTCAAGAAGGAAGTTTAAAATGGGAAATGGAAACCCTATTTGTCCTCTTCATTCCTGTTTTCCTTTTCCTGTGTCCTCGCTTCAGTTGTGCGTCTTGATGGAAAGGGCAGCAGACCTCACGTCTTCTCCCTGGCGTCAAATACCTCCATGCGGACGGGCCCGGTGCTGGACGTCGCTGCCAGCAGTCAAGAAGAACTCAAGGAGTGGGTGGTGAAGATTCGGGAGGTCACCGTGACGTCAGAGGCCAAGGTAAATACACACATATATATATATACAGTTGAAACCAGAAGTTTACATACACTGTGCAAAAAGACACACAACACTTTTTTTTCTCACTGTCTGAAGTTAAATCAGACTAAACCTCTCCTGTTTCAGGTCCGTTAGGATTACCAAAATTATTTAACTTTTGCTAAATGTCACAATAATAAGAAAGAGAATTTCTTAGAGAATTTTATATTACTTTCTTTGAGGTCAAAAGTTTACATACACCAAAAGTACTATGTCTTTATACGACGTGGGCAAGCCCAGATGATGATGTCATGGCTTTTGAAGCTCCTGATAGGTTAACTGACAACATGTGAGTTAATTGAAGGCACACCTGGGGATGTATTTTAAGGCCACACCTCAAACACTCTGCTTCCTTGTTTGAAATCATGGGAAAGTCAAAAGAAATCAGCCAAGAAATCAGGGAGAGAATCGTGGAGCTCCACAAGTCTGGTTCATCCTTGGGTGCAATTTCCAGATGCTTGAAGGTGCCACGTTCATCTGTGCAAACAATTATACGCAAGTATAAACATGGGAATGTCCAGCCATCACACCGCTCAGGAAGGAGACGGGCTCCGTGTCCCAGAGATGAACGTGTTTTGGTCCGACATGTGCAAATCAACCCCAGAACAAAAGCTAAAGACCTTGTGAAGATGATGGCTGAAGCTGGTAAGAAAGTGTCATTATCCACAGTGAAACGAGTCCTGCACCGACATGGGCTGAAAGGCTACTCAGCAAGAAGGAAGCCATTACTCCTAAAGAAACATTAAAAAAAAAAGCCAGATTGCAGTTTGCAAAAAGACACCAAGACAAAGACCTTAACTTCTGGAGACATGTCCTGTGGTCTGATGAAACTAAAGTGGAGCTGTTTGGCCATAATGACCACCGTTACATTTGGAGGAAAAAGGGGGAAGCTTGTAGACCTGAAAACACCATCCCAACTGTGAAGCATGGAGGTGGCAGCATCATGTTGTGGGGCTGTTTTGCTGCAGCGGGAACTGGAGCTCTTCATAAAATAGACGGCATCATGAAGAAAGAACATTACCTGGAAATATTAAGGCAACATCTCAGGACATCAGCCAGGAAGCTACAACTTGGGCGCAAATGGGTTTTCCAAATGGACAATGACCCGAAGCATACTGCCAAAATAGTTAAAAAGTGGCTTGAGGACAACAAAGTCAATGTCTTGGAGTGGCCATCAGAAAGCCCTGACTTGAATCCCATCGAAAATTTGTGGGCAGATCTGAAAAGGCGTGTGCGAGCGAGGCGGCCAACAAACCTGACTCGGTTCCACCAGTTCTGTCGGGAGGAATGGGCCAGAATTCCAGCAGAGTACTGTAAGAAGCTTGTGGAAGGATACCCAAAACGTTTGACCCAAGTCATGCAGTTCAAAGGCAATGCCACTAAATACTAAGGAACTGGATGTAAACTTTTGACCTTGAAGAAAGTAATGAAAAATTCTCGAAAATATTCTCTTTCTCATTATTGTGACATTTAGCAAAAGTTAAATAATTTTGGTAATCCTAACGGACCTGAAACAGGAGAGGTTTAGTCTGATTTAACTTCAGACAGTGAGAAAAAAAAGTGTTGTGTCTTTTTGCACAGTGTATGTAAACTTCTGGTTTCAACTGTATATATATATATATATATATATATATATATATAAGATGCCTGACAGGAGAAGCACTCGTGTTTACCTTTGTAAGACCGGCGACTTATATTTTGGAAACACTGACTGAACAGTGCACATATGGTGTTTATCAGTTATGTCTTTCAGCAGACTCACACTCACAAAGTCTCACACCTGGAAGCTGTCTTGTTTTGTTTCGTACAACCACCGGAGCAGCAGTTGTTGAGGAGAGAGGAAAGCGTCAGGCTAGCGTCAAAGCGAGAAGTGACGCGTGTTACTGTTGGAGCTGCTGTATTTACACCCGTGTGTCTTGTCTCTGTGCCCAGCTGGAGGAGGGGAAGTTGATGGAGAGGAGGAAGAAGATTGCACTGGAATTGTCCGACCTGGTCATCTACTGCAGGCCAGTGCCATTTGATGAAGAAAGTAAGATTTACACACGCTCATTAAGACTGAAAACGCACGCTTTTATAAGCTCACAACATTCACATAAAGGGGAAACGCGTCCAGTGCCGATACAGGAGGAGGTTAAAGACGTCCTTTCCTCTCTGCCCCCGTTAGAGATTGGCACCGAGCGGGCCTGTTTCCGGGACATGTCGTCCTTCCCCGAGACCAAAGCAGAGAAATACGTCAACAAGATCAAGGGGAAGAAGTTCCTGCAGTACAATCGACTGCAGCTGTCCAGGATCTACCCGAGAGGCCAGAGACTCGACTCTTCGAACTACGACCCGCTGCCCATGTGGCTCTGCGGCTCCCAGCTGGTGGCACTTAACTTCCAGACCGCAGGTATCCACCTCCGTTTCGGGGCCGATGGCGCAGCCGGGACAGGAAATGCGCCTTTGCTGCCGACACGCCGTTCACCTTCTTCTCACTCCCGACTCTTTCCTCCTTCCTTCGGCCTCCCGCAGACAAGCCGATGCAGATGAACCAGGCCCTGTTCATGCTGAACGGCAGGAGCGGCTACGTCCTCCAGCCGCCCATCATGAGGGACGACACCTTCGACCCCTTTGACAGACACACACTGCGGGGCCTCGAACAAACCACCCTGGAGATAGAGGTACGCCAGAGGGACACACACACACACACACACACACACACACACACACACACACAAAGAGGCTGTGTTTTCCACAAACCTGAAGTTACAGACATGGTACAGATACTTTTAGATTCAGGGTCACTTTATTCCCCGAAGAATGATATTACATCCGATGTCCATCATGAATAAGTGTCCATAAATCCACTTGGAAATCAAATAGAAAGTCCATTTTCTCCACCGCAAACGGGAATTTTTTTTTTTAACAGGCAGTTCGTCTGCCTTTTAAACGGGACCGATTTATCAAAAAATGCACCACACGGTACAGAAGCTAAAAAAAAAAAAGCAGAGCTCAAGTCGTACTTCCTGTTTACGTTGTCAAAGCCTCCAGATTCAGGGAACCGTCGTTCCACAGCCGAGAGCATCATCATCATCATCCCCCCCCCCCCCCAAGAGAAACAGGAGATTCACTTTGTTTTGGGTGGCAGGGGCACAGTGTGTGTGTGTGTGTGTGAAGACGTTAACGGTGCATGCTGTGTTCCTCTTCTTCTTTCCTGAAGGTTTTGGGCGCCCGGCATCTGCCCAAACACGGCCGCGGCATCGTGTGCCCGCTGATAGAGATCGAGGTGTGCGGCGCCGAGTACGACAGCGCCAAGCAAAAAACCGACTCCGAAGGTGAGACGCTGCTCGAAATTGAACCCGCCGGCTCCTCGGCCGAAAGCGAAGAAGTGAGCGGGTGACCGTTCGCCGGGGGCACGTGCGCCTCCGCGTCATTTCCCGTCTGCTCCTAGAAAAACAGGAAGTCGAGCAAACAACTGAGCCCACGTGTGGGGAACACAAAGGGGAAAAACATCGCACGGCGTGGACGCGGTCGTCGCGCGGATGTCATCGGGCTCCACGGTCGGGGGAGAGGGGGGGGGGGGGGGGTTAAGAAGCGTTGTCGTCGACGTTTCGTCGGTTTGATGCTTTTAACGTATAGATTTTGATTGTTTGGGGATTTTTTTTTTTTTTTTTTTTTTTTTTCAAAATGGACTTGTATTTTACTTTCGTGAACTTGTACTATTACTGGACCTGTGATGGACCGGTGATCTGTCCGGGGGGAGGAGGGGGGAGGCTCCGGTTGAACCTGCGCAGGATACAGGGTACAGATAATGGACGGTCGGATGGATGCAATATGACTGTGCTCATTAATCAGCGATGAGAGCGCTCACTTTACTCAGTTTCACTTTCATTATTTGATTTGCCGATTCTTCTACTTTCAGTCGCGTCTTCTCAGAATTTCTCCGATAACCGGGCCGGTCGTGTATTTTTTTTTTTCGCTGCGGACTGCGGCGGCATTTATTTGCGGTATCGTCTCCTGTTCATTCGTCCGAGTAAGTCGTGTAACTTTTCATTTACGGCGATCTCCTCCGCACCGGCTCCTCCGGCGGAGCAGTGAGCCGAGGCAAAGAGATTTTACTTTGAAAGGCTACGACGTGGTTTTCTTTTGAGTGTAATTAGGCTGAAGTTTAATGTGTAAAACAGTTATGCAGTAGTAGTAGTAGTAGTAGTAGTAGTAGTTTTCACTCTGCTGTCACCGGACGAAGGTAACCACGGGGATGACACCAGCGGCGGATACATTTCTCGACCTACTTCAGTTTTGTTTGTCCTCCTCCAGCTGACAACGGTCTGAACCCCACCTGGCCGAAAAAGCCGTTCCAGTTCGCGGTGTGCAACTCCGCCTTCGCCTTCCTGCGTTTCGTGGTTTACGAGATCGACATGTTCAACGACCAGAACTTCCTGGCTCAGGCCACGTTTCCCATCCACGGCCTCAAGACGGGTACGTGTTCAAAAAAAAAAAAAAAAAAAAAAGTGTCCTCCCCGGGGTGGAGGGGTGGGTGGGGGAGACGTGGGGAAAAAAAAAAAAAAAAAAAAAATCTCCCTGTAAATCGGCGCTGTAATGAGAAGCTGTGGTTTGTGTTGCACCAGGCTACCGGTCGGTACCGCTGAGGAACAGCTACAACGAGGATCTGGAGCTGGCTTCTCTGTTGGTCCACATGGACGTCACCAGGGGCAGGGTGAGCCACCGGTCTCCACCGAGCTTCGTCCAAACCCGCTCCGCGAAGTGTCCGTCGCCGTCAACGGACACTTCGTTCGCCCCGCGAAAAAAACAAAAAACAAAAACAAACAAACGTGAAGCGGCCCAGACGAACCACGCACGCCGACGTGTGGCCGGTTAACAACGCGCGCGCGGTCACTGGAGCGCATCTCGTTTGTTCATGTGTTCATTCTCCTCCTCTTAAAAGACGCGCGTTCCTTTTAAAAACGACCGAGCGTACCGACGCGACGCGCTTCCGTTTGATTTTTAAACCCCCGGGCCGCTCGGATTGAGGCCCGGGGGGGGAGGACGGGCGGGGCGGGGGGGGGAGGGGCTCCGGCGCCCGTGGGAATCACCCCATCTCGCTCCTCGTTCTCTCAGGATGAAAACGGCGAGGTTCTGAGCCCGTTCCTCGCCGTCGGGGCCGCGTCGGTGTCGGTGTCGGCCCAAGCGGGGCGGGAACGTTTCGGGGAGCTGAGCTCGGTGTCCTCGACGTCCTCCGGCATGTCCCCTCTGCCGCAGTCGCCGGCCCAGGCCGTGGCCTACAGAGGGAGGGAGGGCTCCTTCGAATCCCGCTACCAGTCCCCTCTGGATGACTTCAGGGTGTCCCAAGAGGCCCTGCTGGACCACATGGACCCACAGAACAGAAGGTGTGTGTGTGTGCGTGTGCGTGTGCGTGTGTGTGTGTGTGTGTGTGTGTGTGTGTGTTTTGGTTGGAGTGTTTCACGTGGCTGTTCTGAAGGCGTAGAAGATTCCCGACATCCTCCTGTCTTTGTCTTCATTTCAGGATGTTGCGGAGAACCAGAGTGGGCGGAGAGAACCGTGTCTAAGTCCAAGCCAATCAGGACGCATTTCTGTTGCACCCCCCCCCCCCACCACCCCCCCACACCACCACCACCACCACCACCACCCCCACCCAGTCGCCTCTCCCCGTACTGATGATGTCACTGACTGCTGTGAACACTGTTTCCATGGAAACGCCCACCACCGCTTTGGCCTACATTTCAGGCAGCTCTCCCTCCCTCCGTTCTCCAAACGCCCTCCCCCCTCCCTCAAAAAACACACACACACACACACACACACACACACAACCCCCCCCCCCCCTCCCTCCCTCTCTCCTCGCTCCCCGCCGCCCAGCCTCCTCACCACTCGCCTGACGAGGAGGAAGAGGAGGAGGAGGAGGAGGAGGGACTCGGACACTGGAGGGGCGGGGGTGGTCGCCGAGAGGAAGCCGACCGCCGAGGACAGGAAGAAGAAACCGCAGCAGAACAAAAAGTTCCAGCTCTGGACCGGTCGTTTCGTGGGGCGGGTCGTCCCCCGCTCGTGTTTTCGGTGCACACAACAGCTGCTTAGTTTGGAGGCTAAGAGGAGAGACAGGGAGAGCTGTAAAAGGTATCAGTTTGAAACTGTTTCCACTTAAGTTTCTTCGCTCCT
This sequence comes from Embiotoca jacksoni, assembly GCF_022577435.1. Taxonomy (NCBI): domain Eukaryota; kingdom Metazoa; phylum Chordata; class Actinopteri; family Embiotocidae; genus Embiotoca; species Embiotoca jacksoni. The sequence continues at coordinate 13,280,253 of NW_027185447.1, forward strand.
CTCTATTTGGCGTCTATATAAATATATATATTTATTCCTGCTGCGCTGTTGGCCAGAGAACAGCAGCAGCCGACCTGCTCTCAAAGAGCTCCTGTCTCCATGTTTTTAATTATTATAATTATTTAAACCTTTAAACATTCGTAATGTGACTTTTCTTTCTTTTTTTTTTTTATGTTAATGTGTTCAAACATGAGGGCTCTCTACAGCTATTTTTAATCTCTTCTCTGCTTTGCGGAGGAAAATGATGCGCCTTCAGTTTTAACTCGTACTAAAACCCCGCAGCGATATTAAAAAATTTTAATTTCTTTTTTTTTTTTTTTCTTTCTTAAGGCATCAGGAAGAAGTCATAGCCCGTTTGCGTTCAGCGAGCGAGCGGGCAGCATCGTACGTTTAGTCCGCACGCGTACAAACACACTTTTTGTTTTGTTTTTATTTCTGAAGTACATTCCAGGGAAAACAAAAACAAAAAAAAAAAAAAAAACTGCACATCATTCCACGCTTTTTTTTTGTTTTTTTGTTTTTACAAGCCGGCCCGCCGCGACCTCAGAAACACGTCTCCCTCTCCGAGTTCTTCGCGTGATGAAGCGGGACCGGGGGGGGGGGGGGGGGTTCCACGGTTGTAGTCTTGATTGTGAATCATAATTGTAGTTTTGATTTGTCTTTCCCCCCCCCCCCCCTCCCCCACCCTCCTTCTATCTACTACCAGCGAGGCTCGTCCGGTCACTCGAAGGGAAAGTTCCCCCCCCCCCCTCCGGTGGGGGAGGGAGGGGGGGGGGCTGCAGGTTACCGCGAGAGAGACGATCCCGTTCATTATTATTTACAGTCACAGTTGAGTCCCGCCGCGTCCCGGCCACGCCGTTCGAGTGTTTCAACCCGTTGGCCGTTCCTGGAATAAACCAGACGTAAGGGCGATATAAATAACGTCGCCGTTTTAAATTGAGCGTTTCTGAGAAGCTATTTATAAAAGGTTTTGAGGTCCTAGTGGAAAGCGTTTTTACTGCAAGCCAAACTGTCGTCGAATTTGTGTTTGAGAAAAGAAGAAGTTGTGTCCGGTGTCGTTGACCGACGAGGGAGAGCGGTCGCCAAGACATGAAGGGACCTTTTTTTTTGTTTGTGTGTGTGTGTGTGTGTGCGCGTGCGCGTGTTCGTGCCGCTTCCCGGAGACGATCCCGGTCGAGGATCTTTACGTTCCGTCGCTGCCCGTGAATTTATTTGAAATGAAATATGCAAAAAAAAAAATAATAAAAAAAAAAATATTGTAGACTTTGTTGTGTAAACAAAAACAAAACAAACAAAAAAAAAACACTGAAAGAAATGCTCCAGTTACCGATTTGTCGTTTCTAACGTCGGGCTCTCGTTCTACTTATTAAAGTGCGTCTAACTCGGGTGTTCAGAGAGGGGGTCCGGTTACGGCAGGTGTCGGTGTCCTTTTAAAAGGTGCGGGTTCCTGCAGCTGCGACGGAGAGGAACGGTCCCCCCCCCCCCCCACCCCCCCGCCCCTCCGCCCTCCCCCCCTGAGTCCAAAGCTTCACGCCAGAGGCGGTGTTGCGCCTTTCAGGGAGCCCAGCGGACGGAGCTCGTATGTAAACCAGTGAACAGTGTTTTTCCTCTGCTTGTGTGTGACGACTATATACTGTAAGCTCGATATTCTCGCTCGGTGTTTGGCCACCGAGACGCACCTAAAAGCCATATGGTATGATTTAAGGTCAAATAAATACATAAAATAAATATATATATATATATAAAAAAACAAAAAAAAAGCAGGGTCAGGCGAGCGAATACTTTTAAAGGCCTCAGAAAATATTTTGCGTTTGCACCCCCCCCCCCTCACCCGATATTAATCCCGAAGCTCCTCCTCCGTACGTTTATTTCCTCCCGCAGCGGTCGATGAACGCTTAAAGCGCCCCCCCCACCACCACCACCACCACACCCCCACCCCGCTCTTCACTTTATTCTAAAGGGACGGAGTCCAATCAACTAGAATAACTTAAAACGCCCGCGTGGAGTGCGCAGGGCCCTTAACCGTCATTTGTTTTTGCCTCTTTTTTTTGTTGTTGTTGTTGTTGTTGTTGTTTTTTTTTCTCCAAACTTGTCCGTTCTGTTCGCGACAGTCTCATTTGCAATCGCCTTTCTGTAACGTGCCTAAACTATGGAGAGGAAAAGTATTCATTTTTAATTTTGCCTTTCATATGAAACATATTCAAGCCTGAAAAGTAAATAAAAATACTTACTACTTTATACTACTTTGGTCTTTTTTTTTGTTTGTTTTGTTTTTCTTTTGTGTGAAATGTGAATGCGCTGCAGCGAGGTGCGTCATGTTCAGTTGTCGGATGTAACTGCAGCGCGCGCACACACACACACACACACACACACACACACGCGCGCACACACACACTAGGTTTCATGAACTTCAGACTCTGCACCACAGGAAGTGAGTGAGCGCTGCAGTGCCGAGGATCCATCAAACGGGGCCTGAAATTTACGGACAGAATCTCAAATCCCTTGAGCCGCTAAGGCACCTGTTGTTGTTGTTGTTGTTGTTTGTTAAAATCCACAGACTAAATACAACATTTGGAGAATAATCGACAAAATGAATCAATAATACAAATATCAGGCGGAGCGCTTGAACGAGGGGCTTTCTCGTCGGCTCCCGTTTGACCGTTGTAGATTACGGTTGAGGTGGGATGAGGGTTTTTTTTTTTTTTTTTTTTTTTTTAGTGGGCAGCTGCATGTTGTGTTAACAAAAAAAAACAAAAAAAAAACAGGCAACGTACGGCAATCGGCCACAACAATAAAACCACCGACGGGTGAAGTGAATCACTCGTTACGAAGACGACACGGCATGACGGATAGTTTATCTGCAGAAACGAAGCCCCCCCCCCCCCCCCCCCCCCGCCCCGCCGCTGTACACCACATGGAAGACTCGACTTAGGCCGCAATGACACGCAAGAGCCACACGTGTATTACATTCTGTTTATTCTGCAAATACCATCTGTAAAAATGATACATCGAGCCTAAGTATGGAACTCCGGTACAAGTTCACAGTATTTTTTTTTTTTACAGTCAAATTTAATCCCATAAGAAAGTTCCATTAAAAACAAATGTACGTATGCGTCGGCGACGTAAAAGAAGCACTTGATGCTACAACACAGATCAAACTCGCCGTGTAGTCCCAAACGTATTTCAGACGCGACGGGGTGCTCGCCCTCTTTGGATGAAACGACTCCGGGTGATTTTCGCGTCCCCGTTTTTAAAAAACAAAAAAAACAACAAAAAAAAACAACAAACGAAGAGTATGTACAGATGAGGTGAAGGAAAACGTCCTCGTGGTCGAAATGGGACACCTGCGCCGCGGTTTCAACATGCGATGCTGTGAAGTGTTTAGTCGCGCGTGTGAAGTAAGCCGCAAGCGTAAAGTTCGAGTGGTGTGTGGGTGCATGATTGGGGGGAGGAGGGGAGGGGAGGGGGAAAAGGGTGGGGGGAGGGGAAAAAAAACAACAACAAAAAAAAAAGCATGACGACATGATGTAAAAGTACGACTCCATCTGATTTGCCGCGAGGCCTGGGCAAGCACCCTGTGGCAAAGACCCGGGACGTGCAACGGGCAGTTCCTCGGCGACTCCCGACGGTCCTCGTGTCGAGCGTCGGCCCCGGCTGAGAACCGTCCCGATCCCAACCCCCCCCCCCAACCCTCCAACCCCCCGCCCCGAGCAACATCTGCCGAGGCCTCCGGCCGCGCGTCTCCCTTTTTTTCCTCCTCCACGTCAAGCCTCCCCTTTCTCCCGTTACAGCAGGCAGGCGGAACAAACATGGCAGCCTCATCCCTCCCTCCCTCCCTCCCTCCCACCCGCGTCACCTCCGCCCCGACTCTTCGGTCCCCACTGGAACTTCCTTCTTGGGGGGGGCGGGGGGGGGGGGGGGTTGTGTGGTGGGGTGGGGGAGAGGGGGGGGCGAATGGGAGAGTGTGTGTGTGTGTGTGTGTGTGAACAGAACAGGACAAGCAGGGAGGGAGGGGAGGGAGGGGGGAGTAGTGGCTTCAAAGTCTCACGTGGGCGGGGCGGGGCGGGGGGGGGGGGTCGTGCCTACCTCTAGGGGTGTGAGTGAGAAGGATGGGGATGGTTTCGAGATCCGTTTCCATCCAGTGATCCCGTTACAAAACGCATCTGTCGTCTTTTCAGTCCGACTCCGAGAACAAAGACCACCTGCGTCGTGAACTCCACACTTTCAAAAAAGGCCTCTTCAATCAGTTCCTGTAGCAATAAAATACAAATAAAACATGTAAAAAAAATAATAATAATAAAAAAAAAAGTTGTTAAAAATCGGTCACCTTGACAACATGCTCCAGAAACCAGGCGTCAGCCGCGCACCGGTTTGAAGTACCTGTCGCGGCGGGTTTTGTTCCTCGTAATTATGACGGTTCTGTGTTTGCGCGCATACCACACCGCCCTTCAAACACCTCGGCGTCACCGGGGAGACTCTTAAAAACGCGTGGCGGTTCCGACGCGGTTCCGTTTATCACCTTTTTATACCCCAAACCCACCGGGGGGAAAAAAAAAAAAGACTCGAATTAAAAAAGCGGTTCCGGCGCTGCGAGCGATCGGCGGACGCGGGACGAGTGACGGTGAACCGTTTACACTCCGACTTCGTCGTTGGGCTCGAGAGACGCTCGTGTTCGCTTTCTTAACATTTAACGCGCTGAAGGGATTTAATGAAAAACGGCTTATTTACGGCCTCTTTTCGGGTCGTTAACGCGTCGCGCCTTGCTTTGCCGATCTGAAGCGCGGAGAGACGCCGCCGCTCCGGACGTGGGGGTTACCTTCAGCGGCGTTCACAGTCTTGTCGGCGTCGGCCTCCTCGGCGACTCCGCACACCGACTGCTCCATTTTCTCCTCCGTCCCGCCTCCCGCCGGCGGCCCCGGCTCCGGCGGGGAGGACCCCGTCGTCGTTTGGGACTCGGCCGCCGCGCCCGGTGCCGCCGGCCTCGTCCCGGCCGTTTGTTCCGTGGCGCCCGGAGACGCCTTGGTGGAGAACCAATGTCGAACCAGGTCCGTCGTCAAACCGCTGGTTTGAGCCAGTTCCTGCAGCTGTGCACAAAGAACAATGAGGTTCATCTGCCTTTACAGGTGCACGCACACGCACACGCACACACACACAAACATACACACACTCTCACACACACAAAGAAACATACACAAACACACAGAGAAACATACATACACACACACATAGAGACAGACACAGAAACACACACACACAGAAACATACACACACACATAGAAACATACATATACACACACATAGAGACAGACACAGAAACACACACACACAGAAACATACACACACACATAGAAACATACATATACACACACACACACACACAAACATACACACACTCTCACACACACAAAGAAACATACACAAACACACAGAGAAACATACATACACACACACATAGAGACAGACACAGAAACACACACACACAGAAACATACACACACACATAGAAACATACATATACACACACATAGAGACAGACACAGAAACACACACACACAGAAACATACACACACACATAGAAACATACATATACACACACACACACACACAAACATACACACACTCTCACACACACAAAGAAACATACACAAACACACAGAGAAACATACACACACTCTCATACACACAAAGAAACATACACAAACACACAGAGAAACATACATACACACACACATACAAACAGACACAGAAACACACATACACAGAAACATACACACACACATAGAAACATACATATACACACACACATACAAACAGACACAGAAACACACACACACACACACACACACAGAAACATACATATACACACACATACAAACAGAGACAGACACAGAAACATACACACACAAACACACAGACACAGAAACACACACACACACAAACACACAGAGACAGACACAGAAACATACACACTCACACACACACACTCAAACATACACACACTCTCTCACACACACAGAAACATATACACATACACACACAGAAACATACATACACACACATACAAACACAGAGACATACACACACTCTCTCACACACTCTCTCTCACACACACACACACACACACACACACACACACACACACGATCAGTCCACCGCTGGTCTTTTGGTCTCTCTGCTGACATGTGAGCAGCTCCTCCACACAGAATCTTATTATAGATATAAATAGTTACACCCATGTAGACTCCCAATTTATATCCCCGTGCAAAATACTCCCGACCCGTTTAATAATCGCTCCGATTACCGACATCTGTTGCACCACGTCTACCGTTTGTAGAAAAGAAATATTTGGACATGTCTTTAGTCAGTTTAAGACTTCTTATTCCAGTTCATATAGAATCTGTTCTTACCTGATGAAAGGTGGCTTTTTGCTTTTCTTTTTGTCTATCCATTTTACGTTGGGGTTTTTTTTTCTGAGGCGATATGGCGCTAAAATAATATCACAATATTTCAGGGTTTTTCTACGATAACCACGATAAAATACTGAAAAATATTTTATTATTAATTTCAAGTGTTATTGTTTTAGAAGTTGGCCTATATGTAACAGTTTTCCTTAATTGCCACCATCACCCAACTTTTTTTTTTTTTTTTAGCATATTAATTAGACTAACATTATCATGAATAATTAGATGTGGCACAGCCCCGGTTGGAACTTGAATTTACTCAGTAATAATACATTATAATGTAGTAATCTAATCGTATAAATCCTAAAAGGTAGTCGGAGAGACAGTCGGAGGTTAATATTGAACATCAATAAAGTCAAACCATCAGATATTTAGCAAATATGAATTGAAAAACATTTCAAGTTTGACATACTCTACCTAAACGGAATAAAACAAATTTTTAAATGCCCTTTATATTGAGATGAAATACAGATTCTGTATGCTGCTGTAGCGAATAAACGTCCCCTCGGGGATTAATAAAGTAACTACCTAACCTAACCGAGATCAATCTGCCCGCTGCGGTTAGTACCGCTCTACTTTCATATTATACGGCGTATTGTAGGCGCTCATAGTGTACGTTTTCGTTTCCACAACTGAACCGTTTATTTTCCTTCTTTGCTGTTGTGACAGTTAAAGTACGCAGCGTGGATCCGTCCGTTTTATCTCTTCTAAAAAGGCGCTTTTAAAAGTGACCCGGGGAGAAGAAACGAAGAAGCTCATTTGTTCCGAGCGCTGCACCTCTCCGACGGCGTTGTGAAAAGCACAAAAGGATATTTTCAGTCAAAGCGGAGCGTCTTTGCTTTACGATCAGAGGGTGAGACGGTCATTTTTTTTTTTTTGAACAACGGAAGCTCTTCTGAGTCGAGAGCCAACGGGGAAATCCGAGGCCCGAGTTCTGGCAATCGAACACGGACGAAGACTTCAATATTTTAACGGTTTGCATCCAAAGCAGCTTAACGCCGACTTCTCCGACACCTTCCCCCCCCTCCCGCCTCCCGCCTCCCGCCTCCCGCCTCGCCCCCCCTGTTCAATTAGTGTGGGAGAAATACTGGATCAAAAGGTGTCCGGAGCACAAAGTGAATCAAATAGTTTCTTTTAAAAAAATATGCAGATTAAAAAGATGTTATTGGATGCGATACGAGACTTCCGTCTTTTCAGGTTAACCCTGAAAGGAAAGATTTATCAGTAACACCAAACCAATCACCAGCAAAAACAACTCATGATAATTAATGACGAGAGACGAGGTGCACTTTACGAAAAATCAATCAAATGAAATTATTATCATTATTATTCCATCGCTTGTGTGGCTCCCACAGACGCATGTGAACATTTTATCGTGGCGGCGCAGGTTTCTCGTTTGAGGTTGTTCAGAGAAGAAGAAGAACGAAGAAGAAGAAGAACGAAGAAGAAGAAGAAAGAAGAACAAGAAGAAAGAAAGAAGGAAGAAGAAAGAAGAAGGAAGAAGAAGAAGAAAGAAGAACAAGAAGAAAGAAAGAAGGAAGAAGAAAGAAGAAGGAAGAAGAAGAAGAAAGAAGAACAAGAAGAAAGAAAGAAGGAAGAAGGAAGAAGAAAGAAGAAGGAAGAAGAAGAAGAAAGAAGAACAAGAAGAAAGAAAGAAGGAAGAAGGAAGAAGAAAGAAGGAAGAAGAAATAAGAAGGAAGAAGAAAGAAGAAATAAGAAGAAGAAAGAAGAAATAAGAAGGAAGACGAAAGGAAGAAAGACAGAAGACGAAAGGAAGAAAGACGAAAGAAGGAAGAAGAAGAAGAAGGAAGAAGAAAGAAGAAATAAGAAATACGAAAGAAGAAGAAGGAAGAAGAAAGAAGAAAGAAGAAAGAAAGAAGACAAAAGAAAGAAGAAGGAAGAAGAAGAAGAAGAAGAAAACGACACAATGAGCTGTGGTCAGTACCTGCGAGTCCTCCAGCCTGCCGTGGTGATGGAGGTGAGCCTGGAGGATCTTGGCGTTCTCCTTCTGCAGGTCCTCCTGCAGAGCCTTGTCCTGGTACGCCTCCAGCCACTTCAGCTGGCCGTTCTTCTGCACGTAGCGACAGTCCCCGAACCAGCGCACCACCTCGGGCCGGGGCAGCCCGGTAGCCGAGATCAGTTCGTCGTACTGAGTGGCGCTGGGCCACTGGGTGCGGGCGTAGACCTGTTTGAGCAAGTGCAGCTGCTCCGCCGTCTTCTTGCCTCGGATGGTCGTGGGCTTGGGGGAGTTGGATGGTTTGGGCGTCGCGGTCGAGGACTGGGATGGTTTGGCGGTGGCGGCGGTGGAGGAGGAGGAGGCGGAGCCCGGGGAGGAGGCGGGTGTGCCGCTGAACTGAGGCGGTACCGTCGGGCTGTCCGAGCCTTCGCCCTCCGGTTTGCCGTTGGCCTCCGTCACCTTCAGCATCTTCAGGTTTATTTTGATCGGGTTGACTTTCAGTTCTCCTGAGCTGTCATCTCGGTGTCTCTCTTCTCCATCCGCCTCCATGTCCTCCTCCTCCTCTCTCAGCGCTCGCTCCGCCTCCTCTTTTTTCTTCTCGGCTGCCACCCTCTTCCTCCTCTCGGTGAACCAGCCATTGATCTCCCTCCTGGTCATCTTGGTCTCCGATCGCAGTCTGTCCACTTCCTCTCCTGACGGGTCGGGGTCCCGGGCGAAGCTGGCCTCCAAGGCCTTCACCTGAACACAACAGATGAATGGTCCAAGTCAATAACGTGAAGGAGTGCTAAACTAAACAGATTACTTCATCAATCAAGAAATGAATGAGGACTAATAATAATAATAATGAAGGAATCGGCAACAATGGTGACAATTTTTCATTTAAGTTCATTATCTGAGTATCTGGTTCCACCTGGTCCATTCTGAGGAAACTGTAAAAAGTTTTTAACCGTTGGTGAGACAACCAAGATATTTACAGAGATCATCTTCGTGTCCATGAAATAACGATGACTTGGAGAAAAAAAAAAAAGGTGGAAAAAGGTCAAATTCAGATTTCTATTTCTTTCTGGATTATAAAGCAGTTCTTAATAAATACTATGAACGTGTCAAAACGGCCGTTTCCGTCGAGAAATGCACGCAGCCCGTATTAAGAGACCGGAGCCGCTTGGACTTCTGCAAGTTTGCGACGTCACAAACGCACGAACACGTCATAACGTCTCGCCTTCAGCGCGGGCCCGCTGTCCACGTTTTCGTGCGAAAGAAAACACAGCGCGGCCGTTCCTCTGCAGAACTAGAAAGCTACAAGAACGGGGAAATCCTGTGGTTGGCGCGTTTTTTTGTTTGTTTTTGTTTTTTCTCTACTTCGACTTAAGACCGCTGACGCTTCAGTCGGACACTCGGGTGCGTTGAACTCCGCAAGCAAACCGCTACCGTTATTCGATTTCGTGCAGCTCCTTCGGTAGCCAGCAAAAGACTTTACAGTACTTTTTCCACACGTGAAGCGGCGCTCCCCCGGCGCATGTCAACAGACTTTGACGAGTCTCTTCAAATCCAACATCTTAGAACCAAGAAAACACACACAAAAGTGGATTTTGCTCCACTTGGGCCTCACCTGGTGGGGTTCTCGCTCTTTGTAGCGGATGGCCGTGAAATCCGGGGAGGGCGGTCTGGGCAGTCGGCGGGACGCCGCGGTGGGGGAGGTGGGGGTCGGCGTTGCAGTCGGGCTCAGAGGAGCCGAGGCGTGCTGGGGCGTTTTCGAGCCGCAGTTGTTGCTGCCGCTCTCTGACAAATCGACGGGGTTGGCCCCGGCGACGCCGCCCGCACTCGGAGCGCCCCCCGCTCCGGACGCGGGCTTGCCCTGCCCCCCCCCCGCGCCGGAGCGGCCCCCTTTCAGGTTGCGGAAGTGGTAGCGCCGATCGCTGAACCACTTGCGGACCTCCCGCACCGTGAGCCCGGTCAGCGCGATGAGGCGGTCCACCTCCTCCTGGTCGGGGAACTGGCCCAGCTGGAAGCTGTCCTTGAGGGCGTTCAGCTGCCCCTGGGACTTCTTGCCCTTGTAAAAACTGGGGTCCAGGAACGCGTTGACGGGCGTCCGGGAGCCCGGTGCGCCGCCCAGGGCGGAGGGAGGGGAGGGCGAGGAAGATTTGGAGGCGGGGGAAGACGCCTCCTCCATTTTGATGTTCGGGGAGTCCCTGGCGGAGGGGTCGACGTCGTCTGGACTTGTGCTGGTTGCGTTACTTTTGTTACTGCTGCCATTGGCAGCTTTTGCCTTCTGTCCATCGCTGCCCGTTTTGCTTTTAGTGGCCCTGCTCTCCGTGGCGTTTGTACTTTCCGTGTCGGTCTGCGCAACGCCGGTGTTGTTGGCTGCGCTTTTATCCGTGTTCTTCGCATTTGCAAGACCGGTGACGTGACTGTTGCTCTTTTCGCTGGAGGCGGCGTTGGCGCGGCCGTGTTTACCGTTCACACTGATGGCCTTTGCGTGAATGTGATTGCTGCTTCCCAGACTGAGGTTGATGACACTAGCTTGACTTCTCCCACTGGCACTGCTCGTGCCCCCTCCCCCACTCCGACTGCTGTTACTGCCGCTGATGATGTTACTCCCCGTGCTGCTGCCGCTGCTGCCCACCGTCCCCACCACCATGCCGATGCCTTTGTCCGCCACCAGGGCTGCAGCGGGTCGGGCCTGCATCATGGGCCGGGCTGCCGCCTGGGGCTTCGGTGTGACGGCCAGGGCCACGGGAGCGCTGCTGACCTGGATGCCGTTCGCCATCACTGGCTGTGTGACGATTACCCCCCCCTGGCTGACGAGGGACCCCTGCAGAATGTGAGGGATCCCCGTGGCCCCCAGCGAGGCAGGCAGGACTGTGATTGTGTGCTGGGCCGGGCCGTGGTGGCTGTGCATCGGGTTCTGAGAGCTGGAGGGTGCCGTCTGAATGATGGTGTTGAACATCTTCCTCCTGGCCTCCTCTATCTCCTCGGGCGACCAGCTGATGCCTTGCTTCAGTCTCTGGGCCGTGAACCAGATCTTGATCTGCTCTTCGGGAAACTTTGTGACCACAGTCAGGTAGCAGAGCTCGGCCTTTGTGGGGTACGGGAACTTACTGAAGGAGGTCTTCAGGAAGGAGGAGGAGTCCATGGAGGCACTGTAGGTGGGGATGCTGCTCAACGGAATCATTACCTGGGAATGAAAAATGTGAAAAGTCAGTTATTATTGCATCATATGATAACCAATAATAACTTTCACAATACGAGAGTACAACAAAAGCAACATTTACCTTGGGGAGATTTTTTGAGGATGAAAGTGAGGAAGCACAGGACATGTTTGAGGCGACTGTGATCGGTGGAGAATGGTGAAGGCTTCTGTTTTGAACAACTGAAACCACCTTCAAGAATAAAAAAGAATTTAAATGAATGCGATTCAAGTCAAAATGGACGCGTTTAAGAGAGCGCAACTAAAACGTTTACCTGTGTGATAGGCGTCTTGAGCACCGGTAATGCTCCCGAGCCGTTGACTATCTGGATGGCTGAGGGCAGCGTGACCTTGGTTGTTCCATTGTGGACAATTGTGGGAACGTGGTTGACCGTCACTGCAGCAGTCTCTTTTCTCTCCGTCTCTCGAGACGCAGAGACGGAGTGGTGGTCAGAGGAAGGCTCGTCCGAGGCCGGGTGAGACACCACGATCCGTTTCGGCTCCGACTTCCCCTTCAGCATCCTCATGATCGGGGTTTTGGTGATGGAAATCTCGCTGTCCTTCCCCGCCTCTGTCCCGGTCACCAGATTCTGCTCCACCACCACCCTCCTCTCCCTCTTCCTCAGCTGCAGGGTGGTGTTCAACGTGCTGGGGTGAACCCTGGCGTTGTGCAGGGCCAGCCCCTCGAACTTGGGCGCTGAAACCCCGCAGCTCACACAGAAGAAGCTGGGGTCGCAACGGAAGTCCGGGTGCCCCGTGTAGACGTGATCCAAGAACAAGTTAAGGTCGTGGGTTTCAAAGTTACAAGGCTTACAGGTGTAAGTGCCGGCAGCGTCTCCGACGGCATCGCCAGCCTCTGGTTTGGAAGACTCCCCGGGGTCCGGGGGACTGCGTCTGTCGCCCCCCGAGATCCTGCTTTGGCGGAGAAGAACGGGAGAGTCCCGTTCAGCCTCCTCTGACAGGTGGATAATCTTGCTGGGGATCATGCAAGGGGTAGTCGACTTCCTTTTGCTGGCCATGGTGTGACCACGGGGCGGGGAGGGGCGGTCAAATGGCTGAAGGGAGGGGTGTGAGAGAGAATGTGGGCTTCTCGTTGACTATAGACCAGGCATGGGGGGAGGAGGTCGGCAGGGCTGGTCCATAGGTCCTCTCTTGGTTCTCACTGCAGTTTTTAAGGAAAACCTGTAAATCAAGAGAAATATTTTAGTTCATCAATCGCCAATCGTGTGATATAATTTACCGAACAAGGGGTGTGTGGGGGGAGGGGGGGACGAGCGAGGGAGAACAAATCAGATGGGATTTCTTACTCAACGCAGTTTCCTCTTTGCTGGAAAAAAAGAAAGAAAGAAAGAAATAATGAACAGTTTGTTGGATGTTCCCAGGTAAAATATCAAAAGCAAAAGGTAGGGAGGCCTTCTGAGAAGACTCAGCAGAGGCCCTTAAAATCCATCGTTGCTTGTAAATCTTTAATTAAAAAACAAAAACAACAATCAAAGTCTTCTCCTCAACTCCTCTTCCCCACAAAACCCAAGGCTATCTCCTTTATGAGGCAATTCAAACACGCTCAGTCTGCTTCTTCACTAAAGGCTCTTTGGGAGCACTCCTGTCCTACCCCCTTCTTTCCCCTCCCCCATGCAACTCAGTCTCACTTCCCCTCTTTCAGACACACCCCCAAAGACAAGAGCACATTCTGAATTTATTTAATCCACAGCCTCTGCAGCTCCCCAGAGCACCTTTTTAAAAAAAAAAAAAAAAATATATATATATATATATATATATATAAATAAATGAAGATTTGCTACAGAAATGCTCACTTGTGAATTTGTAGCTTAAGGTGGAGCGTACTTGACAATTGGGCAAGTGGGTGGTTCAACAGATGTTCCCTGGAAAGATGGCCTTCTCTCCCGACAATAATACAGTCGAGATGGAAACACACCCGCATGGCAATGCGAATCTTAAAATTTCCTTCACACCTCCAGAGCCCTGGTCTCCACACAAAATGGCGACGCTTCCTGTGGAGGTGTCTTCCCCCTCCCTCAGTTCCCTCCAGCCCAGAGGTAGTGATGGAGGATTGGAGGAACAGCTCCGGGGCAATTACTTTTCCAGTCACTCTGCCCCGACATGACACCTCACTCTCAGAGTGGCAAGAGCTCACCAAAGTTCAACAGCTGAAAGGAGTGTAACAGGAATCTCAAGTCTGAGTCCGGCCCACTGTGGCGTGGCGCAAAGATACTTCACCCACAAATCCAACACAAATTGGAAGTAATCTCGCGCTTCCAATGTCCAAACGGAGCTGCTCAGTGCAGACTAGTTTCTGCGCATTTCTTTGAGCATTACATTTGAGGCCATTACGGAGCCATCATGTCTCCATTCAATAAATCTGTCCCACTCTAATCAAGTAGCACTTGTTAAATGGCAAATGTTCTCTCTCTTGTACCTACACACACACACACACACACACACACACACACACACACACACACACACACACACACACACACACACACACACACACACACACACACACACACACACACACACACACACACACACACACACGCAAATCCTTGGTTTGCCACACAAAGGTCATGGTACATTAGCTCAAAGCCCATTTAACCCTCACAGGACTGGGGTGTGATAGATGCCCTTTCACACACACACACTAACTGAGCAAATGTTTTCACTTTCCTGCCTTTGGGAGCCTCGGTCCCAGTCAACACGAGTAAATTACCGGTCAGTTCATCTGCAGTCTACAGGTCTTACTCGTAACACCGACGTACTTTATTGAGGCTGTGATGAAAACGTAGCGGGACTCGCATCAAATGGGTATCAAACAGGAAGAGGAGCAGAGCCTCTCTTTGAATCTGAGTGTGAAGGGTTAACAGGCAAATGAAGTTTGGAGGTGGAGGGAACGTGATGCCCCTTGTTCCCCCTTGAACCCCCCCCCCCCCCCAGAAAGAGTAACTGCCCCTGGCTTGGGCTGTTGAGCACCCCTCCTACTCCCCTGCCATTCAGTTCTGCATCAAGGGGCACCACTCTGCCAAGGCAGGCCGGTCACATGACCAACACAAAGGCTTATGGGTGGGCAGTCTCAGCCATCCATCACGTGGTTCTGTTGGGTGTGGGTGGCAGGCGAGAGGAGAGGAGAGGAGAGGAGAGGAGAGGAGAGGAGAGGAGGAGAGGAGAGGAGAGGAGAGGAGAGGAGTGAACAGGAGAGGATGGTGGGGGATGGGCAGCCGGTTTGGGGTGAGGAGGCGAGGGGAAAGAGGGGTGTTAAATATGGTGGAGGAAGCACTGAGGTGTTTCAGAGAGGAATTTTCCTCCCGATACCCCCCTCCGACTCGCCTTCCCACCCTGCCTACCCCCCCCCCCCCACGCCTCAAAGCCCCCTTCTTGCTCCAAACTACAATCACACGGTCCCTCCCTCCCCCTCTCTCCCTCTCCCTCCCCCCTCCCTCCCTGCTCACTGCTGCAAAGCCTGGAATGTTCAGCCAGTGGACATAACCTGGAGTTCAGCTTCAATGTCTCTTATGTGCACACGGGCTTTTCAGCGTCTCCTACCGAAAACAGAACAAAAAAAGATTCACTACAACAAGCCCTTAAACACACATTATCTTACCAAGAATAAAATCCCCTCCGCACATATCGAAAGCTGTTCAGACTGACTGGGCTTCAGTAACACCTACCTTCACATGTGAAAAAGAAAAGAAGAAGAAGAAAAGAAAAGAAAAAAAAAATCAGAAACCACAACTGTGTTTGCTCGTCCGCAGACAAATGTTGAGCCTCAACAAGGCCAGAGAAACCAGCAGAGACCCAGAGGCCTCGTACAGGTGAGGACTGAAAGGACAAGGGCCGAGCTATTATAGGCAACTCATACCTCAGCAATGCCGGGGCTCAGACAAGTCCTGTTGACTCACTGGGAATGAGGAGTGCATCCGGTGGTGACTTTAATTTGAATGTTGCTCACAAGTTGATGACCATGTGGCTGTGGTGGGGCTTGTGTCCTTTATGTTATACTTGTCAGCATTCACATGTGTGGGTTTCCTGTGAGATTGAGATTGAGATTGGGGAGGGGGGGAAGGGGAGAGAGGGAGGGTATGTGTGTGTGTGTGTGTGTGTGTGTGTGTGTGTGTGTGTGTGTGTGTGTGTGTGTGTGTGTGTGTGTGTGGTGCGCTGGGGTGGCTGCCTGCATGCCTGTGTGTGTGTGTGAGGCTTGTTTACTGGAGGTAGTCAGGCTGCAGTCAAGAGATCTCACAGTGACACACAAAAGACACTTTCTGACACCTATATTATCTATGCCTCATCAATGGCTCAGCACAACATGACCTCCTTTCCTCCCCTGGTCTGACCCCTGTCTAGGCCTGGCCTATATCCTCCTGGTACACACCGAGATGATAACACACACAAGAAAGCCTACAGCTTGGCCGCAGAGTAACTGCATGCTGACTGAACTACTCTGAGCAGAGAGTACAGGTGTAACGTTGACATCCGTGTGTGAAACAACTGAGTAGGACTCAGAATAGGTGTTCAGCACGGGCAGCCCTTTCCTTATTTGCTCCATTTAAACAAAAACAAAAACAAAACAAAAAAAGAAAATTTTTGCTTCCCTACTTGTCTTTTTTCCTCCCTCTTCACCCTCCCTCTTCACCCTCCCTCCCTCTCTAACTGTCTCTTCACCCTCTGCTTCCCCTCCCTCCCTCCCTCCCTCCCTCCCTTTCCTTTCCTTCTTCTCCCTCTCCAAGCAAGTTTGGCCCAGGGAGACAGGTCTGCAGCGCCACTGGTGTGTTACTGTCCCCATGGCAACCACCTCCTACCCTCCCCTCTTTCTCTCTCCCACCAGCTCATTTCTCTAAAGTACAAGCATGAGGGTAAACACACATTGTTACTCTCACACACACACACACACACACACACACACACACACACACACACACACACACACACACACACACACACACACACACACACACACCTCCCATGCCATCCAGTCCTTGGCTCTAGCAGGGCTTGTTTGTTCCACACACCCCTGTGAGTGGTATTTGGAGAGTCCCTGCCCTGCTCCTATTTCAGTGCCTCCCTCACGGGGTGTTGATGTCTCTCTGCTAGGTGTGGTCATCGTCACCAAGGCACGCCATTGGCCAGAACCGGGTGCCGTTTCTTCCCGTTAACTTGGTGCCCGGGTCTCTGTCCAGACATCTGCCCTGTGTGGCTCTTGTGTTTGGCCCGCAGAGGCCCAAGTCACAAGTCACGCTGGGTTCCTGTATTCACTGTAGGCAATGCAGGCACGGACGCATAAACAGGCCCGAAAATGTGGCAGATGCTATCCTCTTTCAGAAAGGTCTCCAAAACAACCAGCAACCCCGAGCGTATTTTCGAGCTCATTATCAAGTCTGCACCTCCAAAGCACAAACCCTTTTTCCTACTGTGAGTGTCTGCGCCCCAAAACACCAAATCCTTCGCCGTGTTTTCCGTGTCTCAAAATAAAACCGCCTTTCCACTTACTTATTCCCACTTTAAACAGGCATAACCTTCGCCTGTCAGTCCCCTGCGGGGTTTCACACACTACGAGTGCTTTTATGATCTTTTATGATCTCGGCGTCTGAACTTCTCTCCACATGCCATTTCAGTTCCTCCACAATACTGGCAACAATAGGAAACCCTCAATGACAGCGGTCCTCCAGCGTCCCTGCACCCTGATCCCGGGTCCCATCTGGGCTGGTCTCTCTCTCTCGGGTCAGGGAGCAGACGGCTGCATTGCTGTGGTGGCCACTGCGAGTGAGTGCATGCGTTCAAACTGGGCTGCTGAGAGGGGAGGGAGAGAAAAATGGCGGAGCACCATGCTCTGTGCAGTCCAACCTAAAATGGCTGACATCACAAGCTGTTAACCAGCCAAGCAGAGCAAGAGGCTGCTACCGCTCCTGACCCAAACCTGCCTGCTCTGGACGTATGAGTGGATCGCACTGCGCTCCACCACCACCACCACCACCACCACCCCCCCACCACATCTCTCCCCTCCCACAGACTGTGAGAAAGGCCCTCGAGTTGCAGCTGACTGCTTTTTGTGGTCACACTTGGTAGAGATCTGCAGGTAAATTGTTATTACATGGGTGAGTACAGAGGAGACCAAACTGACAGACAGAAACACCTTCCGTCAAAGACTCACAGGATTTCTCCGTTTCAGTCAGCCATCATTTGATGCTTAAAACGGAAGCTAGTGAAGCAAAACCAAGAGATTCTCGAGTGGCAAAATTAACCAAAAGTGCAGGGCCGAAGTATGACGTACTGATTAATCCTTTCATACTGAGCAGCTCAACCTGTGTCAGCTGCAAACCTAAAACTGAGGAGTAAAAGGGAGGGAGAAAGAGGGATGGGAGGAGGTGAGGTGAGGGAGGGAAGGAGGGAGGGAGGGAGGGTGGACTACAGCCACTGAGCCCAAACCATCACCACAGCAACACGATGAATAACAGCAAGAAGAGGCACAACAACAACAACAACAACAATAACAATAACAATAATAATACTAGTGGAGTTTTGTACTGGTTTTCTTCCACTGAGGACTCTGATATAACCTCATCAGCGGTAGTGTTGAAACCGGCCTGTCCTGAGAGTAAAAGGTGAGCTGCAGGTGATAAACCAATAGCTGGATTAAGCCGTGCGTCCATGTCCAGGTCTCACGTGGACACCGGACACAAATTAGCTGTCTGGGAAAGCTCTGCTCTTAATCCCTGGAGTCACACACACTCATGACAACACTGATATGAGAAATAACCAAGGCAACCGTCTCCCAAACTCCTCTGACGACAACATGCAATAAACTGTGCTTATGAAAAGTGTGGCAGGTTTTTTTGGGGTTTTTTTTTGGACACAAATGTCTTTCACAGCTTTCTGACAAAATAAAAGCTCAAATCATCCGTAGATTACTCGTGCAGTTTTTAAACGGACAACTGTGGGAAACAATATTAGTCATCATAAGTGGTTGGGAGGTCAAAAGATTTCTAACTTCTTCATTCATGACAAGAGACTTGACACAAAAAAAAAAAATGGTGAAATTCGAACGATTGTTTACGTGATTTATTTTACATCTCTGGCTTTAATATAAACGGGCAACACGTAATTGGTAATGATCTCAAAATAATAATAATAATAACTGTGTAGAAACGCCAGCGATGAGCGGTGTTTTGTTAAATAGCAGAGACACAGCGCTGGATAACGTTTGGTCCCTGAGCGCAGCGGCGTCAAACATTTCCGAAAATGATGCATCTTCCGCTCAAGTTAGGCGGAGTGAGTCTCCCAACTTAACGGGGCTCGTCCGCATTATAGGTTTTAAAACACTGGTAACCAATTCAGAGAGGAGAGGGGGGGGGAAAGGCAAGCCCCCAGCCCCCCCCAAAAAAACCCTACTCTCTCTCTCCCCCCGTTGGTTGTCGCCATTTTAAGCAGGCGACATGCAGCTGGCCAGCACTGCTGAGCCAAAAGCGCAGCCCGCAAAAGGTAAGGCTTCACAACACAAGTTTGGGGAAAGGTGAAACACTCGCGTAAATCACGAAAGCACACTCACCTCGCTTTGTCGGAGCTCACCGTAATGCTGCGCAGGTATTTAAAAAGTTTACATTGATATTGGCTCGCGGCGGAGCCGCAAACGGACTTCACTGATGGTAACTTATAGGTGTAGGACCCCGCTGTCCATCGGCTGGGTGATAAACGTGACACTGGAGGCGCACCGGTCCCTACGACAGCCCCCCTTTTTCTGCGCTTGTTTATTTCGAGTGGCTCTCAGTGTTGAGGCAGGCGGTGGAGGGAAGGAAAAAAAAAAAAAAAAAAAAAAAAATACGACGGACGTACCGAGGGAAGAGACGGACACGTGACGCACACGTCACTGACGGTGGAGTTGGCGTGAGAGCTCGAGCTCCGCCGCGCAGAGCGCAGAAGTGAGTCAGACATCCCGTCCCGACTTTGACCCAACAACACGGAGAGGGTCCTTTTTCGCGGGTGCGAGAGGGGACAAAAACGGCACCAGCCCCCGTTAAACCTGATGTTAAAGCCGCTCTCACCTGTCCCCCTCCCAGGTAACCTCTCTTAAAGGGACAGTGCAAAGAGTGGGCCGGACAGATACCCTGATAACACCTCTTCAAGTTAATCAAAACCCCAACTGCACTCATAAAGACCGTAAGACCACTAGTGGAATGTAACTAAGTGGGCAATCTTTACTGAAGTACCGTATTTAAGTACAAATTCAAGGTACTTTTACTTTACTTGAGTACATCCATTTTATGCAACTTAATATTTCTTCTCCACATCCAGGAGGCACAGATGTTACTTTTTACTCCACAACATTTGTCTTGAGAGCTGTAGTTACTAGTAGTTTAAGATGACAGGTTTTCATGCACTTCCTGTCCAATGAAAGCCATGTATCTTGGACACTGAAAATGGTGTTGTTGGATTTGGGAAAGAAATTTAATGTTTAAGTGAAAAGATAAATTGTCTTTTTAAAATGTATAATGTCATGCATTGTGTAAAGTCAGCCGATCAGAAGAAGCAAGTGAAACACGCTATTTTGTAGATAGAACCATCATATTTTGAACAAATATTCTTCAAAAGGTCTATCACTGATATATTTAGGGAATTACACTCCTCCATGTGTATATATTTGCATTTAAGAGGTGTGCATTTGTTAACAGTCACAAATGTAAGTATAAAGCCTAATATTTTGCTATCTAAACCAACATAAAATCAAATAGAGCATTTGTTAGGGAGGTCTAAGACATACAATGCATGCAGCCTACTCATATTTCAAGGAAAATTTCAGATTTAAGAGCTTAATAGTTGATGAGTTTGACTGTTTAGTAGGTGGTAACATTTATTTTGTTTTCCGTGAAAGGGCCAGCATGGCATCTGAAACACATTTAAAAATACATTCAGCTGCAAAAACTCTATAAAACTAATTTCTCATACTTAGTCTTTGCTCATTAATGTAAAAGTGGTGGACAAAATAAACCTCTTCACTATACTGCATTACAGTTCAGCAGCACCACAAACTACTTCCTCCAGAAAGACCACAGAGCTCAGCCAACACTTCACAAAAGCAGTTTAAGAGACTTAACTTTAGGATTTACAATTGCAGGCTGTACTCATATAATGCTATTCTAGGGCTGTTATTGATTTTCTGTTAAGATGTGTTTATTATGTATATGTGCAATTAGACTGAAATTAAAGATGATGCAACATCCCACACATCCTCCCGAATGAGTTGGTGCTCAGGTGGTCAACGTTGAGACTCAAAAGAGAAACTGAAATTCTCTTTCTGGATCTCAAATCTTTAGGGCTTGAAGCAAATATGTTTATTAACTGATTTCAAAGCATATTGGATTTAATATCACAACTAAATACTTGCCGATATTGATATATTGGTGCTAAGAAATATGTCAAACCTGTAATAATTTTTTAAATGGGAGAACTCTGTGGCTCCCACTCAGGTTTTCTCCATTTTGTAACAATTTACAGAAGATTTTTTTTTAGGTCAAAATTTCATTTCATTTAATGTCATTGTGGTTTCATTTCGATGTCTGAGATTACATTGTAATCTAAGTACGAAAGCAAACTTCTTTTGAGCATTTCGAACACTAACCTCGTACTGTATGCTTTCTTGTCCTCATGAAATCTGACAACAGAAAAGTCAATAATTTTGTCAATCATGAGCCATTGCAATCCATCATTTGTCAAATTACCCCATTTTACACAAATTAAGTAATAAAGGAGGTCATTTAAGGATAAACGATCATGATTATCTCAATTCTAGTGTGTATCAGTGGAGGGTGTCACTGAATATGAGTAATTGGAATGAAGCTCAACCAGGGAAAACCTGCAGTGTGATTGGTTTAGCCAAAAATAAAAATCAACATATAACAAACCTGCTCATTTTTGAGGCAACTGTTTCAGGAAAACTGGACGTCACAATGTCAAACTTGTGTGCAAATTTGTACTCTTAAGGTTTCCAACGTTTATATTCAGTGAATCCTTAATATGAGGCGTTCTTTAATATGACAAACTGGTGCAGGGAAATATTTGTAAAAATCCAGTATTTCTCATGAAACAAGCAAACAAAAGAAAGTTAGGGTGTAACAAAAAAAGCACTTATATGTCTTTAAATTCTATCTCTCTTTTGATACCTTTGACAGGTCCTGAGCCCCACGTGGAGAACAAGCTTTCTCTTTCACCATTACAGCCACTGTGCAGCTGTGTATGTTTTGACAAAAGATGAATCATTTGAAGCAATTACAGCTGTGACATTGAAAGTTGCATTTATATTGATCAATGACAGAGGCTTCACATGAATGGAAGAATAAGATATACATTGTACTAATGCACAGACCAAATGTCCATATTGCTTCATTTTTCATTTATTGCCACCTGATTACTTAATTGCCCCTTGGATGGACAGTAGATGTTGCCACCTTTTTATTTTGAGATATAAGGTAGAGGTGCAACAGTTCAATTCATGTTGATTTTGACACTTTTTAAAAAAAAAAAATGAAAATGCAAAAAAAACTGTCTGATCCATGCTTTTGAAGATCCTTTTAGAAAAAAAAAAAAAAAAAAACTCTTGAGTCGTAGACACCTTTTTCATTTAAATCAAAAGATGAATTGCTCATTACTTGAAGCCCTAATATATTGTGATATTTATGGACATGATTTGTGCCTTGAGTTGTCGAGATATCTGATTAATCAAAGGTCACATCAATAGAAAACAACAGTGGAAACATTCTTCAGGTGGCTTGTACACAAAAAGAATACACCATGCTCACGTTTTGTTTTGTTTGTTCTCATTATAAAATACTATGCTGAAGGGAGAAATTTATTTGTCGACAATTTTTCTTCCACGCTGAATATTTAAGCCTTATTGTGAACCTCTCACAACCTCATCGGGTCGCAACTGTGCAGTTGCAGGTTTTCACCGTCAGAGTTCGCTGTGTTTTTTTGTTGTTGTTGCGTTTCTGGCAGCAGCGGTGCGGAAACGTCGCACTTTCTGATTGGCCGTCCATGGCTGGGGTCAAAACTGTATTGCGCATGCTCAATTACCCTTTCACGGTTAGCGACTGAAATCTGTCAGCTCAGCGCAGCGTAGATTCCTCTAATACTTTCCCGATATTTCCCACTCCTGTCCTCCTTCGGTCAGCGTTAGAGATTTGAATCTCGCTTTAGGTGTCGTCAGATTTGGATTCTAACTTTTCGACGTCTGCAGCCGAAGGAAACAGCAAAGAATGACGAGCAGTTCAAAGCGGAAAGAAGAAAGTCATCTGCTCAATGGGGGTGTAAAACAGTCCACATGGAGCAAAGCCCTCAACAGTAATGCTGTTTGGGAGGAGAAGGTCAGTCAGCTGCCCTCTTTTTTTTTTTTTCTTCTTCTTTTTTTTTTTTTTTAGCATGGATCTTATGTTATTGCACTTTGCTGCAATCTTCTGAAGCCACATTATTTTCTGCCATGCGCTCATAAAGTCTCCTACCAGGAGCTAGCTGTCATGCTAAGGATTAATCTGGTGTGGCTGGGTGGTTATCTGTCAAATCCAAATGAGTAATGAATCGTCTTGGTGGTTTTGCCTTTTGTTTCAAAACAACAAACTGCTTATTGATTTCAAGGGATCAAGTCATCGTATTGGACATATTTTCCAGTCTATCGATCAGAGATAATCAGCAGCTCCTTACGCTGCAGAATATGTTTGACAATTTTGCTTTAAAATGAATTTTCTGTTGATTATTAAGTCACTAGATTTAGTAAAAAAAAACAAAAAAAACCAGCCATCCAATCAATCATTGTGTGTGTTTCCTCTTGACCTGAAACAAAACACCAGCAGTCTTTTTGTGACACCTAATCGTAACTTGACATAAATGAACATCAGGAGATGTAAAACACATTTGACTCTAAATTAATAATGCGTTTACATTAATTTGTGGGGTGCTTTTTTTTTTTAAAAACAGTAATTGGTGCATAAAGTTGCTCTTTTTTTTTTTTTTTAATGTAAAATGATCCCAGATTAAAGTGCATACACTAATCACCATCTCGTGCCAAAAGGAGTGAATAAAAATCGATTTGTGAAGTCACCCTTATGTGTGTAGAATAACATCTGTGTGTATGAGAGAAAGCAGGAGACTGTTAGGACTTTATCGCCTTTTCATGTGAATAATGCATCAGTTGATTGATAAATTTGAAAGTTCTGTCAATGCAGGATTGCCTGATATAAACACTTAGGTACACCCATAGTGTGAACAACAGCACTGTTTGTTTGAGTGCGTGTTGTAGACGGAAATCAAAATTACATGAAAAGATAATGATAGCTTCATGTAAGATAAGAATTCTGGCCTAAACGCATGAACATGATTCAATTTTCCACAATCCTGGGGTCAATTTTGATTTTTTTTTTTTTTTTTTATACACTTTATTAATCCCCGAGGGGAAATTTCCACTCGATCACAGTTTTTTGGGGCCCTCTGGAAGGAAGTAGAACTAGACTAACTTTTATGCAGGTAATCAGAGCTAGATGTGATGATTTAATTATACTCGCGTGCCTAAAATACACTTCCTACATCAGAATAAGAACGTGAAACTCTTTTAAACGTGCACGGCTTACAGTCTACGCAGTGCTGTCGTTATAATATTATTATTGTCATAAACACCATTTCTTAAAGTCATCCTTTTGAATAAACTTTTCATGTTTTCTTTCCCAGGATGAATTTTTAGATGTGATTTACTGGCTCCGACAAATTATTGCAGTTATCCTTGGTGTGATATGGGGTGTTGCGCCGTTGAAAGGATTTCTGGGAATAGCCATGTAAGTATTCTTTACAGCCTGAGTCGCTTCATATCAACTTGTCCTAAAGAAATGCCTGAAAAGTTGACATGTTTGTTTGTGTGTTTGCGCCGTTAGATTCTGCATCATCAACGCTGGGGTCCTCTATGTATACTTCAGCAGCTTTCAGCAGATCGACGAGGAAGAGTATGGAGGCACGTGGGAACTCACCAAAGAAGGCTTCATGACATCGTTTGCCCTGTTTCTGGTGGGGATGCCAACATTTTGACTTTTTGTAAAGGAAAGCAAGTTCGGTTAGACTTTGATTAGACGTTTAAAATATGGCTTATTTGTTTTTCCAGAGTGGACAGACACAAAATGAGCACGCTAAATAAAAACAGTCAATCCATGTTGGATTATTCAGTTGAGTAGCATTAGACCACCACTGTTTCTGGTGGTGATCTTTTCCAAACTGCCTCAGGCAATTTCATGCTTACTTTATTTTTAGATTAAAGGTCCCATATTGTGTAACTGCAGATTTCTTTTTTTTTAAATTTTATACCAGGTTTAGGTGCTTTATAAATACAGTGACAGAGTTAAAACATTTCCATTGAGAAATGCACACAGCACGTTTTCAGCAACTGTCGTTTCTACTTCCATAAGTTTGTGATGTCACAAACTCACACTCGTGTCATACAGTATGTCAGGCCTCAGTATGGCCCTTTGTCCCTCCTTTTATGTGGAAGAAAGCACACAGCAGTCATTCTGTCACAGAGCTAGCAAGCGACAAAACTGAAGAAAAGCTGTCTTTAGCCTTGCCAAAGACTCAGCCAATCAGAAGAGGCTCGTTGATATCAATGCACCTTAAAGGAACAGACACAAAACAGCCTGTTCTTGGTGGAGCTTCAATAAAGAAGCTGAGAAGATGATATGTAGAACTATATTGAGGTGGTTTTAGTACTTCGATCCACAAAAATATCTCCTTATAGATATCAAGACTGCAAATAAAATACCAGAAAATTGTAAAAAAAAAAAAAAAAAAAAAAGGGGGATGTTTATGATGTAATGTATTGTCTTTATGTTAACTTCTTCATTTTGTTTTATTGAGAGTTCTGTATTAATTGATAGTGTTTTAATTTTAAGATAAAAGCCTTGTGTTTGATGTTTTTTTAAAGTGGTTTTTTTTCCAGGTCAGTTTATCATTAGTCCATTTGAATTGATGCTGTTTGTGAAGCATATGATTTGATCAATAGTCTCTAATCGGTTGTGTTTTTCCCTCTTCGCCAGGTGGTGTGGATAATCTTTTACACGGCTCTACATTTTGACTGAGAGGAATCCATAGGACACTAAATAAGAACATTTCTGTTGAAGTAAATTGTCAAGACACAGGAACTCCATGGTTTAGGGGGGGCGTCAGCGCTCCTACATACAGTATGACTTTTCAGTGTGCAGTGCATCATGGGAATTCTAGTTCTAAAGTCAAGACCCAGCAAGAACACAGTGACGATCATCTGTCTAATTTGAGGGTTCCTTTTTTAAGGCGCCTTCAGTTACACCTCCCATGTGTTATATTTCCTTCCTCACTTCATATTCATCATTTCCAACAAAAACACTAAAGATACAGAGAGCAAATGGTTTGGCTGAGAATGATTGGCAGTTCTGTTAATGCTGGAGCAGTACCTTGATGTAAAACAGAATATGGTTTCTTTCACTTTGTCAGTTTATAACAGGGCTTGACTTGTGTTTTAGAAGAGTGTCATGAACATAGTTTTTAGGCTGTAAAGATAACAAGCAGAGTGGGTTTTCATCCCAATTTATTGCTCGTGAGCAAGTCACTCCAGTTCCAGGAAAAATGCAATAAATACAAAATGTCACCATTAATTCATTAGCGGTAAATCAGTGCACAAGTGTCAAATGTCACCTTTTAAATTTGGGAAGAAAATGCAGCGCACGGCTGTACAGAACTACCGCTGAGAGATTCATTCTGCGGCTACGCTGTAAATCGCGCCTCTGAAGTTTCACTCCTAAATTATATTTTTGCCTTTTTTTGAGAAACAAGCAAAATGAGTAGGTTACTGCTAAAGTTACCAGCTACAGTATGTGTGAATCAGTGATTTTAAAGTTGGACTTGTCTGTCATCATGAAATGTGACCCAGAGCTTTTTTTTTTTTCTTCTTTTTTTTTTTCCCAGTGAATTGCAAGCATTTGAAATAAAAACTGTCAATTGTTATTATTTTGATAAGATCTGCTGTCTCAACAAATGTGACAAATTTTAGCTAACTACAACTGAATTCTAATATTTAACATTGAAACAAATGCTAGTTGTAAGATAGATTCATTAAGATACAGTACAGTAGTGTCACTTCAATGAGCAACTAATAAATAACCTCTGCATACAAATCAATTCCTCAAAGCAAAGAGGAAGGAAATGTGCATGTTGTGGTCAGATGCAAATGTTCACAGATTAAAAGTTAACCTGATCTGTGCACTGCCATGATTTGTTTTTTTAGTGTAGCTACATGTCATTTTATTAATGGCATTCGCTAGGATGGTAAAAACTATTTAAATTTAGTGTCATGTTCTCACACGTAGCCTCCAGAATAAAGTCTTATCTGTCATCTTGATATTAATTTAATCTTGTCAGTAAATTCTGTACAATGCCCTTTTGTCAAATCCACCTTGTATTTCACACATTTATTTGTATTTATGTTATATCTCGTTTGATGTAACATATTTCTCAGTATTTTATAGTGAAGAACTTTTGAAAACAGCTCTTGCAAAGTTATTGTAAAGATACTGTTATTGATATGCAGTTGGTGTTTGAAAGGATTGTATTTTCTGATCAAATCTTTTGGGAATCATTAAACTTGGGCTTCATTTGGCCTCCATTTTCAAATAGATGTTATGTTCTTTTTTTTCAATTAGATAGAAAAATTGTGCGTTTGTCAGATAGGGACATAAGTAAACTAATAAAAACAGGCTATCTAGATGAAATCATCAGGCATAGCTGCATGCCTGATGTTTGTCCACAAAAAAAAAAGACCATGAAAAGCCTAGGTGTGCTCAGGCATGCCTTCATCTTGATTTGAGAGGCTAAAGAAAAGATGTGGCTCTCTAGGTCTGAGGAATATTAAGGGAGGTAAGATCGAGTTGGGAGTGTCAAACTCTTCCACACTTTAGGGCCAATAAGTGAGAAAGCTTGAACCCCTTTGGTTGTTAGTGGGTGTGTGGGATGGGGAACAGTGATTAGTCAGCAGATCTGAGTGGTCTGGAGGTGGAGAAGGGGAGAAGGGGAGAAGCAGTTCAGAGATATAACCTAGTGCCAGTCCATGCAGTGCTTTAAAAACTAATAGAAGAATCCCCTGTGCTTCATTGGTCATCACTGGTGAAGAGAGGCCAGTACAGGGGAGATGTGGTCTCTATTCTTGGTACCAGTGAGGAGTCTCGCTGCTGCGTTTTGAATTTGAGATAACAGGGCTGACTGACTGATTCCTGCAGAGAACTAATCGAGTTGAGAGGAAATAAAAGCCTGAGCTATAATCTCTGCATTTTTCATTGAAAGGAATGATTCAATTTCTTCTAAGATGGAAGAAGGCAGTGATGACAGCTGATTTGATTTGTTTATCAAATTCTAACTAATAGTGAAAGAAGTAGTGAGATCTTTATTTGTAATTTTACCCACAGAAATGTAAATGCCGCCTCACCCCTCCTGAGGAACAAGACAGCCACCGTTGTTGTAGTCATTTTGCATTTCTTTGAAGTCATTTTAAGTGACCTTGTAGTCATTTTGTGTGTCTATGCAGACAATTTGTGGCACTTTGTCGTCCATTTGGAGTCACTTTAAAGTCATTTTTACATTAATTTGTGTTTTTTTTTTATTTTTTTTTTTTTTTAATGTCTTTGTGATGTTGTGTCTTACTTTGTGTGAATTTGTGGTCATTTTGCATGTCTGTGTAGAATTTGTGTCTGTTTGTGGTTGTTTTAAATCACTTGGAGTTAGTTTCAATCTCTTTTTTGATCAAGTAATCAATCACAAATGAATCAGGGGTTGACCTGCTCAAATCCATCCATGGTGCTCAAGAGTGCATTTTACCTACGTGAATCAATTTCTCTGCACGTATCCTTGTATTTATGGTCATTATTAATTTATAATAAATTAATATGTCACATGCTAGAAAAGCCAACTCGAACTCGCACTCGCAACTGTTTTCAAACGCACTGACATCATTCATAAATCTCTGAAGAGAGCGCCAGTTAATGACGTCATCCACACGGGTGAAAAAAAATAAAAAAAAAATACGTGACGTAGAAGCCAAGATGGCGGCTCCCCTCTCCACGATGAAATTTTGGAAGCCGGGTAAGTTCGAAAAAAAAGAGAAAATTAGGCATTTGATGTCTTTTTCCGGTTTACATTTATGAACGTAGAGTTGCAGATATGAAGCAGCGAGAGTCAGCGCGGCTGCAGCGGCGCTCGGGGCTGCTGCGCGGCGTCTGCAGCGAACAGCAGCTCGGTTCAGCTCGTGTTAGCCGTGTGCGGAATCGACCTGCCAAAATAAAACACACGGGCTGAGACCAAAAAAAAAAAAAAAAAAGCGGCAATGCACGTGAAGGAAGTGGCGCGGACAGAAAGGCTTTTTTCTTTTTTTTTTTTTTTTTTTTTTTTTTTTCTTTTTTTTTCTTTTTCCCTGCATAGGTCTGTCGGGTCAGGGACATTGCACCAAACCCTGGCTGCAATCCGCTTAAATCCCTCAGCCTGCTTCCATTTAAATAAAACATCTTATCTTCCTCCTCGCCATCTGCTCTGCTCCTCCAGGCACTGAGGCACCGGGGATCTCAGAGGAACGGGAGCTCAACTTGGAGACCACCGGGTCCCCCATCATCTTCAACCCCCACACCGCCCTCTCCATAGAGAAGCAGCGACAGAAACTCCCTGTTTTCAAGGTTTCTACTCATCCCACATCATTTTAGGTTTTGTTTTTGCAGAGTGTGCCGTGGGCTGGATGTTCTCTTTGTGCCTGTGGGTCTCTCTATGATGCATGTTTTGCTTTCTGTTCCGTATCCAGCACAGAAACAACATCTTGTACTTGGTTGAAAGCTTCCAAACTGTAATCATAGTTGGTGAAACTGGATGTGGGAAGACGACACAGATACCTCAGGTTAGTCCCATTTAAAAAAAATTAAAAAAAAAAATAATAAAAAAAGATTGAGATTTGATGCCCAGTATTTGTTATGTGTACCCTCAAAGTCATACATGCACCGAATCCAGCTGCTGAAAGGCAGAACAATGCCGCAGTGGCCCGACACCCTTCATGTGGATTAACTCCCACAGTGGTTTAACATGACCTTGTCTTGATGCTTCGTAGCCTCTTTTTTTTTTTTTTTTTTTTTAAAGAGCGGGGTTTGGACCACATCAGCTAGAGAGCTTAATTTATGAAGAGTCTGCTGTTCATGCTTTGAACTCCTCTACCTTCCCTTTTCATCTGACTTCCATCAGTACCTGCTGGAAGCTGGCTGGGCCGCGGAGGGGAAAGTGATTGGAGTGACACAGCCTCGACGAGTGGCCGCTATCTCTGTAAGAGCTCTCCTCGTGTCCTCTTGCCGCTCCGCTCCAGCCCTAACCAATGTCATTTCACTGCGAGCAAGTTGGTTTCAAACTGAAGGACTCCCGTCTGCTTCATACGTCATATTTGTTTGACTCCGTTTCCTGCTGACAGGTTGCCAACCGTTTGGCGGAGGAGCGAGGGGCCCTGCTGGGACACGAGGTGGGCTACACCATTCGGTTCGACGACTGCTCCGATCCACACGCCACGAGGGTCAAGGTCAGTTCCAGATGTGTTTTTACGAAAAGTTTTTCCTGTGTTCAGTGTCGTTCGGTACTCAATCGTTCCCTTGTGCTTCAGTTTCTGACAGATGGCATGCTGGTGCGAGAGATGATGGCCGACCCTCTTTTAAAAAAGTACAGGTACGTGATTGTAATTGTGGTATTAAATATTCCCTTTTCACTCTAATAACATTTTAAAGATGGCTGCGTTCGACTCAAATGTCCCTGTAAGTCATGACAAGGACAGATAGGCAGTATTGCCAGGACCTTCAAACTGAAGCAGCTAAATGGAATTCAGCTATTCTCAAACTTCATTATGTATACCGATACTTTTCATGCTGTCTCAAATGTCTTCTTTGAAAAATACCAATTGTTACTGGGCATGTAAACTTGTTTTTGGTGTCAAAACTAATTCTTTATTGTTTGGTCATCCTCAGCGTGTTGATGTTAGATGAAGCACATGAGAGAACCCTGTATACAGACATAGCCATCGGTCTACTAAAGAAGGTAAAGCCAGCTGGAGCAAATTAAACTTAACGTCTATCAGTAATTCATTAGCTGTGAAAATACTCCCGGAAGGTGGTGACTTCTTCTCCGTTTCCACCCCGATCCTCCTCCTTTCTCGCTGTGACGTTTCTGTCTGACTCTTCCACAGATTCAGAAGAAGCGACGAGACCTGAGGCTGATTGTGGCCTCTGCCACTCTTGACGCCAAGGTGACTGCATCATTAAGATGAACAGATATGTTCGATGGGCGAGAAAAGATAAACAAAGGCAGACAAGGGGGGGGAGGGGGGTGGATGTCAGGTCAGATCACATTGTTCTGACATCTGCAATAACCTGATGATGGAAAGACACAATCAGGCCATGACTTAGCTCAGCGTTAAGCGAGTCAGCTAAAATACCATATCAGACATCTGCTGAACTTTCTGTTTAAACAGGCTTTTATCCACACAAGCAAATTACTTCAGTCATACTGCCTTAGTAAGTTGCAGGCTTTCTGAAACCCAAATTTAAATATAACCTTATTTACTGTATTGACTTTTTATATGGTAAATGTAATTTGGATTTAAATCTATAAAAGTTATGGTTAGAAGTGCCTCTTTAATGTGCTCTTAACTAACGGTAATCTCACCTTTTATCTGAAGAAATTCCACGACTTCTTCAACCTGAATGAGTCCGGAGATCCAAACAAGGACACCTGTGGAATTCTGACCGTGGAGGGACGGACCTTTCCAGTGGACGTCTTCTACACCGTCAGGTGGTCAACACGCAAACTCCGAACTGAGGGAATGGTGTATAATTTGCATGTTCCTTTGTAACTCTGAAGTGTCTCTGGTGTGTTCACAGTCCTGTCCCGGACTACGTGAAGGCCACAGTGGAGACGGTGCTAAAGATCCATGAGACGGAGGACGATGGGGATGTCCTGGCTTTTCTCACTGGACAAGTTAGTGGCCATATTCCACTGTTCTTTCTTGGCGTAGCTTCCATTTGACATGAAGATAGATAAATACAATAGCATCCTAGGGTACGCATTGGTTTTCTAATTAGTGGTAATGGCATTATGTTTAATCTTGTATTATCCCCTTTAGGAGGAGGTGGAGAAGGTGGTGTCGCTTCTGCAGGAACAGGCCCGGACTCTGTCACGATACGGCATGAAGAAACACCTGAGGATTCTGCCCATGTATTCCGGTCTGCCTTATGCTGAACAGATGAAGATCTTTGAGCGGGCGCCGACTTCTGTTCGCAAGGTAAAAATGCTGCTTTTCTTTTTCCGTATTTATACTGAAGACAAATCTGACGTAATTTTATAGTTTGTGAAGTTTGCGTTTCTCCCATTCGGTTAATATTACGAAATCTTCGCAATGCCAAAAAGTAGCCTAATAATTGGGCTAATAAAAGGTTTCCCTCGAGGTGAAAATGCTGCAGATGCTGACGAACGAGGAAACAAATAGCTAACAAAACTCTGCCATATTTCTGTCTTACGTTTCTTCCAGGTCGTGGTGGCTACCAACATAGCCGAGACCTCCATCACCATCAATGGAATCGTATTTGTCATTGACTGTGCGTTCGTAAAGCTGCGGGCCTACAATCCTCGCACTGCCATTGAATCGCTGGTGGTCACTCCCATCTCCAAGGCTTCAGCCAGCCAGAGGGCAGGGAGAGCCGGACGAAACCGACCTGGGAAATGTTTTAGATTATACACAGGTGTGTGTGTGAGAGGGCAGAATTAGAGTTGTATGTATTTATTTTTGTATATATAGTGTTTGAGTGTGTATTTATTCATTGGTCTTACTTTTTTCCCCCAAAAAAATATTTGTATCTAACTTATTTACGTAAAACGTATTTGTACTTTTTTTTTTTCTTAGCGTGCACCTTTTTTTTTTTTTTTTTTTTTTTCCTAACTGTGTTTCTATGCTGCTGTGATGACTAAATCTGCCCACTGCGGGATTAATAAAGCCTTATCTGTCTATCTAGAGGAGAGGTGTGGTGGCATAGCCGTTGTGGGGGGTGGGACTGTGTTGTAGCTCCTTTTCTTTTCTCGTAACTCCGTCCTTCTCTTCCCCCCCTTCGCTTCTTACTGCCTCTGTTCCTTCCCTCAGAGGAAGACTTTGAGAAACTGCCTCCCTCGACTGTGCCAGAGATGCAGCGCACCAATTTGGCCCCTGTCATCCTGCAGCTCAAAGCATTAGGCATCGACAACGTGCTGCGGTTCAGCTTCCTCTCTGTGAGTAGCTCGCTCTGCATCCACAGGGTGGCTGTGATGTGTTCACCCACCGTGAAAGGAATTGTACTTTACATCTTAATTAGCAGGAATGGCCCCTGGAAAAGAAGCATAAAATGAATGCAATCCATGTCCGTGTGTGCTATTAGTGATGAAAAAAAGAAGTAATGGCTTTACATGTACACTAGATTCTCACTTCATTTAATCTTTTAGAGTAAATATTGTATTGAAAATGCCTTTTCTCTTTATTATAATTTAACAGCCTCCTCCAGCACAGACGATGGTTCAGGCTCTGGAGCTTCTCTACGCTCTGGGAGGTAAGAAACAAGGTGGTCAGCAGGGTGATCAAGTAAAAAGTGAAGCTGTAGCCAAGATTTTCACGCACAAAACGCAGAGTCTTTACTATTCGTGTGCGTCTTGGCAGGTCTGGACCATTACGGCCGTTTGACTGATCCCATGGGAGTGCAGATGGCAGAGTTTCCTCTCAGCCCCATGTTTGCAAAGATGCTCCTAGAGTCAGGAAACTTTGGCTGCTCCAAAGAGATTGTTACCATAGCAGCAATGATGCAGATTCAGAATATATTTGTGGTGCCACCCAATCAGAAGAAAGCTGCTGTAAGTAAAAACCGGTTTCAGAAGGAGCATGTTTTTTTTGTTTTTTTTTGTTGGGAGAAATGCTCTGTCAGCAAAACTATTATCCCATTTTTGCTATCTCACCCCTGCAGGCCCGTGAGCACAGGAAATTTGCAGTTGCTGAGGGAGACCACCTCACCATGCTGAATGTGTATGAAGCATTCTTTAAGGTATAGTTTGCGCATTTAGCTCCTTCAGTGGCAGTGAACACTTTGGGCTGTTGTGAACTTATCAAAAGTCGGGGATGAAGTTGACCCTGATCGAGGCCATGTGACTTTTTCCACTTCCTACAGCACCAGAAGAGCTCTCAGTGGTGTCAGGAACATTCTCTCAATTACAAGGGTCTGCTGCGGGCCGTGACCGTACGAGAGCAGCTGCGGCGGCTCATGAACAAGTTTAAAGTGCCGCGGACGTCCAGCGAAGGTACGTGTATTATTTTATATAATATTTAGGCTTGTTTCAGCCGAGTACAATAAGGTTCAGACTGTCAATCAAATTTAGTTTTGTTTCACATCCGATCAGAATTCGATTTTCCTGATTGACTGTTAGCATTACATATTGCAAGTGATCAGATCTGATCAGATCTGACCTGATCTGTGTGTGTTTGAGAGGCAGTCCTCATTTTAAGTCTTTTTCACTTTGGTTACTAAAATGAATGATTTTGCAGCCACAAGTAGACGTCGTTGACACAAAGAAACCACAACGGAGGGGGGGGGGTAATGAAATGGGTTTGCTTATTAGGTACATTGCAACGTAGAGCCACGGTCACGCTTTGTAAATTTAGTGTCAGAGATGGAGGATGCTGCCGTCTCCACTTTATTTCATGCAGCTGTCACTGCCGTGCATCAGACAGAGAGGAGTGTGATCCAGACAAGACCAGCTGTCACTGGCTTCCTCTGCCACTGAACCAGCATATTTCCTGGTGATGTAGACGTGAATATATTATGGTGTCTAAAGACAGACATAAAAACAACTGAAATCAGTCAGAACTAAATCAGTGTTAAAAAGTGCGATTTGAACTGTATTTTGAACCGCATAATAATGTGATTTGATACGGATTTGTAAAAATAGAAGTTCATGTGATTTTTGGCTTTTTACTATCGATTTCCAGTCGTCTATGCACATTCATTGGACTTTGACAGACAGCCTGAGAAACATGTTCCAAATGGGTTCGCACAGAAGCTGGTGACGCTTTCTTTTCAGCTGTTTAATTATACTCTTTTTCAGCTGCAGTAGATTCAGAACGCTGCAGCTCACTAAGACCAAGAAAGTGGATCACATCACTCCAGTTCTGAGGTCTTTACACTGGCTTCCTGTCGAACGGAGAATCGACTTTAAAATCCTGCTGTTGGTCTATAAAGCACTGAGTGGTTTAGGGCCAAAATACATTTGTGATCTGCTGCTACCTTATGAACCATCCCGACCCCTCAGCTCGTCTGGGACGGGTCTCCTTTCTGTTCCCAGAGTCAGAACTAAACGTGGAGAAGCAGCGTTCAGTTTTTATGCTCCACATATCTGGAACAAAGTCCCAGAAATCTGCATGTCTGCTGCAACCCTCAGCTCCTTTAAATCAAGACTGAAGACTTTTCTGTTTGCTGCTGCCTTTCACTGAACCAGATTTGAGGATGTCTAAAACTGCACTGTAACTTTTATCCTATTTTTTTTTTTTTTTTTTAATTTATTTTTTTAGCTTGCTTAATGTTTTAATCACTGTTCTTAATGTTTTAATCACTGTTGTTAATTGTTTTTAAATGTCATTTTCTTTTGCCTTATGTTTTGATGCTTTTAGTGGTTTTATGTGAGGCACTGAATTGCCTTCTTGTTGAATTGTGCTATACAAATAAACTTGCCTTGCCTATTATGTGTGTTTTGCACAGGTGACCCAGATGTGATCTTGAAGTGCATTGTGTCTGGATTTTTTGCAAACGCCGCCCGCATTCACCACTCTGGTTCCTACCGGTGAGCGTTTGCTTGGTGGTTAATCATGGTTAATCATTCTTCTGTTAGATGTCTCACTTTCCCCACCAAAGTAATTCTTTTCTCTTTTCATACAATTTAAAATCCACACTGTTATTCTTTTGCTCTTCCAGGACTTTACGAGACGATCGTGAGCTTCACATCCACCCCAACTCTGTGCTGTTTGGAGAAAAACCTCCAAAGTGGTCAGTACTGATATTCTTTGGACGTTAAGCTGCTATGATGTCACTACTGTGGCATCTTATAAAATACAGCATTACGCATTTTTGTACATTCAGGCTATGTGGAGAATTACATACATTTAGTAACATTTAGGCATCTCCTGTATGAAAGGGTTTGCACATTGTAACACTGTAAACTCCTCTGTCTTATTTTTTCAGGGTTGTCTTTAATGAAGTGGTGCAGACATCTAAATACTACATGCGTGACGTGACTGCTGTTGAGTCGTCCTGGCTGGTTGAATTGGCCCCTCACTTTTACAAGCAAGCTAAGGTCAGCTAAAGAAATATTATTCTTCAGTTCTTTATTAAGCCCGGCAATAATACGTTAGATCATTTCTGTGTTTTGTTCATATCACTCTTAGATTCTGACAGAACTTTTTGTTTAGTTGCACTAACAGGGTCACTGTTAGCTAACTGTTTCCTGTCTCTTTTATCCTTTAGCATGGTTCACTGGCCAGCAAGAGATCCAGGGTCCTTTAAATCTCGCCGTCATTTCACCACAATAAGACAGAAAGACTAATTTACCACTGTGCCCCTCTCCATTTCATTGTATATAGAGATGTAATATATATTTATTGTCCATGTTCACCTGCACAACCTCCTTTACACTATGTGGCCATGCTACAATGGGATTAATCAGTATATTTTTACTGTTGATGATTACATGTGTGACTTGCTTCATTTGAAAGCATCTCCCTTGCTTTCTGGCTGTGGATGTAGTTTATATTTGATCAGTGAGAGTAAAATGTGATGAATGTGAGATGAGGCCAGGCTGTGCCTGACTGGAGTCCATTCAAGCATGGTCATGTAGTTGGTTCATACGTGTATATAATCAGAGCAGGCTCGGGTCCAGGGAACGGCTCCTGTGCCACACCTGGTTCGAGGCTTCATTATTTTTTTAAGTGCTGTATTCTTTCCTGTTGCAAATGAATAAGACAATGGACTGTGAGGATGTTGTGCTTTGAGAGACTTATGATTTCATTTTTGTTGTTGATTTGCTCCCCTCATAGCCTGGGTGCCTTTATGTTTAATTGGTTTACTTAACTTCAAATTTATTTTTGATGTATTTAAAGTTTCTGTAACTTCATACAGGAATGTATTGGTATCTGTTTTCCGAAATTTACTGCAGAAGGAAACACATTTTCAGTCGACTTCAGATCCTCTATTATTGATACTGTGAAGGGATTGATTGCATTTGGATCCTCCTTTTACTCTCTGTATTGCCACTTAACTATGGTATAGCTCAGACATCGTGGCCTTTGTCACCACTCTGTGCCATTGTTATTTTTCATCAGCCTAGTTCACATTTCGTTTTCAGATGGAATGTGTAAATACACCCAAACATTGTAAATGCAAAGCTGTGAAATTCAAACTAAAAATGAAGTGCCATTTGTTCCTGTGATGACATAAAGTGCATCCAGACCTGCTTCTAAAGCCTCAACGAAACGGTAGCATTTATCTGATTACAGCCGTCACTGGCCCAGCATACAGTAATTGCCTTTCCTCTCAGTTTTAACTGTGTTGGACTTTTTGTTCCATCAGCTTTATCTACCAGGTGTTTAGTAAAATGGCCATTTGCAGGACTTTGTGATTAACATTCCATGTGTTACTGTATTCATGCTTTTGTCTTTATTTGTACTTTATGGTTCAGTTTTCCTTCAGAGGTATTTGGCCCTGAATGTTTCAGTGGGCAGTATATTAAGGGTTTGTCATTTAACTCTGCTGGGATGTACTTTCAAACCAGTAAGGTCACGACTGTCGACACATTTTACGTCTGCCTGCATGTCTTCTTTTGGTTGTAACACTTATTGTTGAGGTTAAAACTGTAGATCAGTGAAACTGTAAACAAACCACAGAACAACACACTTTACAGTAGATTAGAAAACCAACTCAAATTAGACAGAAACAAAGTACCTTTGCATGTGAAATGGTACTCTAATGTATACCTATACACTTAAGATCACCTTGTAGACTTAATGCAGATAAGAATATTTACAAGATGACTTGTTCACTATCATTTGTGCAGATACTGAGTGTGTATGCAGCCAAAGCAGCAATCTGTAGAGCTGTGTAACTGCTTACCTCTGAGAATAGAAAATGTCACCTGCCATTTCCACCTCACACCGTCAAATAAAGCCTTATTGTCATACACCAAAAGCACCACAGCTTTTGACTGCTTTGTTCACTCAACAGTCGGATTTATTCAGTAGTGTATGTGTTCGCCAGGAGGTGTCACTGTTGTACCACAAACAGTGCTGAGCGCCAATTATTCAGATGATCATAAGTGAATGCGAGGGCATTCATCAGTGTCTGTATGTGTTTGTTAGCCTTGTGATAAATGTGTGTCTTCTAAAATGGTTGTTTGTGCTGTTGACATTTGGCCAGAAAAAATGGATTTGTGAGCCATTTAGCGGTACAATGTGGAGCACAGGGTATAGGGCTGCAGTAATGTTTAGGAAAAATAAACTGAATGATTTAAGTCGAGTCTGATTTATTTGTATCGCCCATTTAAATACAGCAAATGGTGAACAAAGTGTTGCACAAAATTAGAACAAACATGAATATTTTACACCATCACAGGCAAAATAAAAAATAAACTAAATTAAAGAAATTATAAACACAAGCTCAAGCAAAAGCAGACACACAAGGATGTAAGACACTGCTCTTACATCCTCTTATATGATACCCATGAACAAATAAGTTTAAAAATTAAAATGGATCTGGTATGAAAAAGATAAATAAATGAATAAATGTTATCAGTTCATTATTCTTCCGTTAGATTTCTCCCCCTTAATTCCACAGGAAGTATTTTATGTTTTCATACATTTTTAAACTTCACACTGTTATTCTTCTGCTTTGCTTCACATCAACCCCATCTAAATAAATATGTTATTGAAAGGGATTCGAACACTGGCAGAGAAGCTGACAAACCTAATCTGAACAGGGAGGCTGTTTAAAAGTTTTGGAGCTGCCACTGAGAAAGCCCGGTCAGCCCGAAGAGCCGGTGGTCGGGATCTATAACAATCACTGCGAGCTGCTGGTCCTATAAGCTGAACAAACGACAAGGGGTGCAGGGGTGCAACAGGTCAGACAGATAAGCTGGGTCTATTTCACTTGAGCACTTTTGACACAAATCAGAATCAGAATGAGCTTGCTCTCATACCTACACAGAAACAGACATAAATAGACATATAAATCATATAGATACAGCTAAAGATGGTGCAAATTGTGCTTAGTGCAAATAGTGATAGTAATTGTGTATAGAGCAGATGGAAGAGGGTTAAATTCTCAAATGTGAGAATTTGTAAATTCCGTGATCAATGCTTTTCCTCATTAATGAAATGGGCCTGTTAACCACGAGGTTGGGGGGGGGGGGGGTCATTTTTTTTGTGCATATTTCACACAGGTGTATCGTTCTTTGACTTGTCTGGGTATAAGGTAAGTGCTGCTTGGGTGGGTGGAGTGGGGGGGAATGGCCCATTTACCTGTACTGAATTTGATTCATATGTACTCGTCATAGTCCAGGAGGGCCACGGGATCACATATTTATTTATATATAATTTTGTTTGCAAACAAACAAACAAACAAACAAGCCCTTTTAGGGGCCCCCGGGACCCTCCAGTGCCCTGAAAAGTCCAGGTTTTCCATGGGAGTTATTTAGTTTGGGCACAACGCAACACTAAAGCACAAACAGCAGCACAAGTGTCCTGCTTTCATTTTGAAGGCCTCGCGTAGAAGTGGCCTTAGGAGCCTGAAGTTAGCTTCACCTTTCAACCGGAGGCGAGTTTATGCTCCATATTCCTGAATAAATACTGAGAGGCAGGTGAAGCTGCGGCAGTTCAGCACGGGACGGGACAGGGACAGGTGCAGGGACAGGGACAGGTGCAGGTGTGCATACTGCTGCAACTGCAGCTTTTCATCCTCAGTGTGGGCACGTGACCGAGCTCTCCGTTGCAGCACCGATGATGAGGAAACAAAAAAAAACAACAACAACAACAACAACAACAAAAAAAACTCGCGCCAATAAGTTTACCTGAGTTTTCCGGCGCCTTTCCCCGTTGTGTCGTCATTCTTCCTCCACCGGTTCATTAGTAGCTACTTGAACGTGTAGTTACGCCTGCTTCCCCGGGACAAAGACGAATAAAGTCAGCGGATGTTACTCACGGTACATATTTCAAAAAGTTACCCGGCAGACGATTTTTTTTTTTTTTGTCTGGAAGCGCGTTTTGTTTTTAGCGAGCTTAGCTTAACCACGACGTAGGTCGGTGGTTAAACTTAAAAGGTTGTGTTCATGTTTACGATCGGCCAGTTGTTTGCTGCTGTTTTGTTGACGTTTGGGTAAGCGTGCTTACTGTTTGTAAGAATAACATTATTCCAGCGCCTGAAATTGATTTATGCAATAATTTACGGTTTAAAAAAAAAAAAAAAAAAAATGACGAGGAAACAAATTAACTCTCCAAAACAGACACATTTTGAAGGGAGAAAATATAACCTTTGATGTTTATTTTTTTTAATTTTTTTTAAATTTTCGCCAATGACATGAAATCAAAAACTTAGTGAGATTCCCAGAATTACAGGTGTATGAGTAAAAGTACAGCGCACCACAAAAAAAAACAAAAAAACGAGAAGGTCAAAAAGCTTCATCAACTTTTAGATTCAGTGTTAACACACTGTAAGAAAACTACATGGTCACCTTCAGGTATCTGTTACATTTGTTTTGGTCTGTAAAAAAAAAAATGTAACCACATTTTAGGGTTGCATTTGTGGCTTCACCATAAATGACAACACCAAGGTTGTAATCCTGTTGTTTCACCCTGACGCCTCTCTTGTTTGTGATTGCTGATTTTTTATTTTATTTTTTTGCCACATGACTGCAGACTCATTTTTGGTGCATACTTTAGATCTTGAAATCGTATTTTTTTATTTTTTTATTTTTTTTAGCCATGCTTTTTTTTATATTGCTTCGGAATTACATTTAAGTTATTGGTCAAGGCTGCTGCCTCTTGTTTGATAACAAAAGGACAAAGTACACCTGCTGAGAAGTCATTAGAGTTGACCTGCTGTAGCAGAACTGGTAAAAAACAAAAAAAACCATCAAAGAGTGGTCCACATTGGTCACAGCTGTTGTCAGTCTTTGAAGTTGGGCTGATGCAGACACATCCCTTTAAACGCATTGGGAAATCCACATTGAAATTTTGCTGACTACACCACCGCTTAACACTACCGCTTAATGTCACAATCAGCGAATTGATCAGAAGCGATAATAATTAGCTACTGTCTTGTAGGCTTTTGTCTTTTATTGCTTCTAATCACAGTAAGTAATATTGAGGAAAGCCAGTCTGCCAGTGGAGGGCAATAGAGGGACTGTCTCTCTGGTTTCATGCCAAAAGCCAGCAAATATACTGTAGGTAGAGGTGAATCGCTCGTAATGTATGTGCTGAGATAAGTGAGTATTTCAGGAGATTATACTCTGCTGGCTTAGTTCATGGTTGTTCACCTCTGGACATGTTTTACCATCTTTCTTGTGTTTTTTTTTGTTTTGTTTGCAGGCCTCCTCCTTATGCTGCACTTAAATGTTTAACATACAGTAAAGGCAACCCAAGGAGATCACTGGAAGCATTCAGAAAAGGAAGAAGGTCAAAAACATGGTTGTTGACATTTATTTTATTTTTTTTTTTTTAGCTTGTGGGTGACACAAGCATATGCCAGTAACTTCTGTCAAATATGACCACACTAATGAATCAGTTTGCAACTTCTCAGTGTAAATACTGCTTACAGTCTATAATTTAAGTTAAGTGTTGTTGTTAGAAGGTAGACGCAGTGTCCAAGGGCAGAAAAGACAATCGCAGTGAAGGAAAAGATGAGTAATGCTTGTAGCCTGATTTGCACTACTGGACTCCTTTTGGACAAATATTTGTACAATTTATTTATATAGTCTAAGACCTTGTATTATATATAGCTTCTTGATGTCACCGCTGCAATTTCTGTAATCTCTTATTTTTAATTGAATCTTTTTTTCTTTTTTTTTCTTTCTCATTTGCTTTCTTACCTCTTGTTAGCTCGCTCATCTCTGTGCTGCTGTAAAATGTGAATTTCCTCCTTGGCATCAATTAAATTGAATCTTATCTTACAAAATGACCAACAAAATGATAACACTTTTACTTAGGCAACTGAACTTGATTGAGTGAGCAACAGAAACTTCACCAAAACCTGAAAGGATGGAAGTGTAGGGTATAATGCAAATCCCGTGATACACAGACGAAGAGAAGACATGTTTGGAGGTTAATAGCTCCACAGGCCTGAATAAATAGGAGACGGCATCTTAAAAAAAAAAAATAATAATACTACAATACATTTGCTCTGTCATTAATTAAAATTTTTTGTCAAGCTGAGTCAGCCACTGCGATGTGGTTGCGGTTATGAACTAAATATGACCCCCAAGCTTTGTCAACGGAAAGCTTTACGCGTTGTTGTTGTTGGACCCTGCTTGTTATTTAGTGATGCAGTTTACCATTTTAGATAAATATATAAAACCCACTTGTAGTTATTTCAACTTCGGAGTCCCTAATCAGACACAAAATCACTATGTATTCAACAAGAGGTGAAATATGTAATGGACCGCTAACATGGTTAACAGTGTCACATTTGGGATTTGTCTGATGCCTTATATTCCTTTTATTTTAGGGATCTTTGGCTGTATGGTGAATGGTTCGCCTGGCTCAGACTCATCTGAAGAGGGGGAGGAATTTCTCGACCCCCGATGTCTACAAAGAGGACAAAAAACAAGTACGTGAAAAAAAGGCTACACTTCTGCATGTTTTTCAGTTCCACTCAGTTGCGCATTAGTGTTGTATAACCGCATACATGTGAGCTGACAGCCGGAGGTATCAGTGATTAATTGCATGCATGTGACTCGGACGGGGCAGCAGTCTGAACAGGTTGCGCGCATGTGGTTGAGCGTTCCTCACCATATTTCAGCACTGTCACAAAATCATTGACATGTTCCATCCAATTCAAAGAATGTTTAACTGTTTTAAAGGGCCTGATGGGAGAGCAAGTCATGTGTGAATTGTAATTACCCCCTGTTCAAAGTTTATACTTGTTTTGAAAGAAAACAACATGGTTAATATTTCTCCACTCAGTGAATGATCAGTAATGAGTGTTTTTGGATGGTTTTGTTTGTCGTTGAGGTACACGGGGTCTGTTAGTTTTTTTTCTCCTTAAATATATTCTCAGTTAATGTTCTTGAACAATTACTATATCATGATGCATCTACTGTCAAAAATGTGATTTTATTCATTAGTGAAAAATAGTGAGAAAACAAGATGATAGTTACTCAGTGTCCTTCTGTATTTGTTTAGAAGGAGAGAGAAAATGATTGCGCATTCACATGCAAAATCCTGAATAAAAATATTTTTTTTATCATAAAATCCTATTTCACCTAACCATATTCACCAGAGAAAATAGTATTATAATGTGTATATAATATGTGGATGTAATTACCTCTTAGAGTATTTTTTTTTTTGTAATATGAATGTGGCATTATTTCCAAGCATGAATAAAAAAAAAAAAAAAAAAAAAAAAAAATCCAAGAGATTTCAAGCATGGGAGGAATTTTTACATTTGGGAGGGAGGATGCAATCAGTAGCATGGGACTCGCAGAGGCCTCCTCGGGTGACAAATTGAAAGTGTCTCGGTCTAGTTTATAGCCCTGATCAGGTCAAACGAAAAATATTGGAGGTCTGGGTGAGGAGACAGGCCCGCCTGGTGCAGATAAATGGACTGATCATTTCTTATTGAGAAACAATTCCTAAAAGGTAGTTTACTGTGTGACTGGGGAAGCGGCGAGCGGAGAGCAGAACACGCACCCACTGCTCCCTCCCTGACCCTTCCTCCACTGCCGGAATTAAATGGATAGAGAGAACGCGTGTTTCTGATGGCACTCCTCCGCCAGAGAGACACTCCATTTGTTATGAAGTAGGGGTTCTGATGAAGTGTAGGGAGCTCCTTTTTCTTTTTTCCCCCTTTTTTTTCCTTTTTTTTTTCATCCTTCCCTTCTCAGGCACTACAAGGCCAGCCTTCAGTCTGCTTCACATGAAATGGATGGAAGGAGCCGATTGAATTTTACACTCCCCTGGTCATGATTAATGTGTTTGGTGAGGAC
The DNA here is from genome assembly GCF_022577435.1 of Embiotoca jacksoni. Classification (NCBI taxonomy): domain Eukaryota; kingdom Metazoa; phylum Chordata; class Actinopteri; family Embiotocidae; genus Embiotoca; species Embiotoca jacksoni. Next base: position 13,324,179 of record NW_027185447.1, read on the forward strand.
TGTCTTGGCAGTGAAACTCCACAACCACTAGCTGGTGCTCAAGCTCCTCCGTGGCTGTAGCCTGATAACTTTGCACAGGAGTGCTGTGGGGGTGGGGGCGGGGGTTGCTGGGGTTGCTGGGGGGCTGTTTAAAGCGGGGCATTTTTGCTCAAGAAACTGGTGTTCACGTAGCCCACAACCCCTTTAACTCTTTGCTCCTTCTGTTAATAGAAAATCTCTTGCCCACTCGCTTGTTATTACTTCATGGTCAGTTTCTCAGTGTGCTCCGTAGCCAGTGTTACTTGGCAGGCCATGCTGTAAATGTCAATTTATCACTTAACCCACTGTTAAAGGGTGGGAGGCCTCATGAAAGATGCCAGGGCATGTTAGGGGATTCCTTAACATGGACGTGAAATGACACCAGATTTATCGGAGCAGACCATTTGTCTCTGAAAACTGTATTTTATTTGTCTTTTACAGCAGGTTAAATTGTTAACAGCAAAGTTGCGGGTCCAATAGTTGTTATGTTACTTTGCTCTGCCAAGCGCACATGGGGCCTTATTTTAATGGCACAAGCACATGTGCAAAGCAGTAGGTCTTGGTTGCATGCACTCTGTGGCTTCTCCAAGCACACCTGGTGTTTTGGTCCATGCAGCAGTACTGAAATGCTGGCTGCAGTTGAATGTAAACCGGAGAGTAAGGAGCGAAATACATTTACTCTCAGCAAGTGAAACCGCTGGTTGGTTGCTGTGAAACTCCTAAGCCAGTCACAGTGATGCATGTCGATTACACTTCAGCAATTTAAGAAAAAAAAAAAGTTTCTCTTGGAAATTGTATTATCGTCTGAATATCGCAGAGTGGCACAATGTGAACACACAACAACTTATATCTGCAGCACAGGGAGATGGCGTTGGTTTTTATTTTACTTGTATAATGACCATAGAAATAAATGATCTTGATGTACATGCAATGCTACTTTTACTTCAAAGAAAGTTGGAAAGGAGGCAATGACACACTGGACTGGTCCGCTTGTAATTCAACATCTTCCGGTCCAGTCTGATGTGTGTAGAGTTGGCATGTCATTTAATAAGTGTAAAGACTGCACTTTTATCTCATTGATAAAATCACAAATATGACCGCAAAATGGCATTAACCAAGAAACAGATGCGGTTCTGTGCTGTATATTGTCCCTGCAAAGTTGAAGACACATTTTCCACCAAATTGCCAACAACTCGCTTTTTGCTGCCTCATCGACACGAACCTCCAACCTGTTTGCACCTCCCCACGTCAGGCATCAGCAGATCATCTTTCTTTATATGTAAGAAAAATGAGCACTCATAACGTCCATGCACTAAACAGCGCGGTGATTTACGATAACTTGCGTTTTTATAGGACACTAACTTTAAATAAATACATGGGTTTCACCATGTTAAGCTAATTGTATCATCCTGTGAATTAGAAAATGAAGCCACTATCATAACCTAAGCACAGTCAGCCAGACATCTTTAAAGTATCTGGTGATAAGGGACACATATTTAATGGCATTAATGGCAGTAAGGCTGGAAGCAGTGGACTGGATTTACAGAAGTGCCTCAGATGAGAGATCAATAAAGAGGTAACTGAGTGGATGAGCCAGACTAAGCAGGAATAGGAGCAGGTTTAATTTTGCATAAATAATGCACAGTCTGAGAAAAGAGAGAGCGATGGAGGCAGTTCAGCCACATAGCAAGACAATCCTTGTTTTTTTTTTTTTTTAATTATTTGTCTTCTCCAATATTTAAACCCAGTTTATTTCATTTTATCCCGCATGTCCACAACATATTTTTGCCCCATTTTCTTTTGTCCATAATTTAGTTTCTTCATCAGTGCTCTTCTGAGTGTTTCCACATTAATTTCACCATCTAATGTACACAGAAACACATGTTTATATGGTTAAAGCCCGACAGAAGCCCTGTAAGTGGATTGTATGTTGCCCTGCTGGTAGTCCCGGAACATTCTCCTCCACAGTCCAAACCCTGCTTCCATCATCAGGACTTCAGTGGATGATGGATGGAGCTGTCTCCCTCCAGGTTGTCATAGCATCTGTTGCATGGCACTCACTGTATCCTGCTCGGTCGATGCTCGCATGCACACAGATAGATCGCCACCGCTGTGTGTGTGTGTGTGTGTGTGTGTGTGTGTGTGTGTGTGTGTGTGTGTGTGTGTGTGTGTGTGTGTTTTGATGGAAAATGAGAAACGCAAACCTTCTTTTCAGCCCAAACCTCCTGTGGTTTGACATTACTGTTATCTTACATATTATAGGTAATGAGGTATAGTGACAATAATTCATTAACTCTCCTTGAAAGAGATGATCCAGGCCCTCCGGTTTAAGCTGACGGTTAACAAAATGGGTTTCTGTGGTAGAAATGGTTTAAAGGTGGCTGTCTGGACATCCTCTACTTAAGGTGCGAGGGTGGGCGGTGAAGGTATAGATGTATGAGAGAGGAGATAACTGGAGATAAAAACAATGGGAGAGTGACGAAGGAAGGATGGCTGAATGAGGGAGAAATCAATAGGAAATCAGTGTTTGGGGAGGGCCTGTCGTTTATCAGGTGACACGGTTAAACAGCGTTAAGGCACTAAAAGTGAAAAATAAGGGCCATCCCCATGCTGGTATTGATCACAGTGGAATAGGGCGGCAGAAGGCCGAAGCCACTAATAAAATAAGACGTATCTGAGTGGGAATCAACTGGGGATCGATGGGCACGGTGATCAAGGCCAAAAACATCTTCACTGGGATTTAAGCTTGTTCTGCTCTCTCGTGCCCCCCCCCCCCTCGTTACACACCTCAGTGGGAGCAGAGCTGGGTGTGATGGTGGACGTGGTGGGGCCACTGAGAGGTCCGTCAGGCCAGACTTACCTGTTCACTAAAGATTGGTCAGATTGGAGCAAAAGTGAGAATGTTGAAGGAGAGAGAATTTTCCTTTGTCGTACGTGTGCTGTAATTCATTAAAATGTCGGTTCCTTTTTGATCTACAATGACATTTACTTCAGTTGCATGGTTACAAAATGTCTCATTTAAATTGGTATATAAATCTTCTGTTCACTACTTTGTAGAGAGTTTACCTTCAAGTCTTTATTATGGCTACACGGACATCATACTCCTGGATATATTTACTGTAATTTACAACATTCTTCCTTGCGGCATGTCTGAGTTTGTGTCAAATTGGATGGTTAGTTTTCAACTACATTCTATAGAGACTAATTTTCAGTTCATGGGCCTTACTTAAAACTTAAAACATAAAATTGTATTTAGTAGCCAAGCAAAAGTTTGCACGCACAAAAGATACAAATTTGACTTTGCTTCTCGACCGGCTGAAGGAGGCCCTGAGACACTCACCATTGTGGTGTTGACTGTATTTTTGGGTTACTGTCAGAATCAATCTGAAGCTCTATGTGCATTAAAGCAGTTGCTCAGAGTTCGGCTACTTTCTAGATCGGAGAGGAAAGGACAATACATTTTATAAAAATGTTGAAGTTTCTCTTTGAAAGCGTGTCTGTCTCTTCCAGGTGTAAAATGTTTCTGGTGATGTCTTCAATCTACACATTGTTTTTAAAGCTTTGATTATCTCAAATAATTTGATGAATGTCTTTATGCTTCCAGTGATTTAAGTGACAGCCGTTGTTAATGAATAATGAAATCCAAACCCGTTGGATTAAAAATCCTTCACTCTTACAGCATTAATAGTTGACCGATGTCGAAAACTGTAGCTCTACTATGGTAGCATAGTATAATATATCTTGGGAATTATAGAATCGAGGTATGGTGTCAAGTATCTGATAAAACATAAAGTACAACTTAAACCAAAAACCAAAGAATTTAAATTTAGTCTGAACACACCATAATCCTTTGCCTCTTGCGCTCAAAGCTGTTTTAGTCATGTTTGTCTTCAGGTGGTTTGTCAAATGTCTGTTGTATCCTGTGAGTAGAAAAGACTAATGTCCAGGCTGCAACCTAAAGCGTCACTGGTGCTCCGACTTTGTTTCATTCCCACTGCGATCCTTAAAGTGTTAGCGATCTTTATGACCTTCTCCAACACAGTTTTATCTCCCGAGTTTTGCTGCTTGACATGCACCGTAAACTTTAACTTTATATAGTCAGATGTGTGACTGCCTGAATGATGCCAGTTTAATTTGCCACAGATGCACATCAACGTCTCAAGATTGTTTAGGACACATTTCAGCTCAGCCCGGAGTCTCAAGCAGAGCAATTTATACACACCGAAGTATTTTATACGTTTCATTTAAAAATGTAGTAAGTTATCTGCCTTAATATACAACATGCCTCTTAATTGGAATATCAAAAAAAGTGTTTTCGGTTTGTCATCACGAGTGTCAAACCTGCTCTGAATTCAATACGAACCAGCATAAACCTGAAGGTTTAGACGGAGCAGCTGCGCCCGTGTGCTCCTCCGGTCCACATGCTGGCAACACACTTAACCCTAAATTCAGGCACTTTGTAAGGCAGCTCTGTGAATGTGTGACTGGGAATCAAAATTGTAAATCACTTTGTAGACTGCGAAGGTCTTTACAAATACTGCTTTGGAAGTTTATAGGTTTGCCTCATCAACTGTTATTGCAACATTTGCAACATTTCTTATCCCCTTTATCTTCATTCACGCTCATTTAAAAGCTGCTGTGTCGGTGTCATCATGCCAGAGGTTTCATTTCAAAAATGGGTCATAACAAAGATAAAACCCCCCCCCCAAAAAAAACAGTTGTTGTGGCTGTTTAACATCTGGTGAGTGTTTTAATGAGAGCAGCAAAGCCTAGAAAAAGAGAGTTTTAGTATTACAGTGTCTTACTTGTGTTTTAGCTTTAGAGCAGTAGTGAAACAGAGATAGGATACGTCTATACAGATCACAGTTTTCTGACTCCCTCCAAGCTTTTCTCCCGTTCTCGCCTCATTTATTGCACACCAGAAGGTGCAACAAGGATCGTCTGGAGCGGATATGACAGCAGTTGTTTGCAGTGAAGTTGAGGCCTGTGGTCCAAAGGGACACTCGTTCCAGTAAATGCAAATCTCCTCTGTTGTTTTTGTGTGGATTCAGTTCCTCGTGAAGAGACGTCAGTGGACCGAACTGCTATTCAAGTGTGAACGAGGACGTTGGATGTTCTTTGTCTTTGAACCTCCTTTAGCCGGTTTCTGCTCGCTGCACCGAGTATATCTTTCAACGTCTCGCACAAAAAAACATTCAAATATGTAGCAACCACTGGCCAGCTGCTGTAGTTTTTGGAAATCTGCGGCCGCTGCTGGACATTCAATCTTTCAGCGTGTTGACGTGCGGGCAGCTGTGCTATTCACAGTTTTTAGAAAGAAATTTCCTGTGTTGAGCAGGAACTCCGACTGGCCGGTGTAGTTCAGAGCCGGTGTCACTGGATAGCAGAGGGCCTGACAAAAGTTTTGCTCTGGACGAGGAGGTTACACGAGCTATGAAAGACTAAACTAAGTAGAAATGCTAAACCCTCAATAAGCACAACTGGTGTCGTTGGGGACCGTGTATTTTTTCTTGTATCGCTGCATTTTTCCATGCCTCGTACTGCAGTATGTTTAACAAGTGCTACAAGTGAGAGGCGACTGAGTAGAGAGAGAGAGCAGTGTGACAAATAGCAGCAGATCATGCAGAAAATGTGCAATGCTAAACATCAGTTACTGCACATGGGAGAAATGGTGTGTTTTTGCAGTGTTTGCTGTCCAAGGAGTTCTGGTGAGGAAGTTTAAAAAAAAAAAAAAAAAAAAAAAAAAAACCGGGGTTGCTCTCACAGCTGGGGACTTGGAATTGAATACATGGCTTCATTTTCACAGTTTAAAAAAATTATGTTGAGTAGGGCAGAAAATCTTGCTGGGGTTTTGAGTTTCTTTTGATGTGTCCTGATGACGATTATGAAATCCAATAAAAACTAATTAGGAAATTAGGAGGCAGATCAATAAGGTTTGCTCTGGTGGAGCGTGCTTTTTGTGTGTGTGTGTGTGTGTGTGTGTGTGTGTGTGTGTGTGTGCGTGTGTGTGTGTGTGGCGGTCAGTTTCTCGTCGACCCTCTTCTGCCCAGGGAGTGTGTTGCAGCTCTGACCCGGCCAAAGCAATTGTTACTGATACTCCTCTGTGGATTCAGTCTGCTCTACCCTCATACGGCTGTAATTTATATTTTGTTGACTGCCGGTTTCTCCGTTCGTGTGCAATCTGATTCTACGAGTTCAAATTTTTGCTAATTCCATCCTTCTAACGTTACACCTAATGTACCCTGAAACCTCTTTATTGCGCTTTATTGCTCCAGCTTCGCTTCACTGACTTAATTTATTTATTTAGAGCCGGTTCGACCACCACAAAAACAAGTGACGTAGTGGTGTTGCATTGACAGGAACGTGATGGAGAGTTGTATGAGGTTTCTGTCTTGAAAGACGAATGGCAGTGTTCAGATTTTGTGTAGAAAAGCCTGCTCTCTGGAATTTTACACTTTCAGCATTTTGACAGAAGTGAGCAAAAAAAAGTTTGCTATTCATGAAATTCACATCTTCGTTTTGTAACCCCCTTCCAAACTCAACTGCACACAAATGGTATCGTTGGTCTTTTTTTATTTAAACAAGACCACCGGTCTGGACATGAATGTAAACAGGTTTGAATTGGGTTGATGCGTACAGTGGTGGTGGAGTTGGGGTTTTGTTTGGGGGGGGGAGGGGGGTGTAGGTGAGAGGTGAGTTGAAGCCGTAGGCCTGTAGGCCAGCCCAGTCCAAGAGGATCGCAGGGTGTATTGGACAGTACCAATCCCTCCCCACTTCTCTCTCTGACACTCCAGTCCTCTCCTTGGCCCGACTTGCCGCCCACCCTTCAGTATGGAAACAGGCCCTTATTTAGCGGCCGGACTCGTCCGTGTCCGCGGCTGGCGATTTGTCCTTGTCTAATTACGGCTGCTGGCTGCTGCCCGCGTGCACATGACTAATGGAGGGGCCGGGAACGGGGAGGGGCGAGGTTGGCTGCAGGGGGGACGGCAGTGGGGGAAGAGGAAGCAGTGGACGAGCAGACCGGCCGCTGGTGATTTGTGGACCAGGCACTCTGTCATTGCCCCGGACCCATTTGTCTTCAAGAGCAGTCGGGAAGAAGAGGGGTGGAGATGGAGGGGATGGCGGTGGCGGTGGCGGTGGGGGGCTCCAGGGCAGAAAATGGTTTACAATGACTCCCATTTTCCAGCACTTTCATCCTTGGCCGTAGCAGCCTGCATGGTTTGCCAGAGATGGGATGGAATGGGCGGCTGACGTGATGTAGGATATGACAGAAACCTTGACAGCTCACCACTGCTATTTCTTTTTAGGGGGTTGGCTTGATGGCCGCCCTCCCTCTCCCCAGAGAGCAAGCCTTATCTGTTTTCTCCCTGTCATGTGGCGAGAGCAGAGGCTCTGTAGATTCAATGCTCTGCTGTCTGGACTCAAACTCGGAGACCAGTTTTATCTCTCATGTCTCCGACCATTCACATAGATCACCCACAGCTTAGACTCTGGCTGTTGTGTTTTCTGTCTTATGTCACCATTCAATGCTCAGCACGTCTAACTCATCTTGTGAGGATAGGCATCATAGATGGTTAATAAAATGAAATGGTGCCACTGAAATCTCTCTTTGGTAGTCAATGATTATATAGAAGTAGATTTTAGCTTCATTTTGAACCAGCTCTTCATTCTCTACTGGCCTTTTTCCCCGTGTTTCCCTCCAGTTATGTGCAGTTGCTGAAACCACCTGCGTCCCTTTTCCACCTGGGGTCCTTATTAAGCCTAAACTCGGGTTTCTTCTGTGGCTCAGACAAGAAGGAGCAGCGGTAGGGCAGGAACTACTAACTCTGTATTGATTTTACACAGTTTTTTTTATCTGCCCCCCCCTTTGCTTTTTCTCCAGGTCTTTTTAAGTAAATAAACACCAGATTTGTCATGTTTGCCGAGGGAGAGGAGGGGGTCGATGGAGGGGACAGGGGGTGGTGGAGAGAGGCCAGGCCCAGGCCTCGCGCTGGGTCAGCCATGATTCATTCTGCCATCTCATGGATGGAGGGATTCGGGTAGGACTGTTGAAGGGTGCCTGTGGAGCCTCTCTCTGACCTCCCCTGCTCCTGTCCCTCCCCTAACGCTCCTGGGCAGCCCTGGTCCTAAATCACCGGCTGTCAGCGTGTTGGCAGAACAATGGTGCAGGGTCTTCTGTTCCATCTCAGGCTCCAGCCGACTGGACATGGTTTCCTCCATCGTTAGTGCGAGTTCGTACCCTCCCTGGTCCTTCCTGGCCCCTGAGCCCCACGGGGCCCAAAAGAGGCTCGGGATTAGGGTTTAGCCTGACCGTCTGATGAGTTGCAGGGCCTGCGCACTGCTGGTGTGGGGGCAGGGATGGAGGGATGTTGCCTCGTGTTATATTATACCTTGTCTCTTTGCATGTTCCGTATGCAAATCATTTTTATTCTGGTCAGTAGGTATAAGAAGAAAAAGAAAGAGTCCCACCTAAGGAGTGATAAAGACAAATGAATCTCAGGAAGGACTCAAAGAATTACTTGATTAATTAATTATTTGATGGGAAATTGTGAACGATGATTTGCCCTCCTCGTTTTACTGTTTAAAGTCAAGAGTCTGAGGTCAATCTATCAAATCTTCTAACTGAGGGGCGATCAATATGTCAGCAGCCCAGCACTCCCTCTGCTGTTATGATGATGTCCGTAGTCCTGCGCCCGCCTCGGCTGCTGTTACTGCCGCTACAGCGTGCTGAGCAGGGGATCGAACCCAGCCTGTCAGGGGGCCTGACGGAAAGCATGAATCACTATTACTGGAGCTGCTGTTTGCTCCCTGGTGCTCGGCAGACGTGTGCAAACTCTGATGCACTGTAAATAGTGCACCGGTCTGGACCTCTAACATACACGAACACACACCTAGGTTGTTTTTTTAATATAAAAAAATGTGTTCATATCACAAGAATGTAAAAGTGAATTTACCTCACCGAATACAAACTCACTCACTCACACACACTCACACACATCTAAATGTGCACACTTTATCACTCTATTAAGTGTCAGTTGGTATTTGACCCATTAGCTCCTGGAACCTGATCCAGCCTGCCCACCACCTCTGGACTTGTTATCCCACTGTGAGCTCAGGTCAGCGGGCTTGGCAGGGTTCCGATTACCCCTCTAATCTCATTGGAGTGCTTTCGCCACGGCTAGCGGATGCCTGCATGTCCGACAAACAGCCCTCCCGCTAATAGCACCACGCTTTGTGTTTATGGTCTGCATGTGCGTGTGTTCATGCACATGCACAAAACAATATGGATCTGTTACCGAATAGTGAGCACACGGCTGGGGAATATGATGTTGAAAAATGATTTGTGTGTGTGCATAAGCAGTGTGTTTGTGTGCTGAAATAATATTCTAGTTTACAGGATGCAATTCCCCTTAATATGCCCATCCTAATGTAATTTGGCGTCTATGGAGTGTCTGTGAGCCGGGCTGGGCTGGTGTGTGTTTCTGCTGACTGCTCCTGTTTTGTGTTTATATGGATGAGTGGCTCTCTGGGAGAGCATTATGCATCCTTTTCAGCATTCAAAGATTATGTGCACGGTGGCGGCAGAGGCATTAGACAAACAAGGAAATATGTCTTTGATTAAAATATCTTTTATCTCTTTATTGATTAAAAGGCTTAGTTTGGTAATAGAATGTCTTGGCCCCTCCCTCATGGGCCTTTCTTTTCTTTCTCGTGCTTTTTATTTTTTCAGTTCCCTCTCTGTAGCTACGGATAAAAGAACATGGATGTTTTACTGCAAGTATTTAAACAAACACAGTTTTGAATGTGAAGATCACTTGCCCCCTTAATGTTTTGGCATAATTATTACTGTAATAGTCCTGTTCCCAATATTTAAAAAAAAAACTAAAGCTAAAAACGATTTAAATACAGAGGAACAGAAAAAACCTGCAGAATGTACAAAATGTACAGAAAATGAATGGAGAGTAAAAGACAATTTTATAACGTGAAACCTTTTCCGTGAAGGACAATTTGTCACTAAAATTATTTAAATTAATTATTCAAAACAAATCATAATAAAAAAAACGTGATTTATGAGTTTGTAAAGGTTTTTGAATAACAGATCTTCTTCCCTCTCTGAGGGTTGGATTTGAAGTAGAGATACAAATTGTAAACCATTTCTGAAACCAAAAATCACAACAGACCATCGATCAGTGGGAGTTACTCCATAACCAAACTAATGAAACCGTTTTTTAACACCGACATTCTGGAGAAATTGTTTTGGATATTGCTTGACAAGTTTTCTACTCTTCTTTTTTTGGGACGTTCGTGACACAAAGGAGAAAAAGTTGAGCGCTCAAATAAATAACTGATTGATTGATCAGTCAGTGGAAAAGGAAGAAGTTCTTTTAAAACTCGGAAAGAACAGCAATACATTAATAGTCTATTTATGGACTGAGCTGCCGGGATCCGCTTTTTCCACTTGCATATGAACCTTTTGAAGTGGAAAAAGTTGAAGCGCAAAACACTGAACCTTGACTTCCTCGAAGGGTCACGTGTGACAGCCGGCTGACAGACACACTTACACAAACACAGCGAACATCTTGCCTACAATGGCTTGATATTCTCTGGTGGCTTCTCGACATCAGGGTCAAGCTCTGTCTGTACCTCATTAGTCAGGTCAGGACACGAGCTGGGTGAGAGGCCAGATCATGTCTTTAAGTCAGAGCGTGTTTATCCGTGTCCACGTGAACGCCATACTGTCAGGTTTCTTGTCTGTCTGCTGATGAGAAAGAGCGACAGAGGAGGAAAAGTAAGTGAAATTTAGTGTGTGTGTGTGTGTGTGTGTGTGTGTGTGTGTGTGTGTGTGTGTTTGACTGTCTTGTGTGCTTGATGGGGAGAGACCGAGCTCGGGCTGAATGGGAACAGATGGAGATGTGCTCTTTAATTAACCCTGCAGAATCACAGGGCTGAAAACAGGCCTCGGCCCGTGAATAACATCCAGCACATCCAGGGTGTGTGTGTAAGGTGCAATGTTAGTGAATATAACTAAAGTGTATATGTGTGTGTGTGTGTGTGTGTGTGTGTGTATGTATGGAGTCTGCTGTGGAGTAGCCGGAGCATCGACCCATTCCCCCATCCCCCTTCCCTAGAGCGGGGCGTTTTATTTCTCATTAGCGGGCAGCAAACTGCTGGGGGATGAAATTTGCTAACAGGAATTAAAAGTGCATTAACACATCTGAGAGATTCATTTCTGCTAATAGTTTTATTAGTGCTCTGACCTTTCAGTTCATTAGAGGACTGCGGGAGAGGGGAGGGGTGGAGAGAGGGGAGAAAATGGTGGCTAAAAGGGTCTTGGGGCTCCCTGTACTTGGGTAGACCTTTGGAAGCAGAGGCAATCCCAAAACGGACGTAATACTTCCAAATTACGGGACTTGTAGAGCTTTTTTGATTCGTCGGCTGCAATCGCCTATTCAAAAAGAGGTTACCTACATCTTTCCCCTTCAAAAAAGTGAGCCCTCTGTCACCTTTTATAAGGTGATAATGGTGGAAAAGTGCTAACCACCTCTTATTCCAGCATCTGCTTCAAGATGGTGCCCGCTCAGCCTTGGTGGCCTGATGCTCACCTCCCTCCAGTCAATTACCAGAATTTATAACACAATGTTTTTCAGGTCTGTTAGCGCTTGAGTGTATCACTTATCCAGCCGGTTAATTGTTTATGAACTGTGCCCTCCCCCTCTCTGAAATGGAGTAAGGGAACTGAGAAAAGAGCAGCGAGTGTGACGAGAATGGCATTTGGCAGAGAGGAAAGGGGTCAGAGTCGTCAACAGTGCTTTTAATGTAAAGGTGACCAATCAAGTGCAACAGTCACTAACAATGAGCCTCCTACATGTCATAGACTGAGAGGGAGATAGTGTTTGAATTTACCTTACCAAGGAGAGCAGCGAGGAAATTAATGTTGTTTTCTCTCTATTTTATTGGAAAGCAAGTGAGGCAAGTTACAGTGCAATTTGCTTTCCCCTGTTCCCTATAATTAGCACCTTACAGAAATGAAATAACATTGACGAGAAGGTCAATAATCCTGATCTATAGTGAAATTAATCCTACTATCGACACAACAAGCAAACAGTACAATTAAGAGCAGAGGGAGAAGAGAGCGGAAAAAAGAAAATAGAAGGAAAGGAGCAGGTCTGAGGAATAGGATGTGTTTTATCTCCTGGGTTCACTGTGCTGAAATCCTATGAAGGTTTCTAATTAATTCATCCATTGTTAATGAAGGCAAAGCGAGGAACCAGGGATTATACATGAGGAGAGGAAGGAACACAATTAGAGATACCAGCTTAATGATTGCTTTTTTAACTTGCTGTTGTTTTTGCCTCTTACTCAGTTGACTTTCTGGGGTACATTTATTGCACATTTTTAAATCTGCCTGCCCTGGCAGTGAAAGACGTTGAAAAAGATGGGGAAGTTAAAGTTTAGTTTTACCATAACTACCTATAATTTACTCATTTGCGGCTGAATCGCAACTGTGGGGCCAGACCCATAAACGGGAATGTTGTGCTTTAGGACCAGAGAAACTTTTTCATTGTTCCAAGAACTTTTTTTTATTTCCGCACTGCAGGACCTGAGGACCAGCGTAGTTTTTTTTAATTTATTTTTTTTAACTCCTATGTCAAAGTGGGTACTTTCCCTGTAAAGGAGGAACTATAGTGATGCAAGTATACGTTGATTGGTCGATTACATGCGACAATGCAGCACCAGCAACTATCATTAAGAAGAAAAAAAAAAAGGTATAACATTAGCCTGGTAAACGACTGCTCTTAACATTCGCCTTAAAAATGAAAGAAAACATGGACAAATGGTCCGCTGTTGGTGTTGCTGGCCATCACTACAAATGCAAACAGAAAAGAGCCCTTTAAGCGCAGTTGTTCTAGGGGGAACTCTCCAGAACAGTTTGGCCTGAAAGCACCCGATGTTACACTCGCACAACTTCCTGTGTGGTTGTTAATTAATAGCCCTCATTTCAAATTAAAAGCCCTCGAGCATTTAAGTTCCACCTCTTTGTACCGGGCTTTGACCGAGTCTTATTGAAACGGTGCACAGAGTTGTGGTGACAAGCTGAGCTGCATGTCTCCTACGCGGTCTGGAGACATTAAAAGTTCTGACCTTCAAAGATGTAAAATTTACCACTTGATCTACGTTCAGACCCTCAGCAATGATCATGAGAACTTTGGGGAGTGACCGAATGAATGACATCGCAAGATACAAGCAGCGGAAATTCGTTTTTATCTGCAGGCTGTCCAGGTGCCGCCTTTTGAGAAAGGGTAGGGGGGCATCGACATTCGGCAGTAGAGCTGCTGCTCCTTTGCATTGAAAGGAGCCAGTTTAGGTGGGTTCGGGCATCTGATTAGGATTAGGATGCCTCCTGGGCACCTTCCACTGGAGGTTTTCTGGGCACGTTCAACTGGTTTGAGACCGCGGGACTGGGATTCCCCAGGAGGAGCTGGGAAACGTTGCTAAGGAGATGTATGTCTGGGCAAACTTGCTCAACCTGCTGCCGTTGCAATCCAATCCTGGATAAGCAGGAGAAAATGGATGGAGGGAGGGATGGAAGGAGGGAGGGATATCCCAAATGTATGCACACTCTTGTATTTTGGCTATTAGGCGGTGCTCATAATAATAGATTAAGGTTTGATTAAAAACACTTAATTTGTATTCAACTTTATTTCTGACACACTGGCCCCAATTACTGCATCTACACGATCACTCTCACAAGCTGAGGTCCAGTTTCCCTCGTCCTCATGACCTTGGGAGCCTGCCTGATTTAAATTGCATCGTCTGCCAAGGTTCACAGGGATCCATGGAGCTGGCCAAAAACTTGCCTGTACATACATGTATGTTGGTGCCCAATGTATTATGAACAGAACTGGGTTCACTTATGTTTTGGGTTTTTTAAAAAGAATTTGTTTTATTTGCAATTTAATATTCTAGATTAGAAGCTCAATATTTTGGCCCAGTTCTCATGAGAAACAAAAGTTCTCATAAGAAACAAAGTCGGAGTCATAAATGGCAACCCATTCGGCTGGGGCTGTTGGAGGCTGCAGGGTGATATCATTTTCATCAACATCACAATCAGAAGAGGTGAAGAGAAATGCTGAAAACGCGATGCATATCCAAATAACATCCTCCTGTTTCCACCGATCCTGGAATGCACCTAAAGAGTGAACCCATCTCGATAGCATTACCCACACATCTACAGAAAACTTTAGCAGGAAGCCCTGTCCCCTCAGCCCATAACAGATAATCCAGTACCAGTGACAGGATGGGTATGGCGCTGTTTCCAGCTGAATAGTTTTAACTGTCGTTGGACCGGCCTGGGGATCTGGAGGGGAGCAGAGGCCGAGCGTGGTGGGCTGCCCGAACGATGGTGCATCTGAGCGGCGGAGGGTGAAGAAGGATTGCCTTTCAAGAATTACGAGCCATTAAATCAGAGCCTGGAAATCTCAAGGTTCCCCAAGACTGCTGCACAAGGAATCTGAGCTGGAGAAATATTGTTTATGGTTTAAAAGGCCTGGCGATGGATTTATAAAAGAAACATTCATCATTGCAGGAAAACGGAACAAAACATTCCGGAAATAAATACTCACTCTATAGGTATACTTGTCACCCAGACAGCACAATAACAAGTGAATTGGGAAGGAGATCCTTCATTTGCTGGCAGCTGGCCCCCAAAACATGCTCTGTGTGTGTGTGAGGGTGAGTGTGTGGGTGTGTGTGGGTGTGTGTGTGTGCACAGTGGTGTGTTTGAGTGGGGAAATATCTTCTTGCAAAATGAAGCAGTTCAGTATTGTTGATCTACATGTGTTTGATTTGCATATAAGAATATTTTTTTTTTAAAAGAGAACACCTTTATAAATAGGTGTTTTATAAGTCTTATCCAGATTGGTACAGGGGATTTTCTTCCTCATCACATCAACACTTCCCATTTGAACTGCCAATTAAAGTGAGACCTCCAGTAAACACAATTAACGGTATTGATTGTCTCTGGTGATCCGTCCTTGGAAAAGAAAAATATGGCTTTAGTGAAGTAGCATTTTACTGGAAGGTTGATGGGTTTGGGTCAGTGATGTGTCCTTGAGACGGTGTAAGAAATCTATGCCGTGGTATTGTTGTCTGGTCCAGAAGGTGCACTGAATGGTTGCATATAAGATGTTATCATCAGTGGTCCCTCGGTTATAGGTACTGGCCTTGATTCTGCTTTTATTCTATAATAGTTTTTTTTTTTAAATTTTGTTTAATTACACATACGACAATATAGTCATTAAATCTACCACGTCATCCCACGTCACTGTAACTCAGAAATGTTCTTATTTCTATTAAATATAACCGGGCTCGACAATGCAAGCGATTTATAGTGCGTGAATGTGACAACGTATTTTGGTGAGTGACTTTTGATTCAGGACGATCTCATTGGAAAAGTTCTGTATTCAAAGGTAAAGCGGCTTCATTTATTTGTCCCCGCCCCCCCCCCCCCTCCCATTTTTTTTTTTTTTTTTTTTTTTTTTAATAGATATAGATATGGTATTACTGCTGATGTTTACGGTTTCAGTGCGCTGATGTCAGTGTGAAGCTGACATTTTAAAAATGTGCTCAAGTGTTTCACAATTTCATGGTTATGTATGTGTCTGTATTTGTTAATGTTATTATTTATTTCATCATGTCATATATTTATACCTAATTTTGAACCCTTCGGCACCCTGAAAATTGTGGTGCAGTTGCCCCCCCCCCCCCCCAAAAAAGTTGTCAGTTTTAGTGTTTAATATTTAATATTCCATATTTTTTTTCCATATTTGAAAAGCAATGCTTAATGTACAGTTACTTTCTTTGCATGAGATGTCTCTTTCAAAACTTCGACTTGGCACGAAAACAACGCTGCACCTCTCCTGGTCGCAATATTTACACTTTCTTACTTTTGATCAGAGTGTTTTAGAAACACTTTTCTTTTCCTCTGCACTGTGCTGGCGTGTTCAACAGATCCCTTTGAGGCATAGCGGGGGCTGTGCCAAAGGCGTTCTTGAAGCTATTGATTGATGAATCTATAAGATTATGCATATTGACGGATATTGATGAGTGAGGATTTGACCAATGCCACGCTCTCATACACACTTGTCCTCTCGGGGATTTGTGACGGGGGGGGAAAATGTGTACATAATGAAAATGAGAGGAGAGGAAGAAATAGAGGTAAAGAACACATGACAGTGACGAAGTGGTGTGACGGAGAAAAGAAGTGTGGGACAATTCTCCATTTGAGCTACATGTATTAAGTGTGTGTTGGTGGGGCAGCATATACGGGTGTAGAGATAAGTGTAGGAGGACCTGTGCAAATGCAAACGCGAAAGCCGCATGTACTGCAAGTGTCTGCGTGTCTCGTGCCCAGTAATACGAGCGCGCGCGCGCGTGTGTGTGTGTGTGTGTCTTGTGTGTTGATGGATGGGTTGGCAGGGCAAGGCCTCGGATAAGAGTGCAAACAAACTGGGTAATAAATGTGAGCGACAGAGGAGCAGTGATGGGGCCGACTCCCAAGCTTCTGATGCATGCCGACCAGCACAGGCAGCCATTTGTATTAGAAAAATGAGGAAGCTGTCACGGGGATGAAGAGACAGTGTTCATCCGAAAGAGGAAATGCGTGTGTGTGTGTGTGTGTGTGTGTGTGTGTGTGTGTGTGTCTCTCTCTCTCTCTCTCTCTCTCTCTTTTATTTGGTTTCACTCCCTCTGTCTCTCTTTCTCTTTCTCTTTCTCTCTCTCTCTCACACACACACACACACACACACACACACACACACACACACACACACACACACGCGCACAGAAACACACTTGCAATGTGGATTTCAGCTCAGCGGGGGAGTAATCAGGGCGAGGTAGGGTGCTAATGTAGGCTATAATGACTGGAGCTCTCAGTGACACATCACACACCACTAGCTCTGTTAGGGGAAGCGCAGTGGTAGAGCTGCTAGTACCACACACACACACACACACACACACACACACACACACACACACACTCACACTCGCACTCGCAGACACAAACACAGGTGTGAGCCCAGCCTGGTGTCAGCTGGGGACAATAACGTCACAACAAAACCAACAAAGAGGGAATAAATAGCAGAGGAGAAGGTGAAAGATAACTTTTGGTGAATAAGGCTGACTTGAGGAGCAGAGGGAGTTATGAATATCCTCAAGCTGCACTGTGTACTGCATAATTTGACTCGAGCACATTTCAAAGTCAACAGCTGCAGCAGTTGTTTCCATTACAGTTAACAGCTGTAATTGCTGCCATCTTTTCAGATTAGGATTTTAAACTGAAAACACAAGATAGTAACTTATAATAGATGGCTGTAGTTTGTTTTACTTGAATAAATATTAAATAATGTGCTTTAGCACCACCCAGACCATCAACAGCATTACAATATTGACGAAACATTAGATTACGTTGGCAAAATCAATAATTGAAATCGACCCATCTCTAGAGCTCAGTTTGACGCTCTAAAACGTGTTTAATTATACTTGTAAAGGATTATTTATGAACTATTCTCCCATCATGTGTAAGATTGACTGGTGGGGTTTGAGGAAGAGAAGGCGCGGAGGCAGGAGAACCTGCGCTGCGAGGGTTTGCGTGCGTCTGTTAGTTGGTCTGTGCTAAATCTGGCTGCGCAATCCTTCACCGCGCTGACGGCCAATGTTCTCCGTGCCACCCAGACGCCATAAGTACAGCCTGGCAAGACAATGGGGGCAGGCTGCATGTGCTCGCTTTTATTTATTTATTTGTGCGTGTATTTGAGTGTATCGCAGCATACGGTTACAGCTGGGGGTGTGTGTGTGTGTGTGTGTGTGTGAGGAATTTGGGCCTGCACCTGCATGGGTATAATTAATGTGGACGGAGTGGTACCCACATAAATCAGTGCCTCCTGCAGCCTCAACAGGACTTTTCTGTTTAGGGTCAAAATCTTCCCACTCTGCACTGGATTAATCATGCCTGCAAGCAGAGACGAGGTATAGGTGGTAGGAACGCAAACCTTGTTTGCGAGGTTGTTTTTTTTTGTGTGTTGTGTGTACGTCTCCCCGCCTTCATGTGCCCCCCCCCCCCCCCTCACAGAAGAGCTGTAAGGCTATTTTTTTCCCCCTTCTACACCTTCATCCTCAGCATTGTAATCTTTTAGAGGACAAACAAAATGACAGGAAGTCATATTTTCCCACAGTTGTATAATTAGCCCCGCCCTCCCCCGCACAGTGATGAATAGGTGAACCTTTTGTTTGCATTTGTCATGCTGCGGTGGCATTGTCACAGATGTGAGATGCAGCGGTGCAAGAGGTCAATACATGCGGGGACGGGTGTGGATGCAGGCTTGCAATGAGATGGTTCTCATTTTACTCCGTACATATATTTGGACTCCGTAGTGAAGCCGTCTCCATGTTCTACAGATCAGTGCTTATCTCCAAGTCTTGCTGCTATCTCCGACAGCAGGCCCGCTGTCCTAGTCCAGCGCAGATCTACATCCTACTCTGTCCACTCCTATCTGCCAGACTGATAGCCTCGGATTGATCTCATCACCCTGCTCATCTATTATTCATGCTACCTTCCATGGCCTGATGGAGGGCAAAAAAAAGGAAAGGAGACGCTACCTGTTTGCTGGCACGTCTCGTCGCCAAGTAGGCGTTCAAAACGAGCGTGTGCGCAATTAGGAAGTTCTTTGTTGTGCCTTCGGACTCATCCATTCCCAAACATGTGTTCATGGATCTCCCCAACCAGACTGATCTGTATAATGGAATGGAATAGCTTTGAGATTGACGCCCCATGGGGGTGAACAGCGATGGGCACGGGGACAGAGAGACGCGTACTTACGGCTCTTTGGGGAGGAAATTAATGGTGCATTTTTTGTTTTTATAATGTGATTTAATGATGCAATTCGTCTAATAAAAAGAACATTTTTTAACATTTACGCATTCATTTACACATTCCCTCCTTCACAGGGGGAAACCCAGTGGGCCAATACAAACATCTCACTCCACTCACCCACTCAGAGCGCTGCAGGCCTTTTTATTGCATTGTGATGGATGATTTCAGCTTGGCATTTTTCACCACAGCGCAACATCCAAACGCTCCCCCCCTCCCTCCCCTTCCCCCCTTCCTCATTTGACTGCATAAGGAGGCCATCCTATATTCACAAAGCTGACATCTAATGCATATTGAGTGTGTTTTGTAAAGGATCATTTGATTGTCTTGTAAATGAAGCTTTGCCTCTCAGCTGCTAATTTAGCCACATTCCATCTCATTAGAGAGGAGAAGGAGAACAGACCACAAAGAACAAATGAACCCTTCTTTCTCTCCAAACTGCCACCGCTGCTGCTGTGGTGCCAACAGTTTGGAATAATCTCCGATTATTGGGAGGTACGGGAGGGCTGCAGTAATACCTCAGAGCGACTGGCTTGTTCCCTCTACCTTTCTCGTGCCCCCACCTTTCCCCCTCCCGGCCTTTATCTCTTCAGAGGATGTGCCAGTGTATCTGGTTTCCTGAAGCGTTTAGCACCTCGGCCGCAAAACCCGAACAGGAAGCCCACTCTATTCGCAATGTATCAATTGCTCCGAACAACACTCCCCCTCACCTCCACCTCCCTTCAATCTGCAGCTGGCTCAGCAGACCGTTGTCACATACCTTCACGTGCAAGCACTCCAAGATCAAATTTTGCAAATGCACGGGAGGATCTTTCCTGTAACGTTTAGTCCAGTGAATACGGTCTACTGTAACAAAGCCGATTTCATCAGCGCTAACGCCTTGAACTAAACGGACAAATGCATTCCTGTGTACACACAAACACACACTCGGAGAAAATCTGACCTTGGCACCGGTTTATCGCGGGGTTCATCCTCCGGCCAAACTGGCAAGTCAAATGGTTCTGGCAGCCAAGACCGCAGCCCCAGCTACTGCAAGGCTGCTGTCGTCTGTCACAGAAAGACACACACGGGGACAAAAAGCAGATACAACATAGATCTTTGAAATATCAGTATAAAGGCTTCATTAGCTTCTAATGCCAGTCTTTTTTAAAAAAAAATTTATATATCTTACTGCGTACCTGCATTTATTGCATGCTAGCACAAATGCGTGTGTGTGTGTGTGTGTGTATGTGTGTGTATATGTGTGTGTGTGTGTGTGTGTGTGTGTGTGTGATGTGTACATGCAGATGTATGTGACTGCATACGCGTGTGTGAGAGCAGAAATAAGCGCCTGAGGTGATGCCTTTGAAAGGCACTTTAGAAATTAAAGCAGTGCCACTGTTCTGTAATGGGGTTTAAATGATCCAGAAAACACAAGATATATTGAGCATTTAATGAAACACGGGCGCACACTCCTTAATTATGCTCACTGCATCACCAACGTGTCTGCCCAACCTGCTTTATGCCTTGTTTATACACAAACAGTGTCATGTGCACTTGTTTAGCACACTGTTTTGCATTTGTTTTACATTTTTCTTTGACTTGGTTTGTTTTGTGGAATGCCAAAGTTGTTTTTCTAATGGAAACAAAATGAAAGGTATATTTACAACTCCTTTTTTTTTTTAAACTCTTTTTGCAGCTCTACGAATGGGTAATATTATTTGTAGTAATAGTAAAAATAATAATAATAATAATAAAAAAAAAAGAAGCCAAATTTCTGAACTTTCAGGGAACTTTGAATTGTGACTTGTGGTGGCAATGAGTAAAGAAAATTTAACCAATTTCAATATGCAACTTTGCAAATTTGCTGTTTTTCCGAAATACAAATTTCTCTAGGAGCTCTGCTGAACGCATTATGGCTCAAAGTAAATAAAACTTGCTTGTCAAAAAAAAAAAAAAAAGACCTCTCCTCTCAAAAACAACAAAACCTGGCGAAACAAAAAGCGACGCTGAGATTGTACTTTGTTTTGTGCGTACAAAGTTTGCAATTAATATTTTTTTTAAAAAGCACTTATTTTTTTAGAGAAGATTTAGCCCATATTGCAGTCACTGAAAGGCTTACTTTAAGCATAGAAAATCAAACAAGAACTAAAATGTTTCCAGCTATTTCTATTGTGTACTATTCTTATTACCACAGGAAATTATTAGGACTCTTTCCTCATTAGGTAGTTGACTTAAATTTGTTTAGCCAGTTATCTTAAAAACATTTCATAAAACTTTGCAAATTGTATTCAAATTTGTGGGAGAAGAAGCAGCAAAAATAAGCATTTTTTTATCGCAATAATTACAAACTGTGAAATGTAATTTGTTATCGAAACACGAGCAGTGAGACAAGAAGTTTTCTAAAAAAAAAAATTATTATTTTTTTTCAAATTAAAACCTGGATTTGCTTTTTTATCAGACGTTTGTTGTCTGCTTTCCGTACATTGCCAGTTTGACCACATTTCGGTTCAAAAGTTGAACACCCAGCCCTGATGATAGAATTGTATAGATATTATTTATACTATATTAGAAAGCGTACATTGAGTCCCACGGCGATCTTTCTAAGTTGTTTAGAGCTCGCACCACAGTTCAGTCCAGAAATCTACCTTCTTCCTAAGTTTTGCTGCGAGAGCAGAGAAGCAGTCACTCTCTTCCTCGTTGTCTGTGAATGTCCTTCGTGGTTTGACCATACATTAATAATGTAAAGGTAATGATCTCTAGACTAAAGGCCCTGTCCCGTCTCGTCTCGCCTCCCCTCCCCTTCTCTCCCCTCCTTCTCTCCCTCCCTCGCTCTCTCTGACCCTCCCCCCTGGTCTAGCCGAAGGAAGACCAGAGCAGAAGCCGGACTGAAAGGAGGACGATTGTTGGCTAAAGAGGGTGAGGCAAAGAAGCAGAGGAATTCCTGGCCGTGCTGTCGAAACAACATCGAGGGCACGGTTGGGCTTCATTGATTACTTCAAGGAAAAGTGGAAGGAAGCAAAGAATCATTCTGAGAAAACATCTCTCCCCTGCCTCTTCCCCTCTCCCTTTCCTTTGCTGCGAAAGTTTGGTCTCACAGAATGATGGATGAGGAACTTGCACTGTGGCCTCCAATGTCCTCTCCTCTTCCTCTCTCCTTATCCTCCTCCTCTTCCTCCTCCAGACACACACAGTCAAATGCACAGTGTTAGCGAGTGATGGATGGGGAGATGGCAGCATGGCAGTAATAGCACGCACCCAGAACAACACTGCCACTTATTCATTTGTGTCCGTTTTCACGTCTTTATTTATATCTGTCCCCATACCAACGTCTAAATATAGAAGCACATGAAGAAAACTCAAGGATTTCCCGCATAAAGTCTTACACACTTAAAATTGTTTTTCCCTGAACTTAAAAGTGTGTAAGGGCATTATTCACACGAGTAGAAAATGATGTACATTGTTAATCTCTGCAGAGATTTGGTGTATATTTGTGCTCCACTTTAATTCAGATCTGATTTGTGTCCCGAGTTTGACGCGTTGCCTGAAACTCGGTGTTCGGAGAGCACATGCACGTCGTCCGAGCACAGGTTTTGAAGAATGTTACACAAGGCAGGAATGATGGACAGCGGGCCGCTTACACAACATTACACATTATTAATCATCTCGCATTGTCTGAAAGAGGTGGTGGCGGGGGGGGGGGGGGGGCGGGCAACAGCACAAAGATGAGAGGGAGAAGAAGAGGAGGAGGCCGACGGAGGAAGAGGGGGAAGTGGAGGCAAAGGAGGAGGGCTAGAAAGCCACAAATAACTACCATCAATCATCAAGCAGTCAACATTTTCACATGTTAGGATTGCCTCTTATTGGCACCAGCCAGGGATCTGTGTGTTTGTGTGTGTGTGTGTGTGTGAGTTTGTTGTGTGCGTGTGTGTGAGTTTGTTGTGTGTGTGTGTGAGTTTGTTGTTGTGTGTGCGTGCGTGCGTGCGTGCGTGTGTGTGTTTGTGTTTGTGTTTGCTCTGTTTAGCCCAGCCCGGACCTCTCTGCCTCTCTCACTGTCTTCACCTCTCCTTAAACTGACGCACAAACAACAGTTGAGAAATCACCTTCGTCAGCAGGAAGCTGGCAGGTGTGTTAACTCCCCTAGTACCAAATTAGGATGTGCAAGATTGCAGAAACGCCTCGGCTCTCATATCTCCCTTTTTAATCACAAACGTTTACATGGGCCTGGATGGAAACACACATTAGGCTTTGGCCGAGTTTTTTTTTTTTTTTTTGCTCTCCAAAACCTGACTGGGATCTTTGCCTGCTGGCCCGAGAGAAAGACGTCAGGTCAGCCTTCGTCTGGGGTGTTGTAACCTCCTGATTTATCGAGATGTTATCGCCCCAAAAATACGCTCGGTATCGTTGAAGTGCAAAGTAAATCATCCAAAGCTAACCTATCAGGATTAAACAAAGGAAACATTTAATTGAAGTCCTGTAGGAAGTTAAAAACATAACATTTTCTTTGATAATTTTCTTCAAATTTTTTTTTTACATACTTGTTTTTGGTTAAGTTGGATCAAAAATCAAAAATGTGAATTTAAAAAAACCCTCATGCCCTCATTCTTCAAAGGGGAAACATGAAGTGAGGTAGTTTTATCATTTAGTATTTTAGTATATTGATACAAAAAAAATTATAACGTTCTCATGGTTCTTTACGTCTGCCTACAGCATTTTGACTGTGTGTGTGTGTGTGTGTGTGTGTGTGTGTGTGTGTGTGTGTGTCTGTGAGAGAGACTGTGTGTGTGTGTGTGTGTGTGTGTGTGTGTGTGTGTGTGTGCGCGCGCGCAAGAGCGAGACAGTGTGTGTGTGTGTGAGCGAGAGAGAGTGTGTGTGTGTGGGAGAGAGAGTGTGTGTGTGTGCGAGAGAGAGTGTGTGTGTGTGTGTGTGAGCGAGAGAGAGTGTGTGTGCGAGAGAGAGAGAGACGTGTGTGTGTGTGTGTGTGTGTGTGTGTGTGTGTGTGTGTGTGTGTGTGTGTGTGTGAGTTCATCATTGTGGCCTTGTGGATTATGGAGAAACAACACTAGGGGGTGCTCTAGGTTTGTCCAGCCAACTGTTGAGGTTTCCTTCTCCTCACAACTCCAGGTGTGTGTTTGTGTTGAGTGTGTGTGTGCATGCATTCAGATGTGTTGTGCATCTTGTCCTCTTGCTGTCCAGATCGAGTGATCCAGTCAGAGTCGGTCTCGTTTACGATCACACCATCTCCGGCCACAAGACACCTTTATCATTAACTCCCGTGTGTCTGTTTATGTCACTTCGTGGTCACAGGTCAAGTTTCTTAGTTACAAAGTATTGCAGGATAATAGAGTTAATAGATAAAGGTTTTTCTGGCGTTGCTTCCATCGCTTCATATTTAGTTACTTAATGCCATCGAATATGGACAAACCTGCTGAGTGGACATAAGTGAATGCACTAATTGGATGTTTGAAAGACTTGTTTTTGGAGTGTAAGAATTGGCAAGATGCACTGATTCTGTCTGTAATGATATCTTTTTTTTTTTTTGCCCTCTCTTTTGTTTTTTTTACTTGTTTTTTTTTTTAGCACACACCTGCATTAAGTTTGAGACGTAAAAGCAGGAAAAAAAAAAAAAAAAAATCCTGCTTTTAGACCCGTTAAGTGTCTTGGTTTCATTACTAAGATTAGGTTGCAGACAGTCATTCAATCACGCAGCCTCTAGCGGAAATGTGCCGCGATTAGCCGTCTTCACAGAAGCACAACACTCGGCACTCTTGTTTAGACGCTCTGGGCCTTGTTGTGGAATTTTCCATCTTTGCGGCATCTGACGCAAACTCTGTCACCCGCGTCGACACAGTACGAACCCTTTCATTGACCTCCATTGTTGTGGCACTTTTCTTTGCCTGCGGCTGAAAAAAAAAAATAAAAAAAAAAATATTATATTAGCAACAAATTAGATGCATATTTTTTTGAAAGAAAGAGCTACAAAATGGCAACATATTGAAATCAGTGTGTGCTGTGCTCTGAGGTCTTTGGTGAACTGCAGTTGCATGTTTGCCTGTGTTTGTGGCCAGACAGTGTGGCTGGAAGAAACAGCACCAAGGGCACTATAGGGGGAAAGAACAGCGGCATGGTACAGTGAGGCAGTTCCACCCCTCCACCACTCGAAATATTTGTGTCATACTCTCAAGTTTGTGGTACTTTGAGGGAAAAAAAAAATAAAATCCACAATATATTTAGCTTGTTTTATGCCAGCCATAATTGCCCTGCATTATTAAAGACAAATTCTTCCATAAATCTTACTCCACTATAAATCATTTGTCTTGTTTTCCACATTTTTGGTTTTGTGAGGAAACATTTGGGATAATCCCAGAACCCAAAATTGAAACTATGGAAAAAAAAAAAAAAAAAAGATGTCTTGTGTGTTTTTCTTATTTAGGATTGTAATGTTAATCTATTCATTTTTCTGCTTTTCTGCCGATCCTTGACAAAAACAGGAGAAAAACACTATATTAATGCAGGAGCTTTCCATCAGTGCGCATAAAGATATCATTATTGAAACAATCCTCTCTATTTTTTTGCA